>NC_091253.1:11551875-11858750 GCF_042477335.2 Ovis canadensis
CGTTGCAAATAGTTGAACATGACTGAGAACATACACACACTCACAAAGTGACATTTGTACTTTTCACAGCCAGGAGATATTGATGGTGTCTGGAGGACAGAGGTCGGGGATGCTGCTAAACATTTTATAACACATACATTGGCTCCCTACAAAAAAGAATTATGGGTAATCAAGAACTATTTGTACTTTCTGATCAATTTTGCTGTGAACCTAAAACTGCCCTAAAAAAAATAAAGTCTCTTGTTCAGAAAAGAATTATCTAGCCCCAAATATCAATAGGATCAAGTTTGAAAAACCTTGCCCTGAAGGAAGCAAAAAAAATTAGTTTCCTACTTCCCAACCTACTCCATCCAACCTTTGTGACAATGCCAGCTGCTTTTGTAAGGGACGGCAATTTTGCAAATGAATGTTTCCCAAGTGAGTTCAGACTTGCATTTCTATCTAGAATTTTGATCAGATCAGAAGATGATGTTATAATTGAGTAGCATATGCTCCACGACATCACTTTTCAGACAAAGCCATTTAGCTACAGCACAAATATGATCCATGCTGAGGTGAGAATTGGATTCACTTTTAATAGACATACTTTTGTTAATAGAGGTAAACTGAATTAGAAGTATGAGATGTCAACACATATTGAAATGTGGTCTTGGAGTCTGGTTATGAGGGATGACCTACTTTGTGAGGGTTTCATTTTCTTGATTTCCAGACTCTGTATGTTTCCCCCAGCGCATGAGCCTTCCATCTTGGGGCTCTTTTGGAATGACTTTCATTTGATCTTCTCCCTTATTTAAAAGTATTTCTTTTCTTTTCATTCTATCAGACAGGGCTGACTGCTTCGAGGAAGGGTCTTGTGCCCAAATTGCCCTCTTGCTGGTACTGACCTTTAGTTATTCCCTGATATGATACTCCTATCAGAACAGTACATCTTCTGGAAAAACCCAGTTGGTGAAATTTAGTAAATACTTTGCATGTAAGTTATTTGGATGTAGAGAAATAATTCACTATTTGGGGTCAGCACATCAGTATTTTTTAAACTGGAGAATAATAACTATATAGGATTGTGTTAGTTTCTGGGCGCAGTGAAGTGAATCAGCCACACATATGCATACACCCCCTTCCCCTTGAATCTCCCTCCTTCCCACCCCTCTAGGTCATCGCAGACCACCGAGGTGAGCTCGCTGTGCTTTGTAGGTTCCCACTAGCTATCTATCTGACACGTCAATAATTATCTCAGGTGAAACATTCACAAATTTATTTTGTGTAGTGGGGGAGCTGGGCAAGAAGAGAGGTAAGTTAGGGGTTAGGGATAGAGAATGTAACAGCCAAATCCTGAGCCTCCTCCTTCAGGCCAAGGAGCAAGGAGGCCTGACGGTGTCACCTGTGGCTTGAATGCTTAGCAGTAAAGATGGGGAAAATGGCAAATTCTTCTTCCTAAGGACAAAGCTGAATGAAAGGTGGAAATTAGCTATCTGTTAGTGTTGAAAGATGCCAGCTGGACAGAAGGAGAGAGTCCAGATCAATTAAGTGCAGCTAAAGAGTGAACTCACTGTGCCGATGCAGAGCCTGGTCCATTCCCAGAACGCCTGCACCACCCCCGTTTCCTGTCCTTCTTTGCTTTGCATGCAGTTGTTCGCTTCAGGAACACTCAGTTGCCGACCAGCCTAGGCAGACGCTGCCCACCCTGTCTCCTTCTGTCAGGATGCCTCCACCTCTGTGTCTTCGGTCACATTTGCAGCTGCCGTGAAAATTCGCATGTGGTGAAACTCCTGGTCCTGGGTAGGAGTGAAGATCGCCATTATCTGCGGGATGACAATGTCACTCGCGTTCAGTGTTGTTCAGTGGGGGGCCTTTCTCAGTGGGAGTTTGGTATCCCCTGCACAAACCAGGCAGCCGTGACGCCAGGCTCAGCACGTTGTGCCAGTCACGGAGAGGCAAGTGTGAGATCCAGAATAATTGAAGAGTGATGTGTGTCTCTATAGCAGAGGCTGAGCTCACTGTTGGAAGGGGTTTGTGTTCATATCACATAGGAAAAAACCTCAGATCTTCTTTCCCCTTCTCTCTCCAATTACCAAACAAGCTGTTGGGAAATTTCTCTTCTCTACCTTTGAAACCTGTCTCCAAACTCAATTCCTGTTCGATCGAGTACCTTCTGTTATCTTTTGATCTCTTCAACTGTCCATCAGATGCTCTTGTCTCATTGTGACTTTCAGAATGTTTTTAATTCTCCTTTCTATGCCTTACCTGGGTCAACTAAACCAGATGCCAAGCATCTGCCGAGCAACGAGGGCTTGCTTGACACTTTAAAAATGATTTTAAAGATGTAAGCTTAACAGATCCACAATTTTCCTTTACAAAATATACACGGACACACACACATGCACCCCAGCAACAATAAGGTGCTCTCTTCTCCTTGAAGGAAAAAGGAATATTAGTTCTTACGTCAAATTTTTAAAAGTATGTCTATAGAGGATTAGTATTTTGGTGTCTCAGGGCAGGGTAAAGCATTTCAGCAAATCCCCTGGGAAGAGTGACCCCATTCTATAGATAGTCACTCTCTGAGTAAGCTTTGAAACATTCTGATTGGTGTTGTCAAAGTCAGGGAGTTTTCCCTTCCTTATGACCTAACGGCATTAATCTCCACGCAGAGAGTGGCACGTCTTCAGGATTCTCTCAGAAAGGATGCTTTTCCTTACTCTTCAGTGAGTTAGCACTCACCTCAAGGGTAGGTGTTCAGTTGGCCTTTGGTGGACCCAGACCATGGGATCTTCAAAACCCAAAGAAAATCCTAAACTGGCCAGAGTTCTGAAAATACTGGTCATCTGCATGAAGAACCAAGGTTCTTGGGGTACCACCAGCACATCTCTCTGTGTATTTTGTAAAGGAAAGCATGGATTTGTTAGTGCTTTTGTTGTACATATATACAATGGAATATTACTCAGCCATCAAAAAGCATGAAGTAATGTTATTTGCAGCTATATGGAACGACCTAGAGAGTGTCGTGCTGAGTAAAGTAAGTCCTTCAGAGAAAGAGAAATATTGTATGGCATTCTTTATAAGTGGAATCTAAAAGGAAATGATACAAATGAACTTAACACACAGAAAGAGACTCAGACTTAGAAAGCAAATTTATGATTTCAGGGGTCAGATGGTTAGAGAGTCTGGGAAGGTCATGTACACACTGATATGTTTAAAATGAATAACCAACAAGAACCTAATGTATAACACATGGAACTCTACTCAATGTTAGGTGCCAGCCTGGATTAGGGGCGGGTTTGGGGAAAATGGTTACATGTACACGTACGGCTGACTCCCTTTGCTGGTCACCTGACATTACCACAACACCGTTAATCAGCTCTACCTCGAAACAAAATGAAAAGCTAAAGTTTGAAAAGAAAAAAATGGAAGTCACTGCTGGCCAAAATAAATAAATAACAAAATTCTTAACTGCTAAGTTCAGTGATTCACCCAGTGCTGCTGAGGTCCAGGGGGCTAGAGGATGGGAGCCACTCATGCAATATTTCTCTTTCTCTGTCTGACTTACTCCACTCAGTACGACATTTGAATTGGTCCTGGGAAGAAGAAGGAACCAGTTGGGCCTTGAGTAATGTGTCACAGGACAGCTAAAGATCTGCCCATCAACTCTCTTTAACATAATTTATTTCAGTTCAGTTCAGTTCAGTTGCTCAGTTGTTTCTGACTCTGCGAACCCATGGACTGCAGCATACCAGGCCTCCCTGTCCATCACCAACTCCCAGAGTTTACTCTAACTCATGTCCATTGAGTAGGTGATGCCATCCAACCATCTCATCCTCCGTCATCCCCTTCTCCTTCTGCCTTGAATCTTTCCCAGCATCAGGGTCTTTTCCAATAAGTCAGTTCTTCACATCAGTTGGCCAAAGTATTGGAGCTTCAGCTTCAGCATCATTCCTTCCAATGAACACTCAGGACTGATCTTCTTTAGAATGGACTGGTTGGATCTCCTTGCAGTCCAAGGGACTCTCAAGAGTCTTCTCTAACACCACAGTTCAAAAGCATCAATTCTTTGGCTGTCAGTTTTCTTTACAGTCCAACTTTCACATCCATACATGACTCCTGGAAAAACCATAGCTTTGACTAGATGGACCTTTGTTGGCAAAGTAATGTCTCTGCTTTTTAATATGCTGTCTAGGTTGGTCATAGTTTTTCTTCCAAGAAGCAGGTGTCTTTTAATTTCATGGCTGCAGTCACCATCTGCAGTGACTTTGGAGCCCCCCCAAAATACAGTCTGCCACTGTTTCCACTGTTTCCCCATCTATTTGCCATGAAGTGATGGGACCAAATTCCATGATCTTAGTTTTCTGAATGTTGAGTTTTAAGCCAAATTTTTCACTCTCCTTTTTCATGTTCATCAAGAGGCTCTTTAGTTCTTCTTCACTTTCTGCCATAAGGGTGGTGTTATCTGCATATCTGAGGTTACTGATATTTCTCCCGACATTCTTGATTCCAGCTTGTGCTTCATCCAGCCCAATATTAGAAATGTTTTCTCTTTTTGATATTTTCCCAAATTTTGTACCTACCAACTCAGAGAAAACTAAGTACATTTTAAATTTTTATTATGTATTTTAGTGGCATTTATTGCTTCCTTCTGACTTCCAAGGAATGCTCCACATTTTGCATCAGAAGAGAAACTATTGGTCTTGACTCATTAGCTCTACAGAGAGAGAATTTAGGAGCTACAGAGAAGAGCACCTCTAATCTCACAACCCAGAAGTAACCTCTGCTCATATTTTGGTGTTATTTTCTATTTTTAAATTTTTTTCCTGAAGAATGACTTTTGAATATTTTGACAATTTATCAAGAGATTAGCTAGTATTTTGAATATGTGTTAATATTTTTGTTATGAGTTATGTGTGTGTGCTAAGTCGCTTCAGTCATGTCCAACTCCTTGCAACCCTATGGACATGTAACACACCAGGCTCCTCTGTCCACAGGATTCTCCAGGTAAGAATGCTGGAGTGGGTTGACATTTCTTTCACCAGGGGACTGTCTCAACCCAGGGATCGAACCTGAGTTTCTTAAGTCTCCTGCACTGGCAGGTGAGTTCTTTACTACTATCACCACTTGGGGAGCCCTAATAACCATCCATAAAGACAGTCATTAGTTCATTGTTCTCTGACTGGAAGCAGAAGCTAGAAAAGTTCTTTTTTGAGCTGTGGGTACTCAGGCCTGGCCCTGTAAGCCTGGAATTACATTCTTCCCTGAAGCCCCCACCGCATCTCATAATCATGTCAAAAGTGCTGACAAGTGAAATGGTGACTTCCTAGAAGTAAAATCACCTGCTCTCATGAACAGTTTCTGGAGGTCCTTCAGGGACTTTTTCTTTATTTTTTTAAAAATAAATTTATTTATTCTAATTGGAGGTTAATTACTTTACAATATTGTATTGGTTTTGCCAAACATCAGCATGAATCCACCACAGGTATACACACGTGTTCCCCATCCTGAAACCCCTCTCTCCTCCCTCCTCATACCATCCCTCTGGGTCATCCCAGTGCACCAGCCCCAAGCATCCAGTATCATGCATTGAACCTGGGCTGGCAACTCATTTCCTATATGATATTATACATATTTCAATGCCATTCTCCCAAATCATCCCACCCTCGCCCTCTCCCACAGAGTCCAAAAGACTGTTTCATATATCTGTGTCTCTTTTGCTGTCTTGCATACAGGGTTATCGTTACCATCTTTCTAAATTCCATATATGTTAGTATACTGTATTGGTGTTTTTCTTTCTGGATTACTTCACTCTGTATAATAGGTTCCAGTTTCATCCACCTCATTAGAACTGATTCAAATGTATTCTTTTCAATGGGTAATACTCCATTGTGTATATGTACCGCAGCTTTCTTATCCATTCATCTGCTGATGGACATCTAGGTTGCTTCCATGTCCTGGCTATTATAAACAGTGCTGCGATGAACATTAGGGTACACATGTTTCTTTTGATTCTGGTTTCCTCTGTGTGTATGCCCAGCAGTGGGATTGCTGGGTCATAAGGCAGTTGTATTTCCAGTTTTTAAAGGAATCTCCACAGTGTTCTCCATAGTGGTTGTACTAGTTTGCATTCCCAACAACAATGTAAGAAGGTTCCCTTTTCTCCACACCCTCTCCAGCATTTATTGCCTGTAGACTTTTGGATCGTAGCCATTCTGACTGGTGTGAAATGGTACCTCATTGCGGTTTTGATTTGCATTTCTCTGATAATGAGTGATGTTGAGCATCTTTTCATGTGCTTGTTAGCCACCTATATGTTGATTCTTTAACAACCTCTTACACCAGGTCATTTGGAAATGCCCAGTATTCTTAGCTGCAACATTCCTGGATTTTTAAGGATTAGCAAATTTTCTGTTGGTCACATAAAATGTTAGAAATACATAAACTGATACCTTTTCTGTCCTCAGGGAGGGTGACTCCCTAAATTAGCATCAAGTAGGTCTGATCCCTCACAAGACAGTAAACCTTCCATCACCTTCATAGTCAAATTTAAGGGCTTGCTTTATTTACTTACTATGTTGTTTTCCAAGTGTTGAAAGTACCTTAAAAATGAAACATATAAAGCAGTTACTGTTTGTATGGTATACAGCATAACCGGAAAATTGATGAAAAGGAAATAATTTTTACCATAATTCCAAAATTCAGAGAAAATCACCATTAGACATTTCATGTTTAAATGTTGAACATTTAATGCTATTTGGTACAGATTTTTAAAATTAAATTATCAGATTGATGAGAATAATAAATAATTATCATAAAAAAATAAAAAATAAAAATGAAACATATGAGTTATAAAAACTAGCATGTATTTACTAAGAGGGCATTTGACTTGATAGTGAACCTCTTGCCCCATCCCTAAAAAAGTAAAATCAGCTAGCTTGAAGACACACTATTCTCTGTTGCCACTCTGGGATCCTTGCTTTCTCACACCTGTGCAAGAAATAGGGAATTATTTCCAAGCCTTATTATTGCAGTTCCACCTCCGACAGACACTGCAATCATGTCACTACATGCACTGTAAGGATTTTCACATTTGGCCCAGTTGTCATCTTCTCCTAAACCTGCCAGAACCTGGAAGAATTCAATTTCCAAAGGTAACAAACACAGCCCATGCATGAAGCTGTTTCATGATCAGTTTTCAGTCAAATTACTTTTATCTTATGAGTCCATAATTTTCTTTGAGTTATTAAATGAAAACAATAACTGTGACCTTCCCCTCTGCAACCACACTTTCCAGGTCTTGTGCTCTTACTTTTACCAAATCTGCTTTTTGTTTGATGGAACCTCTGGGTCTCTGATTTCTTTCTGATTTCAAATGATCAGGTCCCTATTGGTTTCCCTTTGTGGCTTATACATGATGACCAAACCGTTACGACTGGTCCGTTCTAAGGACTCAAGGTCTTGCCCACGTGTGCTTTTGTCTGCCTGCTATGTTGTGAAGGAAAGCCCACTACTCTTGTGTTTCTCTCTTGCTCTCTCAGCACTCTGCGTCCACGGGTAGAGGTATTTCCTGTGCACCAGGTGATGTGGTGGTGCTGCTGGCTGTCCAGTGATCTCACTCAATCCTGATGCCATCTACTTGGAGGCAGTGTCAAGTCCCGTGGGTTACTGGCTCAGTCCTTCAACACTGTCCCCTCTAGATGCCAGTCCCGAGTAGTAGATCCCCAGGTTACTGAACACTACAACTTCCCTGCAAACTGGATATTTATATAACCTGCACCCTCTTTGGGTTAGATTATTTGCAGAAGAGCTCACAGATTTCAGACCAACACTGCCATTTACCATTTCAAAGGATGCAATAAAGTTGAGCAGCACAAGGATGCAATACAAAGGGTGAGGTCTGGGACGGTCCTCAGCTCAGAAGTTTCTGTCCCCCTGGAAATGGGGTACATCATTCTCCTGCTACATGGGCATATTCCCCAAATCAGAAGCTTCCCAAACCCAATATTATTAGGATTTTGTGGAGGCTTCATCATGGAGGTTGATCAGTTATTAACTCCATTTCCAGCTCCTCCTGCCATCTCTGGAGAATGGGGGTTGGGCCTGAAACTTCGAAGCTTCAATCACAGCTTGGTCTTTCTGGTGACCAGACACCATCCAGGAGCCACCTAGAAGCCCACCCAGATTCATTTCATTAGAACAAAAGACACACCTAGCTCCTGAGAAATTAAAAGGGATATGGGAACTCTGCATGGGGAACCAGGGAGACCAAATGACACAACCAAAGATGCTCCTAGTGTTCTTATCACCTAGGAGTTTACAAGGGCTTCAGGATTTCTGTGTCAGGAACCAGGGGCAGATATTATAGACAGATAGATAGATATATAGATAGACGGATAGATAGATAATACTTGCTGAGTCACTTCAGTCATATCTGACTCTTTGCAACCCTATGGACTATAGCCTGCCAGGCTCTTCTGTCCATGGGATTTCCCAGACAAGATTACTGGAGTGAGTTACCATTTCCTTCTCTAGGGGAGCTTCCTGAGTCAGGTAATAGATATTTTCTATTATCTTACATATGTGAAGCCAAAGTTCTGAATTAATCATCTATCTACATTTTCTCCACCTATGCCATTTTTTCCTCATCTATTTGCCATGAAGTAATGGGAAATAGTGGAAACAACAGCAGATTTTATTTTCTTGGGCTCCAAAATCACTGTGGATGGTGACTACAGTCACAAAATTAAAAGACACTTGCTCCTTGGAAGAAAAGCTATGACAAACCTAACCAGCATGTTAAAAAGCAGAGACATCACTTTGCTGACAAAAGTCTGTATAGTCAAAGCTATGGTTTTTCCAGTAGTCATTTACAGATGTGAGAAAAGTGAGTAAAGTCGCACAGTTGTGTCCAACTCTTTGATACCCCATGGATTGTAGCCTACCAGGTTTCTCCATCCTTGGGGTTTTCCAGGTAAGAGTACTGATAGGGTTGCCATTTCCTTCTCCAGGGGATCTTCCTGACCCAGGGATCGAGCTCAGGTCTCCCACATTGTAGGCAGATGCTTTTACTGTCTGAGTCACCATAAAGACGGCTGAGCGCTGAAGAATTGATGTTCTAAAATCTTGGTGCTGGAGAAGACTCTTGAGAGTCCCTTGGACAGCAAGAAACCCAAACCAGTCAATCCTAAAGGAAATAAACCCTGAATATTCCTTGGAAGGACTGATACTGAAGCTCCAGTACTTGGCTACCTCATGGGAAGGGCAGACTCATTGGAAAAGACCCTGATGCTGGAAAAGGTTGAAGGCAGGAGAAGAAGTGGGGAAAAGGATGAGATGGTTGGATCTCATCATTGACTTAATGGACATTATTTTGAACAAATTCTGGAAGATAGCAAAAGACAGGAAGCTTGGTGTGCTGAGGTCCCCATAATGATTACCGGTTTCTCCAGACTTGCCATAAAGATTTTAAAATTAAAAAATTTAAAAAAATTGTTTTTTTATAAAGATATATTCCTCACCAGTGAAATGATCATGTCCATGTCCTCTGAAGTCTATATGTAATTTTTTCTATTAACACCTCCCTAGCAGGAGGGCCTAGAGGAGCTATAACATGTTAAAGGTCAGGAAGGGTGGCTGTGAGGAGATACCCTTCTTCCAAGGTAAGGAAGAAGTGGCTGCACTTTGCTGGAGTAGCCGTGAAGAAATACCCCATGCACAAGGTAAGAGAAACCCAAGTAAGATGGTAGGTGTTGCAAGAGGGCATCAGAGGGCAGACACATTAAAACCATACTCACAGAAAACTAGTCAGTCTAATCACACTAGGACCACAGCCTTGTCTAACTCAAAGAAACCAAGCCAGGCCCGCGGGGCAATCCAAGACGGGCAGGTCATGGTGGAGAGGTCTGACAGAATGTGGTCCACTGGAGAAGGGAATGGCAAACCACTTCAGTATTCTTGCCTTGAGAACCCCATGAACAGTATGAAAAGGCAAAAAGATAGGATACTGAAAGAGGAACTCCCCAGGTCAGTAGGTGCCCAAAACGCTACTGGAGATCAGTGGAGAATGATCTCCAGAAAGAATGAAGTTTAGTCCATTCAGTTCAGTCGCTCAGACATGTCCAACTCTTTGCAACTCCATGAATCACAGCACGCCAGGCCTCCCTGTCCATCACCAACTCCTGGAGTTCACTCACACTCACGTCCATCGAGTCAGTGATGCCATCCAACCATCTCATCCTCTGTCGTCCCCTCCTCCTCCTGCCCCCAATCCCTCCCAGCATCAGAGTCTTTTCCAATGAGTCAACTCTTCGCATGAGGTGGCCAAAGTACTGGAGTTTCAGCTTTAGCATCATCCCTTCCAAAAAAATCCCAGGGCTGATCTCCTTCAGAATGGACTGGTTGGATCTCCTTCAGTCCAAGGGACTCTCAAGAGTCTTCTCCAACACCACAGTTCAAAAGCATCAATTCTTCGGTGCTCAGCCTTCTACACAGTCCAACTCTCACAACCATACATGACTCCTGGAAAAACCATCGCCTTGACTAGACAGACCTTAGTCGGCAGAGTAATGTCTCTGCTTTTGAATATACTATCTAGGTTGCTCATAACTTTTCTTCCAAGGAGTAAGTGTCTTTTAATTTCATGGCTGCAGTCACCTCTGCAGTGATTTTGGAGCTCCCCAAAATAAAGTCTGACACTGTTTCCACTGTTTCCCCATCTATTTCCCATGGAGTGATAGGACCAGATGCCATGATCTTTGTTTTCTGAATGTTGAGCTTTAAGCCAACTTTTTCACTCTCCTCTTTCACTTTCAGCAAGAGGCTTTTGAGTTCCTCTTCACTTTCTGCCATAAGGGTGGTGTCATCTGCATATCTGAGGTTATTGACATTTCTCCCAGCAATCTTGATTCCAGCTTGTGTTTCTTCCAGTCCAGTGTTTCTCATGATGTACTCTGCCTATAAATTAAATAAGCAGGGTGACAATATACAGCCTTGACGTACTCCTTTCCCTATTTGGAACCAGTCTGTTGTTTCATGTCCAGTTCTAACTGTTGCTATCTGGCCTGCATACAGATTTCTCAAGAGGCAGGTCAGGTGGTCTGGTATTCCCATCTCTCTCAGAATTTTCCACAGTTTATTGTGATCCACACAGTCAAAGGCTTTGGCATAGTCAATAAAGCAGAAATAGATGTTTTTCTGGAACTCTCATGCTTTTTCCATGATCCAGGAGATGTTGGCAATTTGATCTCTGGTTCCTCTGCCTTTTCTAAAACCAGCTTGAGCATCTGGAAGTTCACGGTTCACGTATTTCTGAAGCATGGAGCCAAAGCAAAAACAATACCCAGCTGTGGATGTGACTGGTGATAGAAGCAAGGTCCGATGCTGGAAAGAGCAATATAGCATACGAACCTGGAATGTCAGGTCCATGAATCAAGGCAAATTGGAAGTGGTCAAACAAGGGATGGCAAGAGTGAACATCAACATTCTAGGAAGCAGCAAACAAAAATTGACTGGAATGGGTGAATTTAACTCAGATGACCATTGTATCTACTACTAAGGGCCGGAATCCCTCAGAAGAAATGGAGTAGCCATCATGGTCCACAAAAGAGTCTGAAATGTAGTACTTGGATGCAGTCTCAAAAATGACAGAATGATCTCTGTTCATTTCCAAGGCAAACCAGATCATTCTGTCATTTTTGAGACTGCATCCAAGTACTACATTTCAGACTCTTTTGTGGACCATGATGGCTACTCCATTTCTTCTGAGGGATTCCGGCCCTTAGTAGTAGATACAAGTCTATGCCCCAACCAGTAACACTGAAGAAGCTGAGGTTGAACGGTTCTATGAAGACCTACAAGACCTTTTAGAACTAACACCCAAAAAATATGTCCTTTTCATTATAGGGGACTGGAATGCAAAAGTAGGAAGTCAAGAAACACCTGGAGTAACAGGCAAATTTGGCCTTGGAATGCGGAATGAAGCAGGGCAAAGACTATTAGAGTTTTGCCAAGAAAATGCACTGGTCATAGGAAACACCCTCTTCCAACAACACAAGAGAAGACTCTACACATGGATATCACCAGATGGTCAACACCGAAATCAGATTGATTATATTCTTTGCAGCCAAAGATGGAGAAGCTCTATACAGTCAACAAAAACAAGACCAGGAGCTGACTATGGCTCAGATCATGAACTCCTTATTGCCAAATTCAGACTCAAATTGAAGAAAGTAGGGAAAACCACTAGACCATTCAGGTATGACCTAAATCAGATCCCTTACGATTATACAGTAGAAGTGAGAAATAGATTTGTGGGCCTAGATCTGATAGATAAAGTGCCTGATGAACTATGGACAGATGTTCGTGACATTGTACAGGAGACGGGGGTCAAGACCATCCTCATGGAAAAGAAATGCAAAAAAGCAAAATGGCTGTCTGGGGAGACCTTACAAATAGCTGTGAAAAGAAGAGAAGTGAAAAGCAAAGGAGAAAAGGAAAGATATAAGTATCTGAATTCAGAGTTCCAAAGAATAGCAAAGAGAGATAAGAAAACCTTCCTCAGCAATCAATGCAAAGAAATAGAGGAAAAGAACAGAATGGGAAAGGCTAGAGATCACTTCAAGAAAATTAGAGATACCAAGGGCACTTTTCATGCAAAGATGGGCTCGATAAAGGACAGAAATGGTATGGACCTAACAGAAGCAGAAGATGTGGCAAGAATAGACAGAAGAACTGTACAAAAAAGATCTTCACAACCAAGATAATCACGATGGTGTGATCACTCATCTAGAGCCAGACATCCTGGAATGTGAAGTCAAGTGGGTCTTAGAGAGCATCATTATGAACAAAGCTAGTGGAGGTGATGGCATTCCAGTTGAGCTATTTCAAATCCTGAAAGACAGTGCTGTGGAAGTGCTGCACCCAATGCCAGCAAGTTTGGAAAACTCAGCAGTGGCCACAGGACTGGAAAAGGTCAGTCCTTCATTCCACTCCCAAAGAAAGGCAATGCCAAAGAATGCTCAAACTACCGCACAATTGCACTCATCTCACATGCTAGTAAAGTAATGCTCTAAATTCTCCAAGCCAGGCATCAGCAATACATGAACTGTGAACTTCCAGATATTCAAGCTGGTTTTGGAAAAGGCAGAGGAACCAGAGATCAAATTGCCAACATCCGCTGGACCATGGAAAAAGCAAGAGAATTCCAGAAAAACATCTATTTCTACTTTATTGACTATGCCAAAGCCTTTGACTGTGTGGATCACAATAAACTGTGGAAAATTCTGAGAGAGATGGGAATACCAGACCACCTGACCTGCCTCTTGAGAAATCTGTATGCAGGCCACAAAGCAACAGTTAGAACTGGACATGAAACAACAGACTGGTTCCAAATAGGGAAAGGAGTACGTCAAGGCTGTATATTGTCACCCTGCTCATTTAACTTATATGCAGAGTACATCATGAGAAACGCTGGACTGGAAGAAGCACAAGCTGGAATCAAGATTGCTGGGAGAAATATCAATAACCTCACATATGCAGATGACACCACCCTTATGGCAGAAAGTGAAGAGGAACTCAAAAGCCTCTTGCTGAAAGTGAAAGAGGAGAGTGAAAAAGTTGGCTTAAAGCTCAACATTCAGAAAACGAAGATCATGGCACCCAGTCCCATCACTTCATGGGAAATAGATGGGGAAACAGTGGAAACAGTGTCAGACTATAATTTTTTGGGCTCCAAAATCACTGCAGATGGTGATTGCAACCATGAAACCAAAAGACACTTATTCCTTGGAAGGAAAGTTATGACCAACCTAGATAGCATATTCAAAAGCAGAGACATTACTTTGCTGACTAAGGTCCATCTAGTCAAGGCTATGATTTTTCCTGTGGTCATGTATGGATGTGAGAGTTGGACTGTGAAGAAGGCTGAGTGCCGAAGAATTGATGCTTTTGAACTGTGGTGTTGGAGGAGACTTGAGAGTCCCTTGGACTGCAAGGAGATCCAACCAGTCCATTCTGAAGGAGATCAGCCCTGGGATTTATTTCTTTGGAAGGAATGATGCTAAAGCTCAAACTCCAGTACTTTGGCCACCTCATGCGAAGAGTTGACTCATTGGAAAAGACTTTGATGCTGGGAGGGATTGGGGGCAGGAGGAGGAGGGGATGACAGAGGATGAGATGGCTGGATGGCATCACTGACTCGATGGACGTGAGTGTGAGTGAACTCCAGGAGTTGGTGATGGACAGGGAGGCCTGGCGTGCTGTGATTCATGGAGTTGCAAAGAGTTGGATATGACTGAGCGACTGAACTGAACTGAACTGCATTTTCCTAACTTTGTATGTATGACTTCTGTCACTAGTTGCAAAAACCAATTTATGTAATATAATCCATTCTATCTCTGTCCTTCTTGGACACAATTTTGAAAGAATGGTGCCATTCAAGGCTCAACATTTCTACTTTCTCACATTTTTTTGCTACTTAGTCCCAGGTCACCATGCCTCTGCTAGACCACATCATCCCTCTGCTCACAAAGTCACCAATCATTTTTCAAGTAACAAATACACCAGCCTTTCTTTCTCCTTCTCTTATCTGACTGATGTCAAGTCATTGATTTTGGCTGCTGGTTTCTCTCCTCTCTCACTCTACCTGGTCACCCTGGAGTCAGCATCTACACCCTCACACTAATGACATCCAGGTCTGTGCCACTTTCAAGCTCCCAAATCAGATCTCCACACTCTGAGCCTCTTTCCCAGGATGTGTCATACAGGCATCTCATATTCCAAAGGTCCAGAAGGAAGCCAGTCATTTCCTGCCTCGAATTTTCTCTGTCTTCTTTGTTTTCCATACTGATGGCTAGTAATGCCATTATCCCATATCCCAAGGTAGAATACCCATTCTGCTTAACCTTGCTTCCCACATGTGCTCAGTGGCTCAGCCATGTCCAACTCTTTATGACCCGATGGACTGCAGTCCACCAGGCTCCTGTGTCCATAGAATTTTCTGCTCAAGAATGCTAGTGTGGGTTGCCATTCCCTAGTCCAGGGGATCTTCCCCACCCAGGGATCGCATCCCCATCTCTTTCATCTCCTGAATTGGCAGGTGGACTCTTTACCATAGCACCACCTGGGAAGTGAAAGGGAAAGTTGCTCAGCCGTGTCCGACTCCTTGCAACTCCATGGACTAGTCCATGGAATTCTCCAGGCCAGAATCCTGGAATGGGTAGCCTTTCCCTTCTCCAGGGGATCTTCCCAACCCAGGGGTTGAACCCAGGTCTCCTACATTGTAGGTATATTCCTTACCAGCTGAACCACAAGGAGAAGCCCCAATTATTTATCAAGTTTATGACATCTCTAACTAATAAAGAAATGTAGATATGTTCTATAGCTTTTGCTTTGAATTTCACCTGTCCCATCTTGTGCAAGATAATGATTGTCTGCTTTTCTTTGGTTGGAGGCTACTCATTTCATTCCAAGTCCTCACAAGCTGCAGTAGATAGGACTCTGCTGGCTAACTCCATCTCCAGAAGGTGAATGATTGATCTAAGCTGGACCAATCAGATGTCTTCCTCTATAAATGTGAACTCTCTCTTCTTGAATAGAGAGAAAAAATGACCGAAATCATTCATTCATGCCTTTGGGTAGACTACCCTCCACTCCTACAGCTCCCTGGGTTCTATCCATACCTTAGTTGTTTAATCATTTCTTCAATGAAGTGCAATAACATCTTCAATAAATTACCTTTTTTTGGTTAACTTTGGTCCATCTGTTCATGTAGCTTGTAACTAAAACATTATTAACCTATGCCTGGAGTTTCCTAAGCATTGGAGCTGTCTTTCAGAAACACAAGGCTGGGCTTATTTCTCTACTTAAATTATTTTGGAGATGCTCTGTCTCCTTGTGAATAAAACTCAAGTTCCATAGTTAGGCACAAACCTTCAATGTCAATGTTCTTCTTCCTTCCCTGTGTTATCTCCCAAACCTCCCTACACACAACAGGAATTCTTGGCCTAGCATCTGTGCTCCAGGAGTCCTTGGTGTTCTGCAGGCTGCAGATTGGCCCATGCCCCTCTCCATACTAGTGGCAAGTGTGGAGACTCCCCTTGCTAATTCTTCTGACACCACTGGATGCATTCCCTGCCTCCCCACCCTGTAATAGTAATACTTTTCAATCACTTGCGAGTGCTGTCAATACTGTGATGTGAGGACTGATCTACATGTCTGTCATCCTATCAGACTGGCAGCTCCTTGATGGCAGACGTGTCTGGCCAAAAAACCCACATGCCTCTGGAGGCACCATCATGAGGCATCTGAAATAAGGCATCTGAGCTTCTTGGGGGATTATGGGGGCTCATGGGGGCCTCCTCAGACCTCAGGCAGGGTCCAGGCTGAGATGCACCCTGACCGAAGGTTGTGTCATGATGTCATGCCTTGGAATAAAATGAACGGAAGGAGTTACGCCCCTAGACACATCAGCAGCAGGAAATGGTGCTTCTCTAAAGTGGAGAAACCTCTGTCTGTGTCAGCTTGGTACTGCAGGAAGGCAAGAGCCCATGGTGTGATCCTGGGGAATGTGAGGAGATGAGGTGAGAGTTTAGGGATAGACGAGAGACTTGTTCAATGGAGAAGAGAACACAAGTGCTTTGAGAGCTTGGGCCACAGATTTATCTTCTGGATAGCAGAAGATTGTACTGTCACTGGGCCTACAACCCCGCCTCTTCTGTAACTGTTGCCAAAGTGACTAGAGAAAAATTTCAAATAGCCCACAAAAGTTATAGCAAACCTAGCCTGTGTTTTAAAAAGCAAAGACATCACTTTGCCAACAAAAGTCCGTCTAGTCAAGGCTATGGTCTTCCCATTAGTCATACACAAATGTGAGAGTTTGACCATAAAGAAAGCAGAGTGCCAAACAACTGATGTTTTTGAATTGTGATGCTGGAGAAGACTCTTAACAGCCCTGTGTACAGCAAGGAGATCAAACAAGTCAATCTTAAAGGAAATCAACCTTGAATATTTGCTGGAAGCTCTGATGCTGAAGCTCCAATACTTTGGCCACCCTTTGCAAACCAGTGACTTATTGGAAAAGATACTGATGCTGGAAAACATTGAAGACATCAGGAGAAGAGGGAGACAGAGAATGAGATGGTTGGCTGGCGTCACCAGTTCAATGAATGTGATCTTGGGCAAACTCCAGAAGATGGTGGGAGATAGTGAGGCCTGGTGTGCTGTGGTCCACGGGGTTACAAAAAGTCAGACATGACTTGGTGACTGAACAACAATTCACCAATGACTGCTAAAAACAGGGAGAACAAGTACTTGGACTCAGGACCCCTGTTGTATGAGAATCATGAGAGATTGGTCACGGGTGTGGAATGGATGAGTGCAGTGAGTCAGTCTGAGTGGAAAGCGGGTGAGTGTGTCACTAAGAACTGAGGAATCCAATCTGTTGAACGGAGGTTAATTAAAATGTGAATCTGGCAAGTACTCACATTTTGGACAGCCTGAAAACTTTTTAAATGTTGCCACTTTAATATGTCCTTGTGTTTTTACTGATTCCTTGTACTGAAATACCATCTGTTAAGCAAACAGTGATAATGAAGTAGAAGAAAGCTTCCCAAACTTTTTCTATTAAATCTGCGTTAAAAACTGTGAAAGCTTATTTTATTTATTTTTCGGCTCTTGCCTCTGCTTTCCAAGCCAATCGCCTTTGGTTTTGCCTGAAACCAATATTTCCAGCTTTATTGTGGTCACTATAAGCAGTGTTTTAACGTCCCCTGTGATGTTGCAAATGTTAACCCAAGTCACTCTTATCTTGTGAAAACTGTGTGCTGTGTTTGGTGCTAAAAACCAAAAGTGGCTCTAAGAGCCTGGTAGGGATGTCCTCCCATATTTTAGCATTTTAAGATCTAACGACAGTGAATTTAGCTTTGGCAGAACACACCATCATCTTTATGGATCTTTCAGAAGTGGCTAATGATGACTTGTTTTGAGATGATTTTTCCTAGTGTCACAGTTTATAAAAATATATATTAAAATAATGTTATAAACACACTAAAATCATAATGTTTGCTGCCAATCTATTACAGAGAAGGAGATTTTTGATGCTCTGCTTTTCTGCAACCTGACAAAACAGAGTAATAAGGGTGCGTTTGATAGAGTGAGTTTGCTGGAGCAATTCATCTTTGGTCTGTGGGAGGCTGCACCTGGCAGAAGTAGAAGGTATTTAAACCTGATAGAATCAGATTGTACTAGGTGCATAGATGTCCCAAGGGAGTTAATATGTTGGGGTTTCAGTATAAAGTATAGGAGATCAGCCAGTTGCTGAGGAAGTGAGATAGGAGCCAAAAGAACCCTGTAAAGACAGGGAGCTGTGCTCCAGAAGGCACCTGCCCTAAGGACTGGTCTAGAGCAAGCATCCTGTCCTTGGTGGCCTCCGCTGACCCACCGACACACACCCTGTCTCCCTTGACCCTGATCACCCAGAGACCACCTACTCCTGGCAGTCCAATTTGATTCCATCTCAGATGTGCCGAAGGGTCTCAGTGGTTTCCCTTCACCTGAATGCTCTTGCTAGTCTGTGAACTATTGTTTGGGAGCAAACAGTGCAATACTGCCATGTGTAATCTGTGTCCTAGGCAGACTGTAAGCATTAGAGGAAGGCTGCATGCTACTTCTGCAGTGTCCACCCCTAGAAACTCCTGAGCCATGTCCAGCACATCCTCATTACCTGAGCTACAGATTCCCATAGGCCTGCTAGAGAGAAGGGAAGGACATCAGAAGGAGAGGACCAGGGCTAGCTAACTGAAATCTCCCTGCAGAGGGGCTGTTGACCTATTCATACAATTTGTTTGCTGATGTTTGACTTTGCACCAATTTTCAGGGAATGTAGAGGAAACAGGAAGTGGAGGTGGTGATGGGAAGCCAACAGGGAAGAATCTTGGATAGACCCCCCCTTCATCCTGGTGACTTTTCTTATGAAAGAGCTCTCTGTCCTAAATATGACTTATAAGCTGTATAGACTCACTGTTATGTGAATGCAGTTTCTTCTGACAACTGCTAGTGCGTGAAATTTGCAGCTTATTTCTAGTTTTCCTTCTTTTTAGCCAAAGCAAGTCGCTGTTAGGTATCTATTTCCTGTAACAGTTATTGCTACCCTTAATCTCTTCAATAAGTTTTACAGGAAGGCATAAATCTACCCAATAGCAGATAAGACAGACACTCAAAGAAATATATAGATATTTATATTTATATTTAAAATATGCAATTTTCAGCTGGGTTGTATTATTTTCTGAAAAAATGTATCTCAATTTATTTGACCACTTCATTTATACGCTTAGTGTTAGTCACTCAGTTGTGCCCAACTCTTTGCGACCCCGTGGACTGCAGTCCACCAGGCTCCTCTGTCCATGAGATTTTCCAGGCGAGAATACTGGAGTGGGTTGCCATTTACACACTACTGTGCATTAATTTAAGAAATAACAAGTAATCTGTTCCGAAAGGTAAACAAATGAAATTTAGGATATTTAACCAAGCTTTTCCGTCCTAAAAGTTGAGAATGCCAAATTTTGAAAGTAAGCAACATGCCCTTCAATTGGTATATTAATGACAAAATTGGTACATTCAAACTATGGAATAAAATTGAAAAATATTTTTACAAAATGAGAAATAGCGCCACCACAAGACAAAGAGAAATGTTAAATGCATATTGCTAAGTGAAAGAAACCAATCTGAAAAAGGGTACATGATGTATGATTCCAGGCCTATGACATTCTACAACAGGTAAAACTGGAGACAGTGAAAAGACTGCTGATTGCCAGGGCTTCACATGGAAGGAGAGAGGGAGGAATGGATAGCATTTTTAGGGCAATGAAACTCTTCTGCAGGAAACTGTAAGGTAGGCACATGTCATCATACTTTTGTCAGAACCCAATGAACGTACAACATAAAAAGTGAACCCTAATGTAAAATGCAGACTTTATTTAATAATAATGTATCTGTCAATACTGGTTCATCAATTGTAGCAAATGTATTAAAACCAGAGTAATGCAAGATGTTACCAATAGAAACTGGGGAAGGGGTGGGGGAGAAAGCAGGTGAGAACTACTGCACTTTCTGCTCACTTTTTCTGTAGACCTGAAATTGCTCAAGAAACCTGATATCTATTAGAAAATAAAGATAGAAGAGTGGTTTTTAAATTTTTATTTTATATGCAATAGGCTGCATTCTTTAGCTATTTTTTTAATCCCTAAGATAATTGAATATCATAAGAGCTAAAGGCGGTATTGGCTTGTTCAGATAAATTAAAATCCAAGTATAAAAATGGATGTTACAATGAACATGCTAAAGAGCCATGTTATCAGATGTAAAAAGCAGTAAGCCCAGAGACATGGCTGATGGCTATTGTCTGAAAATATGCTCAACACACCCAGAATCGCAAATCACCCTCTCTGTATACACCAACCCTTGCCTGCCATCCCTAAGCTAACCTCTCCTTTCCTTCAGCTTGTCTAAGCTGTGAATGGACTTTTGTCTGGGGCAGCAGGGAGCTGATAAATATCTACTGTTTCATCTGAGTGACCAGTCAACATATTTTCAAAAATGATCCTGCCATAGCATTTTGAAAGACTGGTGTGTGTGTGAAAAAAGATTAAGAAAATAGATGCATTAATAAAAGAGTAAAAGATTATTGAAATTAATTTTATATTATTTATGAAGCATTTGGTTTATGCCAGGCACTAATAAAATGATATATAAGAAATTATACAATATTTAGGGCCTTCTCTGATAGCTCAGACAGTAAAGAATCTGCCTGCAATGAAGGAGACCTGGGTTCAATCCCTGGGTTGGGAAGATCCCCTGGAAGAGGGCATGGCAACTCATTCCAGAATTCTTGCCTGGAGAATTCCCATGGACAGAGAAGCCTGGCAGGCTACATGAGGTTACATGAGGTCTCAAAGAGTCAGACACGACTGAGCAACTAAGCACAGCACAAACATTTAATTAACAAACCTCCAAGAAATAAAGAAGATAGTCTAAATTATCTTCTTTATTTCTCATTATAAAGTGTAGCCACTCAGTCATGTGTGACTCTTTGTAACCCCATGGACTGTAGCCCACCAGGCTCCTCTAACCATGGAATTTTCCAGGCAAGAATACTAATGTGGGTTGCCTTTCTCCTCTCCAGGGAATCTTCCTGACCTGGGGATCGAATCCAGGTTTCCTGCATTGCAGGCAGATTCTTTACCATCTGAGCCACCAGGAAGGTCCATTTCTCATTATAACTCTAGAAAATAAGAGCTCTTCTTATCCATATTTTTTGACAAGGACCCTGTGGTTTTCAAACTTAATGAGATTTCCCATCGTGAGACAGAGAAACACCCAGCCAGAATTCTGATCAGAGCCCAAGCTCTTAAAGCAGAGGCCATACTGTCTCATCAAGCCTGAGTTCAGGAAGCTGTGTTGCAATGCATAACTTTGTTCTCATAAATGGAACAGCAAGGAAATAAGTCGAGTGAGAGCTAGGGAAAGAGAGACAGAATCGACTTCATTTCACTTGAAAAGTTATGTAACCAAACACGGGGTCCCACTGCCCGCAGCTCCAAAGTCAATAAAGAGGCCAGGTGCAGGAAAGGAAAGTTTGCTTTATTTTGGAGGCCAGCAATCAGAGAGGAGGCAGTGAAGGCAGGTTTCTGTCCAAAGGCCAACCCCACCCACTAACAATCAGTGCCATGAACTTTTATGGGCTGAGGGAGGGGCTACACGAAGAAGTAGCACAGTCAGCTCTTGTTCATTTTTTAATTTTAATTTATTGAAGGATAATTGCTTTATAGAATTTTCTTATTTTCTGTCAAACCTCAACATGAATAGGTCATAGGTATATATACACCGCCTCCCTTTTGAACCTCTCTCCCCATCCCACCATATGTATAATAGATAGCCAGTGGGAATTTGCTGTATGGCTCAGGACTCACACAGTCAGCTCTGACAGTCATCCTGAAATGGGTCATCAGTGCTCTGATCAGCATCATCTTGATTGTTTTAAGTGCAGTGAATCTTCAGTTCCAAATGGTTTGTTCCCATTTCCTTGAAGCCAGCACTCAGAACTGTGGCAGCTCATGTCGGTGGCTATAGTCTGGTCATCATGGAGTTCCACCTGGTGAGCCTTTCAGTATCTACAAGACAGCTCAAAGCAAATGGCTCAGAATAGTATCTATAAGATCACGAGAAGGAACTAAATGTTCTCGAAAGTGAAGTTGCTCAGTCGTGTCTGACTCTTTGCGACCCCGTGGACTGTAGCCTACCAGGCTCCTCCCTCCATGGGACTCTCCAGGCAAGAGTACTGGAGTGGGTTGCCATTTCCTTCTACAGGGGATCTTCCCAACCAAGGGATCAAACCCGGATCTCCTGCATTCCAGGCAAACACTTTAACCTCTGAGCCACCATGGAAGCAAGGTTAAAGGTCCTCAGTTCAGCTCAGTCATTCAGTCCTGTCCAACTCTTTGCAACCCCATGAATCACAGCATGCCAGGCCTCCCTGTCCATCACCAACTCCTGGAGTTCACTCAGACTCGCGTCCATCGAGTCAGTGATGTCTCCAGCCATCTTATCCTCTGTCGTCCCCTTCTCCTCCTGCCTCCAATCCCTCCCAGCATCAGAGTCTTTTCCAATGAGTCAACTCTTTGCATGAGGTGGCCAAAGTACTGGAGTTTCAGCTTTAGCATCGTTCCTTCCAAAGAAATCCCAGGGCTGATCTCCTTCAGAATGGACTGGTTGGATCTCCTTGCAGCCCAAGGGACTCTCAAGAGTCTCATCCAACACCACAGTTCAAAAGCATCAATTCTTAGGAGTTCAGCCTTCTTCACAGTCCAACTCTCACATCCATACATGACCACAGGAAAAACCATAGCCTTGACTAGATGGACCATAGTCAGCAAAGTAATGTCTCTGCTTTTGAATATACTACCTAGGTTGCTCATAACTTTTCTTCCAAGGAGTAAGCGTCTTTTAATTTCATGGCTGCAATCACCATCTGCAGTGATTTTGGAGCCCAGAAAATTATAGTCTGACACTGTTTCCACTGTTTCCCCATCTATTTCCCATGAAGTGATGGGACCAGATGCCATGATCTTTGTTTTCTGAATGTTGAGCTTTAAGCCAACTTTTTCACTCTCCTCTTTCACTTTCAGCAAGAGGCTTTTGAGTTCCTCTTCACTTTCTGCCATAAGGGTGGTGTCATTTGCATATCTGAGGTTATTGATATTTCTCCTGGCAATCTTGATTCCAGCTTGTGTTTCTTCCAGTCCAGCATTTCTCATGATGTACTCAGCATATAAGTTAAATAAGCAGGTTGGCCATATACAGCCTTGATGTACTCCTTTTCCTATTTGAAACCAGTCTGTTGTTCCATGTCCAGTTCTAACTGTTGCTTTGTGGCCTGCATACAGATTTCTCAAGAGGCAGGTCAGGTGGTCTGGTATTCTCATCTCTCTCAGAATTTTCCACAGTTTATTGTGATCCACACAGTCAAAGGCTTTGGCATAGTCAAAAAAGCAGATATCGATGTTTTTCTGGAACTCTCTTGCTTTTTCCATGATCCAGCAGATGTTGGCAATTTGATCTCTGGTTCCTCTGCCTTTTCCAAAACCAGCTTGAACATCTGGAAGTTCACAGTTCACGTATTGCTGAAGCCTGGCTTGGAGAATTTTGAGCATTACTTTACTAGCATGTGAGATGAGTGCAATTGTGTGGTAGTTTGAGCATTCTTTGGCATTGCCTTTCTTTGGGAGTGGAATGAAAACTGACCTTTTCCAGTCCTGTGGCCACTGCTGAGTTCTCCATATTTGCTGGCATATTGAGTGCAGCACTTTGACAGCATCATCGTTTAGGATTTGAAATAGCTCAACTGGAATGCCATCACCTCCACTAGCTTTGTTCAGAGTGATGCTTTCTAAGGCCCACTTGACTTCACATTCCAGGATGTCTGGCTCTAGATTAGTGATCACACTATCATGATTATCTGGGTCGTGAAGATCTTTTTTGTACAGTTCTTCTGTGTATTCTTGCCACCTCTTCTTAATATCTTCTGCTTCTGTTAGGTCCATATCATTTCTGTCCTTTATCGAGTCCATCTTTGCATGAAACATTCCCTTGGTATCTCTAATTTTCTTGAAGAGATCTCTAGTCTTTCCCCTTCTGTTCTTTTCCTCTATTTCTTTGCACTGATTGCTGAAGAAGGCTTTCTTATCTCTTCTTGCTATTCTCTGGAACTCTGCATTCAGATACTTATATCTTTCCTTTTTTCCTTTGCTTTTCACTTCTCTTCTTTTCACAGCTATTTGCAAGGCCTCCTAAGACAGCCATTTTGCTTTTTTGCATTTCTTTTCCATGGGGATGGTCTTGATCCCTGTCTCCTCTGCAATGTCAAGAACTGCATTCCATAGTTCATCAGGCACTCTATCTACCAGATCTAGGCCCTTTAATATATTTCTCACTTCCACTGTATAATCATAAGGGATATGATTTAGGTTATGCGTGAATGGTCTAGTGGTTTTCCCTACTTCCTTCATTTGAGTCTGAATTTGTTAATAAGGAGTTCATGATCTGAGACACAGTCAGCTCCTGGTCTTGTTTTTTTTTAACTGTATAGAGCTTTATCTTTGGCTGCAAAGAATATAATCAATCTGATTTTGGTGTTGACCATCTGGTGATGTCCATGTCTAGAGTCTTCTCTTGTGTTGTTGGAAGAGGGTATTTGCTATGACCAGTGCATTTTCTTGGCAAAACTTTACTAGTCTTTGCCCTGCTTCATTCTTCAATCCAAGGCCAAATTTGCCTGTTACTCCAGGTGCTTCTTAACTTTCTACTTTTGCATTCCAGTCCCCTATAATGAATAAAGGTCCTTAACCATGCTCACAGTTTATTGTGATCCACACAGTCAAAGGCTTTGGCATAGTCAATAAAGTAGAAATAGATGTTTTTCTGGAACTCTCTTGCTTTTTCCATGATCCAGCGGTTGTTGGCAATTTGATCTCTGGTTCCTCTGCCTTTTCTAAAACCAGCTTGAACATCTGGAAGTTCACGATTCATGTATTGCTGAAGCCTGGCTTGGAGAATTTTGAGCATTACTTTACTAGCATGTGAGATGAGTGCAATTGTGTGGTAGTTTGAGCATTCTTTGGCATTTCCTTTCTTTGGGAGTGGAATGAAAACTGACCTTTTCCAGTCCTGTGGCCACTGCTGAGTTTTCCCAATTTGCTGGCATATTGAGTGCAGCACTTTGACAGCATCATCTTTCAGGATTTGAAATAGCTCAACTGGAATTCCATCACCTCCCCTAGCTTTGCTTGTAGTGATGCTTTCTAAGGCCCACTTGATTTCACATTCCAGGATGTCTGGCTCTAGATTAGTGATCACACCATCATGATTATCTTGGTCATGAAGATCTTTTTTGTACAGTTCCTCTGTGTATTATTGCCATCTCTTCTTAATATCTTCTGCTTCTGTGGAAAATTCTGAAAGAGATGGGAATACCAGACCACCTGACCTGCCTCTTGAGAAATCTGTATGCAGGCCAGGAAGCAACAGTTAGCACTGGACATGGAACAACAGACTGGTTCCAAATAGGAAAAAGAGTACATCAAGGCTGTATATTGTCACCCTGCTTATTTAACTTATATGCAGAGTACATCATGAGAAACGCTGGACTGGAAGAAACACAAGCTAGAATCAAGATTGCCGGGAGAAATATCAATAACCTCAGATAGGCAGATGACACCACCCTTATGGCAGAAAGTGAAGAGGAACTCAAAAGCCTCTTGCTGAAAGTGAAAGAGGAGAGTGAAAAAGTTGGCTTAAAGCTCAACATTCAGAAATCGAAGATCATGGCATCCAGTCACATCACTTCATGGGAAATAGATGGGGAAACAGTGGAAACAGTGTCAGACTATAATTTTCTGGGCTCCAAAATCACTGCAGATGGTGATTGCAGCCATGAAATTAAAAGACGCTTACTCCTTGGAAGAAAAGTTATGAGCAACCTAGGTAGTATATTCAAAAGCAGAGACATTACTTTGCTGACTATGGTCCATCTAGTCAAGGCTATGGTTTTTCCTGTGGTCATGTATGGATGTGAGAGTTGGACTGTGAAGAAGGCTGAACTCCTAAGAATTGATGCTTTTGAACTGTGGTGTTGGATGAGACTCTTGAGAGTCCCTTGGGCTGCAAGGAGAGCCAACCAGTCCATTCTGAAGGAGATCAGCCCTGGGATTTCTTTGGAAGGAATGATGCTATAGCTGAAACTCCAGTACTTTGGCCAACTCATGGGAAGAGTTGACTCATTGGAAAAGACTCTGATGCTGGGAGGGATTGGGGGCAGGAGGAGAAGGGGACGACAGAGGATGAGATGGCTGGATGGTATCACTGACTCAAAGTACCCGAGTCTGAGTGAACTCCGGGAGTTGGTGGCGGACAGGGAGGCCTAGTGTGCTGCGATTCATGGGTTCTCAAAAAGTCGGACACGACTGAGCGACTGAACTGAACTGAACTGAACTAAACCATGCTCAATGACTAAGCTTTACTATTTGGTCTCCTTTGACTGTTTTCCTTTGTTTCTGTATGTTCTCACTTTTCTGATTAAACTTATTCTTTGCCTAAACCTTTTCCACAGACAAAGGGTAGGCAGAGGGTATGGAGGGGCAAGATTCTATTCCATTTCCATGATATCATTTTGCCCCATTTTGGTAAAATCCTGTGTTTCCTTTACTTCCCCATCTTCATTCTACCTTAACTGACATTAGCTTTTGCTGTTAAAAGCTGTGATTTATAGCATTTGCCAATTTCTGTGGTGTAAATACTTCCACCATGGTTCATTTCAAGCTCCCAATGTGACATATCTGAACACAGATTTGGGTCAGATATGCACCATGGGTCTTGTAAACTGGCTCCAACACCACTGTTTACACCTCATAAGAATGGACACTTCGTTGTTGAGAAGTGATAAAGTCCACTATTTGGAGCATAGTGCTTTATGCTCTATGATATTTTTGGTGCATTGAGCTTGTTTCTGAAACTACGTGCATGTATGAAGTCCGTTCAGTCGTATCTGACTCTTTGAGACCCTATGGACCATAGCCCACAGGCTCTTCTGTCTGTGGGATTCTCCAGGCAAGAATGCTGGAGTAGGTTGCCATGCCCCCCTCCAGGGGATCTCTTCAACCCAGGGATCAAACCCGCATCTTTTATGTCCCCTGCATTGGCAGGTGCATTCTTTACCTCTGGCGCCACTTGGGGAGCCCTGAAGTTTCCTGTGTGTATGTGAACATTGCTCAGTCGTGTCTGACTCTTTGTGACCCCATGGACTGTAGCCTGCCAGGCTTCTCTGTCCATGGAATTCTCCAGGCAAGAATACTGGAGCAGCTGCCCATTCCCTTCTCCAAGGGATCTTACCAACCCAGGGATAGAATCCAGGTCTCCTGTATTGCAGGCAGATTCTTTACCATCTGAGTAACCAGGGAAGCCCTCTCAAACTACCTAGATGGAAGCAATTTCCCCTGGTAGATTTTGTGGTATTCCAGTCAAAACCTAGCAGGGCTTTGAGTAGTTTCTCAGGTGGTGTTCTGATTCCATAGTCCTGGGATTGCAAACAGTGAGTCTATCCAGATACAGAAGCCAGAGGTAGATCTTTGATACTGTGATAGAGTTGCTGGGTGATTTGCTGAATTAATTCTCCTGTAGACCAGTTAGGCATCTATTCTTCAAAAGGAACCAGTAATGAAAAGAGGAAATAAGAATGTTCCTAGAAGCTCATGTATGAAGGGCTGTAACTTGTGCTGTACAGTGTTCCCAGTGAGAGGGGCGCTGGATGAGAGGCCACATCACTCCTGGACTCTGTGTCCTGGCACAAATCTCTCTGCGGCAACTCTCATCTCTGTGCTCACACATTCAGGGCCAAACCCACCAAGACAAGCACGGGAAGCCTGGGCATCCGTGGGGAGGCATGGCAGGCTCTGTGGGCTGCAGGAAACTCATGCAGGCTCTCCCCCATGCTACAGTGAACATCCAAACACGTGTTCCTCACCTGTCTGGACACTTCTAGAACTGTGAATGTTGCCACACTCTCCCCAAACTCAGCACATGAGTAATAAACCTCTTAGCAGTCTCTGGATGTGAGTGTGACACCATCAGTATTGACCCACAAACCAATATTGAGTGAGGGATTGATCCCTCCCTTAATCAGACAGCCACAAAACACTAAATCTAAGACTGCTTACTAATACCTGCAGATCAGAAAATCTAGAGTCTGTCCAATCACAAATGTGCACCCAACTTTCTGATGGGCTTCTATGTGGGGCCTAAGGGAAGAATGAGCCTGGGAGCTGCCAGGGGTCAAGCATAAGAATGGAATCACTGCATGTAGGTACGAAAATAGTCAAGCAGTTTGGTTTCAACATAACATGCAGAAGAGTGTGGGTCAGGCATAAATAGAGGATGGCCATGTGTGCTGGGTGCAAGTTCATTATACTTTCTCGTCTCAATATGTTTGAAATTTGATATAAATTTATGTTACTTTTTATTATTTGTATTGAAGTATAGTTGATTTACAATGTAGTGTTAGTTTCAGGTCTATAGGAAAGTTACTCAGTTATACATATGTATGTATCTACTCTTTTTTCCTCTTACAGTTTATTACAAGATATTGAGTAGTTCCCTGTTCTATACAGTAGTTTCTTGTTGTTTATTTCATATATAGTAGTGTGCATATTTAGATCCCAAACTCCTGATTTATCCTTGTCCCACCCCTTCCCCCTTTGGCAACAGTAACTTTATTTTCCACTTCTGTAAGTCAGTTTCTATTTTGTAAATAAGTTTCATCTGTATCATTTTCTTTTAGACTCCACATGTAAACAATATTGTATGATATTTGTCTGTCTGACTTCATTTAGTATGACAATCTCTATGTCCATCCACTTTGCTGCAAACGGCATTATTCATTCTTTTGGTGGCTGAGTAACATTCCATGGTAAGTATTACCACATTTCTTTATCAATTTGTCTGTTGATAGACCTGTGAAGTGGAGTATTTCCTGCCATATCAATAAACAAGGATGTTACGGCCATTAGCTATTCCAGTCCTTCAAATATAAATTGCCCCAAAAAAGCAACACCTACAATCAGGCTGCTCTCAGGCCACCACCCCTCCCTACAGTGAGTGGGGAACTAAGGATGTGAAAAATCAGAGTGCAGGATGCTGGCCCCAGATAGCTGAGATGCATATGAAATGAATGATTTCAGTGAGCCCAGACTCTTGCATCTTCCCATACACAGAGAAACTCTAAAATCCTTAACTTGAGCTATCTGGTTTTCCCTAATTAACAATAATCTTTTGATGTTCACACTACCTGCCCCTTGTTAAAAACTTCTATATAATGTGATTGCTCCCCTTGCCTCCTCAGAACGGTTCTTTCCAGGTTACTTGAGATGCTGTCTCCCAGGCTTGAAGTCCTAAAAATTCCCACCAAATAAAATATAACTCTCAACATCAAGATCGTGGCTATTTTTTAAGTCAAGAGACACTGAGGTTGCTTCCATGTCTTGGCTATTGTAAATAGTGCTGCAATGAGAATTGGCATTTGTGTAGTTTTCATGTTACGGTTTTCTCCAGATATATGCCTGGGACTAAGATTGCTGGATCATGTGGTGATTCTATTTTTCTGAGAATCCTCCATATTCTTTTCCGTAGTGGTTGCCCCAGTTTACATTCCCACCAACAGTATATGAGTGTTCCCTTTCCTCCACGTCCTCGCTGACATCTGTTATTTGTGTTCTTTATGATGATGGCCATTCCTACTGTTGGGAGACAGTACCATATTTTAATTTTAACTTGCTTTTCTCTAGTAATTAGCAATGTTGAGCACGCCATTAGCTTTTTTAAAAGTCTGGTTCAGTATAATATAAAAATCTTCAGCTTCTCATCCACTTTAAGCAGTTCACTTGACTCAGGAATCTGAGGTGTGGAATGGGGCATGATCTGGTTTCTCTTGCATTTCTACTCATTTCTTAATCCTCCTCTCTGTGTCTCCAGGCTGCTCCAGGGCTGTGCTGAGAGCTGGCGAGAAGATGAGGGGACTCAGAAGGTGGTGACCCAGCCCAGTGCCCTCCACAGGGTGAGGGTGCCCTAATCATCTCTGGGTGAGGGTCCCCTGCAGCCCTAATTCCTAGACTCATGTTTCTGGTTGCAACACCCACCCCATCTTCAGTCCCTTTAACTCTGTGTCCCAAGTCTCCTTGTGCCAGGGATGCCTCGGCCCTGGAGGGAGCCCTCTGGTGTAAGGGAGCTGGATCCTATGGTGCCTTCCCAGGAGAGACCCCTCCCTAATATCCTGCTTTTGCTCCTCTCTGAAGGGCCTAGATAACAGTATCTCATGCACCTTTCTTGAGTTGTTTTATAGATGTGAAAACCTCCCACCAAATGGAAGATGTTAATTACTTGACAATCACAAGCACATAGCCCCAGGCCTCCTGGAGCCTAAGGACTGATAACGTGAAGCCCTGTGACACCACCCTATTTCCTCACCATCAGCCAGTCAGAGAATTGTGCATGAGCTGATCACGGACTCTGCAGCCTCCTCCCTCACCAGGCTTTTAAAAATGTCTTGCCAAAACCCTTCAGGGAGGCTGGGGCTTCTGGGGGTCATGAACCACCCATCTCCTTGCATTGCCTTGCAATAAACCTTTACCTGCTCCACACTGTATTTTGGTCTATTTGGTGTCACAGTGCATAGGGCACAAGAATTTGTGCTAACAATAAAATGGAAAACCAAGCTCTTGTTTGCAGAGCCAAAGAATGAACTTTGCATGCAACACTCATGGTAGAAACCAACAGGATTTATTTCAGAGAGAGGCAAAGTACAAAACTCTCAGCATAGACACTGAGAGTGGGTGAAGTGCTCCTCCAAAGGAGGGACTGGAGCAATGGCTCCACGGTGCAGTAGCAGCCAAAAGGAGATACCTCAAGTCCAAGGGCAGGAGCAGTGGCTGTGAGGAGATACCCCACATCCAAGGCCAGGAGCAGCGGCTGTGAGGAGATACTCCACATCCAATGTAAAGAGCAGCAGCTGTGCTTTGCTGGAACAGCCGTGAAGAGATACCCCACACCCAAGGTAAGAGAAACCCACGTAAGATGGTAGAAGCTAAGAGAGGGCATCAGAGGGCAGACAGACTGACAGCACAATCACAGACAACTAGCCAATCTGATCACACTGACCACAGCCTTGTCTAACTCAGTGAAACTAAGCCATGCCCTGTGGGGCCACCCAAGACGGGTGGGTCGTGGTGGAGAGGTCTGACAGAATGTGGTCCACTGGAGAAGGGAATGGCAAACCATTTCAGTATTCTTGCCTTGAGAACCCTATGAACAGTATGAAAAGGCAAAAAGATAGGATACTGAAAGAGGAACTCCCCAGGTCGGTAGGTGCCCAATATGTTACTAGAGATCAGTGGAGAAATAACTCCAGAAACAATGAAGGGATAGAGATAAAGCAAAAAACAACACCCAGTTGTGGATGTGACTGGTGATATTAACAAGGTCTGATACTGTAAAGAGCAATATTGCATAGGAACCTGGAATGTTAGGTCCATGAATCAAGGCAAATTGGAAGTGGTCAAACAGGAGATGCCAAGAGTGAACGTCGACATTCTAGGAATCAGCAAACTAAAATGAACTGGAATGGTGAATTTAACTCAAATGACCATTATGTCTACTATTATGGGCAGGAATCCCTTAGAAGAAATGGCGTACCCAACATAGTCAACAAAAGAGTCCAAAACGCAGTACTTGGATGCAATCTCCAAAATGAAAGAATGATCTCTGTTGGTTTCCAAGGCAAACCATTCATTATCACAAATCCAAGTCTATGCCCCAACCAGTAATGCTGAACAAGTTGAATGGCTCTGTGAAGACCTACAAGACCTTTTAGAACTAACACCCCAAAATCATATCATTTTCCTTATAGGGGACTGGAATGCAAAAGTAGGAAGTCAAGAAACACCTGGAGTAATGGGAAAATTGGGGCTTGGAGTACAGAATGAAGCAGGGAAAAGGCTAATAAAGCTTTGCCAAGAGAATGCACTGGTCATAGCAAACACTCTCTTCCAACAACATAAGAGAAGACTCTACACATGGACATCACCAGATGGTCAACACTGAAATCAGATTGATTATATTCCTTGCAGCCAAAGATGGAAAAGCTCTTTACAGTCAGCAAAAACAAGACTGGGAGCTGACTGTGGCTCAGGTCATAAACTCCTTATTGCCAAATCAAACTTAAATTAAGGAAAGTGGGGAAGACCATTAGACAATTCAGGCATGACTTAAATCAAATCCCTTATGATTATACAGTGGAAGTGAGAAATAGATTTAAAGGACTAGATCTGATAGACAGAGTGCCTGATGAACTATGGATGGAGGTTTGTGACATTGTACAGGAGTCAGGGATCAAGACCATCTCCAAGAAAAAGAAATACCAAAAAAGCAAAAATGCTGTCTGAGGAGGCCTTACAAATACCTGTGGAAAGAAGAGAAATGAAAAGCAAAGGAGAAAAGGAAAGATATACTCTTTTGAATGAAGAGTCCCAAAGAACAGCAAGGAGAGATAAGAAAGCCTTCCTCAGTGATCAATGCTAAAAAATAGAGGAAAACAATAGAATGGGAAAGACTAGAGATCTCTTCAAGAAAATTAGAGATACCAGGGGAATATTTCACGCAAAGATGGGCTCAATAGAAGACAAAAATGGTATGGACCTAACAGAAGCAGAAGATATTAAGAAAAGGTGGCAAGAATACACCAAAGAACTGTACAAAAAAGATCTTCATGACCCTGATAATCACGATGGTGTGATCACTCACCTAGAGCCAGACATCCTGGAATGTGAAGTCAAGTGGGCCTTAGAAAGCATCACTACAAACAAAGCTGGTGGAGGTGATGGAATTCCAGTTGAGCTGTTTCAAATCCTGAAAGATGATGCTGTCAAAGTGCTGCACTCAATATGTCATCAAATTTGGAAAACTCAGCAGTGGCCACAGGACTGGAAAAGGTCAGTTTTCATTCCAATTCCAAAGAAAGGCAATGCCAAAGAATGCTCAAACTACCGCACAATTGCACTCATCTCACATGCTAGTAAAGTAATGCTCAAAATTCTTCAAGCCAGGCTTCAGCAATACGTGAACCGTGAACTCCCAGATGTTCAAGCTGTTTTTAGAAGAGGCAGAGAACTAGAGATCAAGTTTCCAACGTCCACTGGATCATGGAAAAAGCAAGAGAGTTCCAGAAAAACATCTATTTCTACTTTATTGACTATGCCAAGCCTTTGACTGTGTGGATCACAATCAACTGTGGAAATTTCTGAAAGAGATGGGAATACCAGACCACCTGACCTACCTCTTGAGAAACCTATATGCAGGTCAGGAAGCAACAGTTAGAACTGGACATGGAACAACAGACTCTTTTCAAATAGGAAAAGGAGTACGTTTAGTTGCTAAGTATTGTCTGACTCTTATGACCCTGTGGACTGTAGCCCACCAGACTCCTCTGTCATGGAATTTTCCACACAAGGATACTCGAGTGAATTGTCATTTCCTTCTCCAGGGGATCTTCCTGACCCAGGAATCGAACCCAGGTCTCTTGCATTGCAGATAGATTCTTTACCGACTGAGCTATGAGGGAAGCCTGCTAGGCTCAAAGAAGCACAAGCTGGAATCATGATTGCTGAGAGAAATATCAATAACCTCAGATATGCAGATGAAACCACCCTTATGGCAGAAAGTGAAGAACTAAAGAACCTCTTGATGAAAGTGAAAGAAGAGAATAAAAAGTTGGCTTAAAGCTCTACATTCAGAAAACTAAGATCATGGAATCTGGCCCCATCACTTCATGGCAAATAGATGGGGAAACAGTGGAAACAGTGGCAGACTTTCTTTTGAGGGGCTCCAAAATCACTGCAGATGGTGATTGCAGCCATGAAATCAGTCCATTCTGAAGGAGATCCGCCCTGGGATTTCTTTGGAAGGAATGATGCTAAAGCTGAAACTCCAGTACTTTGGCCACCTCATGCGAAGAGTTCACTCATTGGAAAAGACTCTGATGCTGGGAGGGATTGGGGGCAGGAGGAGAAGGGGACGACAGAGGATGAGATGGCTGGATGGCATCACTGACTCGATGGACCCGAGTCTGAGTGAACTCTGGGAGTTGGTGATGGACAGGGAGGCCTGGATTGCTGCGATTCATGGGGTTGCAAAGATTTGGAAACGACTGAGCGACTGAACTGAACTGACACATTGAAAGAAATGTTGTGACCAACCTAGACAGCATTATAAAAAGCAGAGACATTACTTTGCCAACAAACGTCTGTCTACTCAATGCTATGGTTTTTCCAGTAGCCATGTATGGATGTGAGAGTTGGAGTATAAAGAAAGCTGAGTGCCAAAGAATTGATGCTTTTGAACTGTGGTGTTGGAGAAGACTCTTGAGAGTCCCTTGGCCTGCAAGGAGATCCAACCAGTCCATCCTAAATGACATCAGTCCTGAGTATTCATTGGAAGGACTGATGTTGAAGCTGACACTCCAATACTTTGGCCACTTGATGCGAAGAGCTGACTCATTTGAAAAGACCCTGATTTGGGGAAAGATTGAAGGCAGGAGGAGAAGGGGATGACAAAGGATGAGATGGTTGGATGGCATCACCAACTCAATGGACGTGGATTTGGGTGGACTCCAGGAGTTGGTGATGGACAGGGAGGCCTGGTTTGCTTCAGTTCATGGGGTCGCAGAGTTGGACAAGACTGAGTTACTGAACTGATAGCAATTTATATCCTTCCTAGTATCGACTTGTACACTTTTGATTGGTTCTTATTTTTAACATATGGTATTTCCAACCAACCAACTTAAAGTTTTCACTTCTAGCTAATTTGCTTAAAGGTTTAACTTGACATCTTCATGGCTTTTGATTCTTGGATTCTTGTTTTCTTAGACATTAAGTCACTATCCCACAACCTTTACTGAAGACCACTGGCCATTTTACAATGGACCGGATGTATAGGTTAAAGATCAATGATCATCAGTTATTTTTCTCTCAGGCATATGGAACAGAAGTTAATTACTACCCTTTCTTGGATCTGAGTGCTAATAATTTATCAGATGAAGGACACATTCCTCTACGAGTCAATAATTTAGGACAAAGCTTTAGGTTAATGGAGTGGGATGTTTATTGAAACAGGCTGAAGTCTCAGATTTCCTACACTACCTGCCTAATAATTTTTGCCTCAACAAGAGCAGGGTCTTTATCAATGTGACTCAAAAGTCAATTATTTTGTATTGAGTCCACAGGGCTGGAGAGAGCCTTAGGATGGGAGCAGGGACTCTCTTCTGTCCTGGAGAGAATCTAGATGCTCCCTAGGAGTCTAATGCTACCAGGAGTCGAATGCTGGTCCTTAAGGCCCAGCACTCCAGCTAAGCATGGCAGATTCTGTAAGAACCAAGAGGCAGGCCAGCAGATTTCTGCTTCTTATGAACAGCCTGGGGTGGATGGGCACTTCCCCCAAGAAGGGCTTCCCTTGGGAGCAGCGCAAGGAGCTCTCCCTCCCAGCCCTCTTTTCTTACCCCCAAAGGAGACACTTGGCACTCTAGTTACTCTCCCCAGAGAAAGCGCTCACTCCTAATTTACAGTCCCTTTTTTGGTATTACTCTACAAGTAGAGTGTAGAGTTAAAGGTGGCCAAGCAATGTTTTGAATTTCCATTTTGCAAATTTTGCCTAAAAACTCTGGCATCTTCTCTAAGAATTTGCAGGCAATTAACACCCTTCCTTATCAGCTTCCTCTGGGAGCTTAGCCAAAATTCTGAAACAACAGGGAAATCACACTTAGCATCCTCCCTGCTTGTGTTTGAGATTATTTTAAGGCAGTGGTACCTAAGACATTTCAGGAAAATAACAACACACAAACGTAAGCGGTTATTTTGTAAAACCTCTTAGGATTTGGTAAAAATCATATTTTGGGTAATAAACATCAGAAGTGCAGGACGCTGAGAGAGAGACATGGCATTTAGAGAAAAAGGCTTACAATTTGCATCTACAAATTATTGGATTCAAGTGACTTTAAAGACCGTTGCTGTTGTTCAGTCGCTCAGTCATGTCTGACTGTTTGTGACCCTGTGGACTTCAGTATGCCAGGATTGCCTGTCCTTCACTGTCTCTTGGGATAGGGAGAAATCCATGCTACTTGGGGAGCTCAAGTATTACTGCCCTTCCCATTACTACTGAGAAAAATCTTTGTCATATTAAATCATGATCTAAGACCTCATTCTTTTTTCACACCAGATGCTGAAAAAAAAGTAAAATGCTGGAGGGGAAAATGCCCTGGTCCAGCATCTACCAGTGCATTTTCTCACCCAAAGGGAAGATATTGGGCCTAGTGGGACTCAGGCACTGGAGATGACCAGAGATGAACTGAGGAGGGAACCTATTTGACATCATTCTTCAGCTGGTAAAGAAGCCGCCTGCAGTGAGGGAGACCTGCATTTGATCCCTGGGTTGGGAAGATCCCCTGGAAAAGGGAAAGGCTACCCACTCCAGAATTCTGGCCTGGAGAATTCCGTGGACTGTATGGTCCATGGGGTCGCAAAGAATCGGGCACAACTGAGCGACTTTCAATTTCACTTATCAATATCAAAGAAGGGACTGTCATGGAACAGACTCACAGACTTAGAAAGCAAACTTATGGTTACTTATGGAAACAAACTTATGGAGAGAGATGGGGGGAGGGATAGTTAGGGAGTTTGGAATCAACATGTACATGCTATTACATTATAAATGGATAACCAGCACATGTATAACACATGGAACTCTGCTCAATGTTATGCACAAGTCTGAATGACTAGTGAGCTTGGGGTAGCATGGATACATGCATATGTATGTCTGAGTCCCTTTGCTGTCCACCTGAAACTATCACATTGTTAATCAGCTATACCCCAATACAAAATAGAAAGTTTAAAAAGGGGGCTGTCCTGTCAAGTTCTGTCTTGCATTCAGTTAGACAGATATCCTTTTACCAAATAGCTGTTTAGAAATTCCAAGCCATTTTCTACATAACAACAATGAAATCTCAAGTTTTGCCTTTCAGCCATGACCCTTAAAACAAACCGCGCAGTTGGATTAGGGGCTGGCAGCAGGGAGGATTGTCATGGCATCTGGATGGCAGTGCTCACTTTGCCCCTGTACACTTGGATGTGCTTGCTTTTCCAGGGATGTGTCAGAAGGTACTTGCACAGAGAACAGATTTATAAGGAAGCAGAAATAAAAGGTGAAATATGAGAGCCCCTCTGAGACCAGCCCTTTGCTCAGACTGCCCCATAGAATGGATGGGTACTTCTCCAGGGACCTGGGCAGACCCGATTTGGGGGTGGTAAGGGATCACAGCCATCAAAGTCATTCTAGAAAGAAGATCTATGGATTAGGTTTCTGCTTCCCTCTGAAGACAGGCTGCTGCTGGTGCAAAGAGTATTAGTAATAACCACAGCAATAGCAATTATAATGCTTTAAAACTGCTGCTGTGGTTCAGCTCTCCCACAGCCAGGGAGAGGGGTTCTGAGGGAGGATGTGACTCGGCCAAGTATGCAGCAGGCTGGGCAGAGTTCCAATGCTCCCGCCACCCTGGGCGTAGGTCTGGGCAGGTGTGCTGGCCTGGCTGCCTCCCTGGGGACCCCACCCACCTCCCAACCCTCCCCAAGATTCAGGGACCACAGGAAAGGCACGCTCGGAGGTGAGCAGACTTCCGGGTTAGTCATGTTTCCATCCTTCTGTCTTAATCCCTGTGAATGTCAACAAAACCCAGGAATGCTCAACAGAGGCTCCTCCAAAACAAACCTCTCTCATGAGCTGTCCTTTTTGTCTTGTTGTATTTGTTTGCCTGTCACTGAATAATTCTTATAGAGCCAGCTCAGATCACTCTAAATCCAGAGCCTAAGTCACCAAGGAGGAAAAAAAAAAAAAAGCAGTCAAGTCACTGCTGTGTAAACAGAGATGGGACTCCTGGCATTTCCACCTTCTCTGAATGGCCCCAAACTTGGAAGCCTGAACTGATTTCTTCACAAACTTCTGGTCCTGTGATGCTGAGCCTGTGATGCTCCATGCCTCCTCTTCTCTGGACAAGCACTTCCTTACTGAGGAATCGAACGTCAGTACAGGAAGCTTCTATCTTCACATAAGAGACCATCGTGTAGATATCAATACAATACATACACATATGATCCAGGGAGGTAAAGCCTGTGCAGAGCCTGAACCTCGAGATCCTGGTGAGGGTGGCCCTGAGCTTCAGATCGGTCTGTCCTAGTCCTGGCTCTGCTGCGGACAGGGAGCTCAAGAGCATTTCACCTGCTCAGGTCACCTGTTCAGGCCCCATTCCTTCCTCTAGAAGATGCGCAGTTCCTTCCAGTTTTAACAATTTGAGATTCAATCACATTGAGGGGGATTAAACCAGACTCCTGGCACTGCTTTTTCTAAGGCTGCTTTTGCCTGAAGCATATGTAACGCTAAATATAATTTTCAACTGCATTTCTCTCTCTGTTTATGGCTCCTTTGACTAAGCCAAGATGAGCCCGTTTGGTTCAAAGCTAGACCGCTGGGTGTGCTGAGCACATTCACACAACGCTGCCTATAACTTTGGGTTTCCTGGAATTGTCCATGGAGAAGCAAAAGGCATCTTAAGCTGGGCTATAGTCAGAATACCATTCAGGTATTCTGATTGCGGGCAGGAGGAGGAGGGGCTGATAGAGGACGGAATGGTTGCCTGGCATCACTGACTCAATGGACATGGGTTTGAGCCAACTTAGGGAGATGGTGAAGAATAGGGAAGCCTGGTGTGCTGCAGTCTATGAGGTCACAAAGAGTCAGACACGACTGAGCGACCGAACAGCGACAGTCAGAATATCTAGATAAATTGCAAAGACCAGGGCTGCTTTTAACTGAGTGAGATGAATGAATGTTTGGGCTGAAATGCCCTATCTCTTTACCCAGGTCCTGTCAACTGAACCGCAGGCAATCTCCACCTCCATCTCTTCCTAATCTTCTCTTAGGAACAGACCAGCTGTCTTTGGTCTCCTCTGAACATTCAGAGGGGGATGCGCACAGGCAGAGGCCAACGTGGGAAGTGGAAGTCTCCACTGGTTTCTTCATGACCCTCTGATCGTGTGATGCTGAGCAGCATGGATGCCCCATGCCTTCTCCTCTGTGGACAAGCACCTACTCATTGAGGAATGGGGTCTAGGTTCAGAGCCCTGCAGGGGTCACCAGAGCAGGACGTGCTGTGGGATGGTGGTGGCCAAGCTGCACACGAAAGGGATCTTGGGGAGGGGGAGTGGGCATCATGGGGAGGTGTCTCTAGTTCTGGTTTTAATTGCAGGCTGAAAGTCTGTCCTCTTATGGCCTGTACTCAGAGACTTTTAAGGAGCACCTGGGCCAGGAGTGATGAGGAAATGATGGAAATTTGTTTGAAGAGTTGAATGCAGTCTGCAGAGAAGGACCTGCCTTTGATACAGGCAATTGAGAGGATAATAGTAATAGTGGAGAGTGGAACTATTTATAGAGTTTTTTTTAAAGTGGAAAGTTCCTGTTCTTACATCTGTTTGTAAAGAAGTCACAGTATCTTTAATCACTGTTCTGTAAATAGGTTACCTTTTTGCAGTGGGAAACACAAAATTTAGAACAAAGCAAACCTGATTGTATACTCTATAGGGTGAAAGCCAGCCAGCTCTGGAACCTCGTGGTCAAGGAGCCCCCTGGAGGCCACCACTGGCCTGGAGGTGGTAGTAGCTTTCTGGGGACGGTACCAATATACCCAGTTAAGGAGCACAGTGATGGTGTACACGGTCTATGGCAGCCAAAGAACAGTAGTAAGTAGAGCTGTCCATCAGTGCTGTGCACTCATTAAACCACAGGACCACTGCGGCTCTGAGGAGGAGGACGAGGTGGGGTCACAGGTATCTGCCCAGCTGCTGATCGGCAGCTCATGGTTGCCTAGTGACTGGCGAGGCTGTGTCTGGACCATCAAGTCTAAAAGGCTTCTCCCCAGCACAGAGTCTTCTACTTAGGGGGAATATGGATTAGTGTGTGGTGGTGAATTTACAGGTATAGAAAAGCCACTAAGATATACAAAGCAAAGACCACACCCTTTTTTAAAAAGTTGTTATTTAGGCAGTCCTTGGAGAAGGCAATGGCACCCCACTCCAGTACTCTTGCCTGGAAAATCCAATGGACGGAGGAGCCTGGAAGGCTGCAGTCCATGGGGTCACTGACGGTGAGACACGACTGAGTGATTTAACTTTCACTTTTCACTTTCATGCATTGGAGAAGGAAATGGCAACCCACTCCAGTGTCCTTGCTTGGAGAATCCCAGGGACGGGGGAGCCTGGCGGGCTGCCGTCTCTGGGGTTGCACAGAGTCGGGCACGACTGAAGCGACTTAGCAGCAGCAGCAGCAGGCAGTCCTAAGATGGCGGAGGAATAGGACAGGGAGACCACTTTCTCCCCCACAAATTCATCAAAAGATCGTTTGAACGCTGAGCAAATTCCACAAAACAACTTCTGAACGTGGGTGGAGGACACTAGGCACCCAGAAAGGCAATACATTCTCTTTGAAAGGAGGTAAGACAAAATATAAAAGATAAAATGAGAGACAAAAGAGGTAGGGAAAGAGACCTGTCCCAGGGAGGGAGTCGTGAGTGAGGAGAAGTTTCCAAACACCAGGAAGCCCCTGACCGGTGGGTCTGTGGGGAGCTTTGGAATCTCAGAGGGCAACATAACCAGAAGGGAAGGGTAAAAAAAAGCTGTTATTTAATGAGTTTTGTGGAAAGAAAACACGTTTTCCTCCTCTCCCAGCCCTGACAAGGCTGGGTTGAAGGGCCGTGCGTGGAAAGGTGAGGAGACTCGACAGGTGGAATGCGCCTGTCCACGCAAGACAGGAAAGCCAAACAGAAACGTTTCTGTGAATTTTAGTTGGTAAACAGGGAATGAGAACTCCTGTGTGGTAATTCTTAGTTTTCAGAGCACTTCCTCAAATGATTCTTGGCGCGTACCGCCTCCTTTCACAGATGTGGAGAGTATGTCCACAACTCGGGCAAATCCCACAGTGATTTGTTGGCGGCCGTGGAGAGACTGCTGGCTCAACGGGCAGAGTCCTTTCTCTTCTGTTGGGGAGCACCTTTCTGGCTCCTCTGGTTGGGGAGCACCTTTCTGGCTCCTCTGGTTGGGGAGCACCTTTCTGGCTCCTCTGGTTGGGGAGCACCTTTCTGGCTTCTCTAATCTCTTAACGGAGGGCTGATTTTGAAACGATACTCCAGTGACATTCAAATTTGAGCAGCTCCTTAAGCCTTTAAGGAAACCTACTTTTATAATAAGAAAAAATCAAGAATTACTATGATGTGTTGATAATAAAAGCTCATTGAACACATTATATGTTGGGAATCAAGCTCAGTATATTTGCATGTGTTGCTTAATGGAATTCTCACAGTGACTCTTTCAGGAAAGAAATATTGTTTGTCCCAAATCATTTCATTTAGTTTTTTTAAAATTTTTATTGAAGTATAGTTGATTTACAACATTGTGTCAATTTCTTCTGTACAGCAAAGTGATTCAAGTATATATATATATATATATATATATATATATATGTATATACACATTCTTTTTTCATATTCTTTTCCATTATGATTTATCAATGGATATTGAATATACTTCCCTGTGCTATACAGTAGGACCTGGTTGTTTATCCGTCCTTTACATCATAGGGCACATCTGCTAATCCCAAACTCCTAAATCATCCCTTCCCCAATCCCTTCCCTTGGTAACCACAAGACTGTTCTCTGTGTCTGGGAGTCTGTTTCTGCTTTGTAGCTGAGTTTGTGTTATAGTTTAGATTCCACGTGTAAGTGATATCACGTGGGATTTGTCTTTGTCTGGCTCACTTTACTTAGCATGGCAATCTCTAGGCCCATTCATTTGAAGGTCCATCAACATCGCTGCAAATGTGTTGGTCCCAATTTGGGCACGAGAGATCTAAAGCACAGTGGTTTAAGTTTCTTGTAAAATCTATAAAGCTAGTGATTCCTGCAGCATGCCTTTGCCCACATTGTGCCTTGTCTGTAATGGTGCCGGGTTAGTGAACACACGTCACCTGCTCCCAGTTGAATCTGAGCTCACGCCCTCTTACCAAGGACGGCTTCACCACAGTCTAAGATGGTATCTTTTCCTTTGAAGAAGGCAACCCAAGAGGCCCCACGTGACCTGTCCTGAGGCCATGAACAGTCCGGCGTAGCAGCTAAGAACACTGCTCTGTGTCAGATGCACCTGAGCACAAACGCACCCAGGAAGTCTCTAGTTAGGATGCACGTCTAAGCTACTCATTTAACCTTGCTGAGGTTGTGTCCTTTTGTAAACATGTGGGCAGCCCTACCTACTTCATAGAGTTGGTGGGGACATGAACATTCACTCCAGTAACCATATAGAGTCCTGGCAACTAGTGAGTCTTCAGTATGACGTTTGTCTTGCTTCTGTTTCACTGAGATTTTCTGAAAACCTCATTGTTTCGCTGTGTCTGCTGCCCCTTCTCTCAGGGGCAGAGAGAGTAATTCATTCAAATTATGATTGAGGACTTGCTGTGCTAGGCACTCAGAACAGAGAAATAAACATCATCCTTGATCTTCAGGAAATTACTTGACTGGTCAGAGGAGTCGACCCAAAATACTTACAGTCAAATGTGATAATGAAGGCTGGAACAGTGTTCTTGGGAGCACAGAGGGAAAACTAATTCTATCTGGGGGCAGTAAGAAGAGCTCACAGATGTGCAATAAGCAAGACAAATAAACGGCATATCCAAATTCTGATCCTCTCCAAAAGAAGATGGCAAGACAGCGTCTCTGAGGTCCTCTCCGAGCATCATGCCAAGACAGGGCAAAACTGTGATCTGAGGCTGCTCCGGTCTGTGTGTTCCCAGGTTCCCACAGAGAAATGTGATGACTCACATCTGCTAATACGCTGGATCTCCTTAGAGCACGTAAGTCCAGACTTAAGGTTTCTTTATTTTTTTTATTACTTCTGAGAAGGCACCTTCTCTCCCAGCCCAGCGTTCCCATCCTAATGAACTCTTCTGGGGCAAAAGATGAGTATGATCTCTTTCACTGGGCGTCATTTGTTTTTGTCCTGGTCACTCAAGATACACGTCTTTTACATGAAATTGGTTCTCAGCTCAACCCATCAATCAAGAACCTGGGATGCCTCAATCTCTTCCACAGCAGTTTCCTTGGCAACCAGAGTCCAGTCAGTTCAGTTCAGCTCAGTCACTCGGTCGCATCTGACTCTTTGCGATCCCATGGACTGCAGCACGCCAAGCCTCCCTGTCCATCACCAACTCCCGGAGCTTGCTCAAACTCATGTCCATTGAGTCAGTGATGCCATCCATCACTCTCATCCAACCATCTCATCCTCTGTCATCCCCTTCATCTCCTGCCTTCAATCTTTCCCAGCATCAGGGTCTTTTCCAATGAGTCAGCTCTTCACATCAGGTGGCCAAATTATTGGAGTTTCAACATCAACATCAGTCCTTCCAATGAACACCCAGGACTGATCTCGTTTAGGATGGACTGGTTGGATCTCCTTGCAGTCCAAGGGACTCTCAAGAGTCTTCTCCAACACCACAGTTCAAAAGCATCAATTCTTCGGTGCTCAGCTTTCTTTACAGTCCAACTCTCACATCTATACATGACCACTGGAAAAACCATAGCCTTGACTAGACGGACCTTTATCAGCAAAGTAATGCCTCTGCTTTTTAAAATGCTGTCTAGGTTGGTCATAACTTTTCACCCAAGGAGCAAGTGTCTTCTGATTTCATGGCTGCAGTCACCGTCTGCAGTGAGAGCTGGCCAAGCCACAGTGGGACCACTTGAAACCCTGCAGGGGTATGGCCATACTCTCTGCTTTGGAAGAGTGAGAGACCACCCTGGAGACGTGCTTGGCTGCAAATCCGCCAGCCCAGCTGCCACCACTTTGTGTGTGTTGAGCCCCTTCCATCTGGACACCTTAGAGCAGGAATGCTTTCAGAGAGCAGCATCATCATTATACACATTGTTCTGCCAGGGCTTCTCCAGTGGGCTCCTTTGCCTCATCTTTTCTTTATTTTCTTTCCTTCCTTCCTTCCTTCTTTCTTTCTCTCCTTTAATTTTAGCCACTCCCTTGACCCTGCCTCCCAGTTGCTTTTAGTTGCCTGTGAAAATGCCACACTGACATGCTGGGGTAAAGAGCACACAATATCCTCTGCTTCCCCATCAGCACCCCATCGCTCTTCCATGGTAATCAAAGCTGAATCCACTGGTGTCCAAGTCCACTGCTGTCATGCTCTGGCTGATGAATGATTGTCAGTGATGAGGGTGTCCCCAACACTGCCCACACCTGGGGTACCTCTAAGGAACTGCCGCTAATGATGAGAAAAAGTTCCATCACCATAGTCTATGAAACTTACCAAATAGGTACCAGCAAGGCAGGGCTTCCCCAGCCCTGGTGTCTGTAGGAATTACCCAGGGAGCTTGTTAGACAGCTGGTTGGTTCTGAGGTCCACAGTCTGGAGTGGAGCCCAATGGTCTGCTTTTCTGGCAAGTTCCTTGGGGTTGCCACAGCTGCTGGCTCCAGGCTGGACTCACAGGGTCTGTGTTCGCATGACCACACATGTGCCTATTCACTCTGTGCAAGTGGACAAGATAGCAAAGCTTGTCTTTCATGCTGCAGTGTTGTCAGCGAAGCCTCTTTACATAGCGCCTCTTAGATGGCAAGTTACGTAGAATCAGCCCAATTTTTCTGCCCAGGGACTCAGAGCTAATGAAATTCCAGATCCAATTTTTCATACTTTTGGCTGCAAAAGACTAATCTAAATGGAGTATTTCTGTCACTATTACAGCATATTGGCCATTATTACAGTATTTGTATACAATTTTATTTGTATATAAATGAGAAAATCATTATTATGGCTGCCATTACACACACACAATATTGAAGAGCTCTAAATCTAAGTGGGCTTAGGTTACAGGAAGTTAGTTCATGCATCATAGCGTGGCCACAGAGACACCTCTAAGGAGAGGAATTGCTTTACTTTTCAAAGTTCCACATTCAGAGTCAAGTGAACTTTCCTGCTTTGGCAGAGTTTTCTGGTTGAGGTCCAGATCGATTGAAATCCCACAGTTCTGATAGATGTCAGGGAATTTACCTGCCTTCAACCTGTGGAAAGTTGAATGGTGCCCCTCCCCACCCTTCAAGATAAAGGTCCACCTAGAACCTCAGAATACGACCTGATTTGGAAGAAGGGTTTTGTAGCTTTAATATAAGTCAGGATCTCAAGATGAGATCAATCCTGATTAGGGTGGGCCCTAAATCTAATGGTGACTGTCCTTCTAGGAGACAGAAAGGGAGAAGATCAGAGTGACCCAGGAGAAAGGCACGTGGAGATGGAGGTAGAGGACGGGCCGATGCTGCCATGAGCCAAGGATATCTAGAGGCACCAGGAGCTGGAAGAGGCAGGATGGAGTCTCCCCTACAGCCTTTGCGGGGTGAGTGGTCCGGCCCACACCGTGATATCTGATTTCTGGCCCCCAGAAAGGTACAAAAACCCACATTTTTGTTACTTTAGGCCATCGAGATGGCAGTAATACTCTGTGGCAGTCCTAGGAATCCAATGCACAGCCCCACGGTTAAAGTGGTCCAGCCTTGGGGACCTCCCCCTGGGCCATCGCTGCCCTGTCCTGGTATCCCAGGCGCTGGGCCTCAGCTTGGAGGTCCACGTGGTGACCACCGGTGAGGCCAGGGGTCCCAGCCCTGGGGACGGGGCAACTTACAGTTCCATACAGGGAGATTATAGATTCTCCGACTAGACATGTTTGCAGATGGAAAACAAACTTGCTGTGCCCTCGAGGGAAGGTGAGTCATGACTCAGATTACTTCTTTAAAAAAGAAAAACAAAAGACAAAAATTGGTTCTGTTGCAACATACTCTTTGATTTCAATATTTTTTTAAAAAATATTGACATATAGTTGCTTTACAATATTGTGTTGATTTAAAGCGTTCAGCATCTTGATTTTTTTTCTCTTGATGGAGATGAAGATGGAAAATCTTCGGGCATGTTTATCATCATCGGTTATTTTTACTCTCGGGTATTTTTTTTATACTTCCAAAAAGGCCCTTTCCTGGCAAGTTTTGTCCTTAACCGTAAGATCTAGTTCATCTCGGTCCAAATATTCCTCTTAAGACCTGCACGTCGTCTCAGGTGCTCGGACAAGGCCCGCCTGCGCCAGCGGCCTCCCCGAGCTGCGCGCAGCGCCACTGCCATCTCGTGGCCAGGATGCGCCACAACACCCACGGGCTTGGCTCTCGCGGGGACCCACAGAGGCAGGGATGGAAGCTCCAGACTGGAGACCGTCATCTGGAACTTTTGGCTTGAGGAGGGCAGGGTGCTGTTTGAAACTGAATGCTAAGAAGAACGTCTGTCTGCCTGTTGTTAAGGTACCGGGAATTCACAACTACGGAGCAGCCTCCCCGGAAGTGAAAACACACCACTGGAGGTACTAGTTTGAATTTCCAAACCTTTTCTGGATCCCCACCGGGCTGCTGCTGCCGCGGTAGCCAGCAGGCCGGCACCGGGCTGCGAAGAGGGTGAGGGCGGGAGGCTCGCTAATACCGCCTCTCCTCCGGGCTTCAGATGATATTTGGCACAGAGACAGCACCTCACCCTAAGTGGGTGGAATTTTGGTTTGAGTATTTGTTTCTTTAACTCTCCTTTAACTAGGCTTTGGATGGCCTGCACTTCTAGGAAACGGGATTTCAGTGGCTCAGTAATACTTGGTGTGTGGCCTGCCAGTCGATGGGAAGAATGCTTCTCTTGGTCTCTACCTAACTTAATGGCAGGCAGGTGGAACTTTCCTGAGCAACCTGTTTCCGCCTTCCCTGCTCCATGCTCCTGAACATGAGTACTGTCAGGCAGGTGAGAGCCCAGAGCTCTGGATGGAGCAAGGGTGAAGGTTCTGCAGCCTTCCGCCTTTTGTTCCGACACCGGCAGACAAGCTCAGAGACTTCCTTCACTCTCTAGAGCATCATGTAAAAAGCTCTTGTTAGAGAAGGTGTCCCATGGATAGAGAGAACAGACTGCTGGCTGACAAGGGGTAGAGGAGGGGTGAAGTGAGGATCGGGGAGCTAGGGTTGACAGATGGAAACTAGTATATACAGAATGGATAAGCAAAAATGTCCTACTATATAGCGCAGGGGAATATGTTCAATATTCTGTGATAGACCATAATGGAAAAGAATATTTTAAAAAGGATATATATATATATATATATACATATATATATATATATCTGAATCACTCTGGTGTAACAGTTTTGCCAAGGGAATGCACTGGTTATAGCAAACACCCTCTTCAAAAAACACAAGAGAGGATTCTACACATGAGCATCATGAGATGGTCAACACCGAAATCAGACTGATTATATTCTTTGCAGCCAAAGTTAGAGAAGCTCTATACAGTCAGCAAAACAAGACCAGGAGATGACTATGGCTCACATCATGAACCATTTATTGAAAAACTCAGACTTAAATTGAAGAAAGTAGGGAAAACCACTATGTCATTCAAGTATGACCTAAATAAAATCCCTTACAACTATAAAGTAGAAGTGACAAAAGATTCAAGGGATTAGATCTGATAGACAGTGTGCCTGAAGAACTACAGACAGAGGTTCGTAACAGTGTACAGGAGGCGGTGACCAAGACCATCCCCAAGAAACAGAAATGCAAAATGGTTGTCTGAGGAGGCCTTACAAATAGCTGAGAAAAGAAGAGAAGCAAAAGCAAAGGAGAAAAGGAAATATATACCCATCTGAATGCAGAGTTCCAAAGAATAGCAAGGAGCGATAAGAAAGTCTTCCTCAGTGAATGATGCTGTATAGCAGCAATTCAGTTCAGGTCAGTTCAGTCGCTCAGTCGAGTGCGACTCTTTGCGACCCCATGAATCACAGCACGCCAGGCCTCCCTATCCATCACCAACTCCTGGAGTTCACTCAGATTCACGTCCATAGAGCCAGTGATGCCATCCAGCCACCTTATCCTCTGTCGTCCCCTTCTCCTCCTGCCCCCAATCCCTCCCGGCATCAGAGTCTTTTCCAATGAGTCAACTCTTCACATGAGGTGGCCAAAGTACTGGAGTTTCAGCTTTAGCATCATTCCTTCCAAAGAAATTCCAGGGCAGATCTCCTTCAGAATGGACTGGTTGGATCTCCTTGCAGTCCAATTAACACATTATAAATCAACAATACTTCCATAGAATAAAAACTAAAAAAGAGAAAATTCCAAAGAAGGTGGGAGGAAGAATTCCTACAGCATTGCTTCAAGGATATCAATTTACCCATTTCAAGCAAATGAATCAGAGATCAAAATGCCTGAAAAATAGTGACCAGTTTTACCCCTAGGAAGGATGACCTAACACAAGGGTCTGCTCCCAGGCCTTTCTTCTCACAGCGTTCTGTGCAGAGTGAGCACCACCTAGCCCTGCATCACCCAAGGGCTGGGCCGGCCTCGTGGGAGAGCATGGCCTTGTGCAGTCATGTGGGGCCACACACAGGGCTGTAAGGACTGACTTAATGCTCTGGTGTTGCTGTCATGAAATCCTTAATGATGTCTCTAAACAAGGGCCCCTGCATTTTTATTTTGCACAAGCCTTTCAAAATACTCAGCAGGGAATAAGAGTTTGTTACAAACTCCCAAACTTGCCTGGGAGTTTGTTAGAAATCTATAATTTAATGTCCCATCTCAGACTTCTAAATTTGAATTTGGGAGATGATTAAATTGGAGAAGAGAGAAATAAAGAAAAGAGAAATTACCGTATAATCCAGGGGAAAAAAAAACCTCTAGGTGCATTTCCTTAGAATCTCAGTGACCTGTCAGAAGATTTTGAACAACTCAGTTCTAAGATCAGAGTAGAAAGTGGAGCTGACCAGTGACCTTTGACTCTGGTGTGAGTCTGAAGGCTGAGGAGCCACTGCCCTGTGCTGGACCGAGGCCGGAACCCCATCATTAGGAGCAAGTTCCTCTTTGTCTCCTCACTTGTCCTAGGGAGCTTCCCCTCAGTTTCTCTTTCTGCTCTCAAAACTCCTCTCTCTGTCTCTGGACATGCACAGTGCTTTCTATCATCGGGGAGTTTACAGATTTACAGAACAGATTGGAAGAGACTTTGACCTTAGGCTTCATTGCTTTCAGAAGAACAAGAAATCCCCAGGCTCCAATAGGCCAACTGCTACAGATAGTGGTGGTGGGTCTATAGAGTTTTAATCACTTTATAATCTAAAATTATACTGTTGCAATAATTATGGAAGTCATTTAAATAGGAATGTGGGGATCTTGGTGTCATTGGGCATTTCGTCTTGGTTATCCTTGCAGAGGTAATGAGCTGGATTCTTCCATTGCCAGTGTGCTAGTGGAGATGTTAAGTCTGCAGTTGGTTAGATCATCGTCACATGCTGCTGGGCATGGGACCTAGTAGGCCCAAAGCAAACTGCCTTTGCCCAGGAGGGCTTATTCTTAAGAACAGAACTTACCAGAACAAATGCAAATACTGAAAACCTGATTAGCTGTGGATCCTGTTGCTTGGATCCTATTGAGGGAAAGAGTCTTCCGTGTATGTGTGCTGTTGTGTCCGACTCTTTGCAACCCCCATGGACTGTAGCCCACCAGGCTCCTCTGTCCATGAGATACTCCAGGCAAGAGTACTGGAGTGGGTTACCATTTCCTCCTCTAGGGGATCTTCCCGACCCAGGGATCTAACCTGTGTCTCCTACGTCTCCCACGTTGGTAGGCGGGTTCTTTACCACTGAGCCCCCTGTTGTTGTTGATCAGTCACTAAGCTGTGTCTGAAGGAGAATCCCCAGGGATTCCCGAGCTGGGTGTTTCTCAAACAAGTGAAGCTCGTGTCATAGGCCGGTAACTGTGTCCTCAGAACATCTTGTGCCATTTTTCCCGTTGAAACCAGGAGGCACGAACTCAAACCTAGACTCTAGTGTGGGTGCAGAGTCTGCCATGACCTCCAAGTAGCCACTCATCCTGGGCCAGAACCGTCGAGTTGCCCATCAGAGCCCTCACTCTCCTTCCGTTTCCCGGCGCTCACATCCTCTCCCGCCGCTGGGCGAGGCCGTGTGAGAGTCCTAGCAAACAGAATGGAAGTGGAAGCCGTTAGCCCCTTCAGACCCACACCTGCCCCCCCATTGCTTTCCCCACTCAGATTGTGCAAGAGGGCCAATTTCAAGGGAGGCTTCGGTATCCCACGTGAAAGACTCCTAGGTATCCATCAACCTGGGTCCCCACACACTGTGACCTCCTGTTTACTCTCCCAGCATTGCTGTCCAGGAGAGAGTACATCTCTGTTGCATATTTCGGGTCCATTCTTTGGCATAGTTACCCTCCCTCCAACTAATACATTTACCAAAATGCATCAAGCACCAAGTATGAGGTCAGGCAGGTAGACACAGCCAGTTAAGGGAGCTCTGTGGGAGAAGTGGGGGACAACTATAAACCCCTCTGGGTTTTCAGAGGGGCGGATGGGGACACTGCCTGACCTGCCCTGCCCACCTGCAGCCTCTTTCTTCTCTGCATTTTATCCTCAGGGGACTCCTTTCTATCTGTAGAATGTGCCAGGTTTCTCACCTGTCTCTGAGTTTTGCAAGCATTTCCTCTGCTGACAATATCTCACTCTTCTCTCTGTGTGGGGTCTCAACTGAAGCTTTACTTCTTCAAGAAACTTTTCTAGTCCAGCAAACAAAAACAGGCAAAATAGCCATTTCATATTTTTATATAATTTTATATATTTTATATCATTTTCCTTTATACATTAATTATACTTACCCATTTTATATGTGAGCTATTCTTTGATTGTGACCTTAGTTCCCCACTAGACTGTAAGTTCCTTTAGGGCAGGGCTCTGCTTCACTTTCTTTAACATCATGTTGTTGGTTACTTGAAAACTACCTAGTTTAAAATAAATTTCAAGTAAATCTATGTTGAGTGGATAAGACTCTTAACTTTCTCCAATTCCTTGTGGGCTTTATTCATCAGTTACTTCTCGCTGCCTTTATCATCAATATCAAGAAAGAATCAAAGAGAACAAGATGGCGGAGGAGTAGGTGGATGTGGAGTACATCTCTCTCCATGGATGCATCAGGAATACACCTTCAGACACAGAAGTGCATGCAGAACACCAGTTGAGAGCAGACAAGAGTACCTGACCAGTGGAAGAGAATATATAGAACCACAGAAAACTCGGTAGAATGAAGGAACTGGAGGCCGGGGGGAACAGGAGTGTTATTAATAATGGACCTGACCTTGATGGGCTTCCCTGGTGGCTCAGAGGTTAAAGCGTCTGGCTGCAATGTGGGAGACTCGGGTTCAGTCCCTGAGTTGGGAAGATCCCCTGGAGAAGGAAATGGCAACCCACTGCAGTACTCTTACCTGGAGAATCCCATGGAGAGAGGAGCCTGGTAGGCTACAGTCCATGGGGTCGCAAAGAGTTGGACAGGACTGAGCGACTTCACTTTCACTTTCACTTGACCTTGATGGGTGGGGAAACTGAAGCAGGGGTCCAACCCCACATCGAGGCAATTGTCTGAGTCAGAGGAGAAATGTTTAAGGCTGAGACATTTAAAGTTGATCAGTGGCAGCCTAAATGGAATGAGAATCAGACAGTCCTTGCCACAGCCATATATACCCTGGACAGGGACACTGGTCCCCTGGAAGGTGCAGCAGCTAGGAGCTGGAGTTTAGGGATTGTGGAGCAATCCCAGGGCAAGGGCTGCTGTGGACTGTGGAGAGACAGAGCAAGGGCATGTGAGGGAGGAGACTGTGGTGGGAAATGCCTGTGGAGGAAAGCCAGGCAGACATGGAAGCAAGGTGATACTGCTGAGTCATGTGTAGGGGGTGGGGCCATCACCATAGCTTCTCTCTCCCCACACGCCAGCATCCTCAGATGAACAATAGAGAGGCAGGCCCATCAAATTCCTGACACACTGAACTACAGAGTAGGACCCCTCCAGGGTGCCCTTTTAAGTGCCTGACTTGCCAGTCTACAGAGTAGGACCCCAGCCAGGGTGCCCCCTCTATGTGCCTGACATGCTGAACAACAGAGAAGGACTCCAGGCAAGGGAGCCCTCTAAGTGCCTGAACGGGCAGAGCTATGGAGAAAGACTGGCCAAAGAGGCCTTCTGATTGCCAGCTACAAGAGGCTCCAAAAAAGACTCAGACAGAGTCATAACTCCTGCCATGGAAGCAGTCTGTGTCCCTGCACACTTGGCACCACCAGGGTCTCCGCAAGCCAAGAAGCTGCACCAACTTCATGTTCAACCCTCACTGGGGCAGAGCTGCCACAGGCAATAATAGTCTTACGTCCATGTGCACAGGGTCACTTTGGTAGTGTCCGACTCTTTGCAACCCTGTAGGCTGTGGCCTGCCAGGCTTCTCTGTCAGGAACGGTGGTTCTCCAGGCAAGAATACTGGAGCATATTGGCCAATACTGGTTACCATGCCATTCTAGAGCATTTATTTCCTGCTGCTAGAGCCACCAACTCCCCTGAGTATCTAGTGCTGCCAGAACCCCTGTGACCCAAGCAGCTGCACCACCTCCCCACCTGGCCTTCACTGGGGCAGACCCAAGTCCTCCAGGGCAAGCTCAGGAGCAAACCCCAGAGGACAACTCACAAGTAGAGGTGGAAATAAAATCACAATTGAAATCCAGAGGCAGCGTGGCTAAGGAAGAAGACCAAAAATCTTCCCATTGGCTGTACAAGTTACAGATTAAATCCACAAGCTCAACTACGCAGACTCTGTGTCTATGGAATATATAAAAGGCTATTACAAGAGAGAGCTCCCACAAGAGAAAACACACTAGTTCTGATACCTGTGGACACTGGAGGCAAGAACACACAGGAGTAGGGCCAGATTAGAATCTGAGCTGCCCCCATGGGAGGTCCAGAGATCAGCACACTGTTGGAGGGCATCCTAGGGAGGTGAGGTAGACTGTGACTCCCAGTAGGGGAAAGGACTCTGACAGCAGCGACTCAAGAAAAACATTTATTATTCTTATGTTTTGATTTGTTCTGTAGTTTCTTTTTTTTTTCTTTTTCTTTTTTTCCTTCCCCACCCCCACCCCCATTGTAGTATTGGCACTAAGAAATCCAGTTAAGCTTTTGAGCCATTTTTTTCTCAGTCACATTTTTTATTGTTGTTATAAACCGCTGCCTCTACATTGGGCTTTTGCATTTCTATGGGGTTTTCCTTTTTTTATTTTTCTTTTCTCTGTTTTTAATTTTAATTTTCTAAACCTATTATTTTTTCTACATTATTCCTTTGTTTGCTTTTCCTATTGTTCTTTCCCCCTTGCAGTTAATCCTTAATGTATATAAATCTTCTTTATCTACTGCTATATAATTTTGCATATCTATTCTTTCTTCCTTTTCTTTCTCTCCTTTCCTCTCAACATTTTTGTTAGTTTTATTTTCATTGCTTTATTCCCCAGTTGGCGCCTTGCTTTAGTTTTGTTTTCTAGTTTGTGCTTTAGTTAGTTTTGTCCTGGTAGGCATAATTTTTTGTTTCCTTTGTTTGCTGGGTCAATTGATTGTGCTTTATTTTTATTGGACTCTTTTGATTTTGCTCACGGGTGTATGTGTATGTGTGTATATTCAGTCACATTTTTTATTGTTGTTATAAACCTCTGCTTCCACGTTGGGGTTTGGCAGTTCTGTGGAGTTCTTCTTTTTTATTCCTTTTCTCTGTCTTCATCCATTTTTGTTCTCTTCCCTTTTTATAATTTTAATTTTTAAACCTATGATCATTTTTCTACATTTATTCCTTTGTTTGCCTTTCCTACTGTTCTTTTCCCCTTGCAGTTAATCTTTAATGTATATAAATCTTCTTCATCTACATCTATTTAAAATTGCATATCTATTGTTTCTTTCTTTCCTTTCATCTCAATATATTTGTTAGTTTTGTCTTCATTGCTTTATTCCCCACTTGGCACATTGCTTTAGTTTTGCTTTCCAGTTTGTGCTTTAGTTAGTTTCATTCTTAACTGATAAATATAATCTTTGATTTCCTTTGTTGGCTGAGTCAGTCTACTGTACTTTATTTTTGTTGACTGTTTTGACCTTGCTCATGGGTGTATATGTATGTGTATATTCTATTATTTTAATTATTATTTGCTTGATTTTGCAACTGCTGTTTCTCTGGGGTTCATCTTTCATTTCTCATTTTTGGATACTTGCTTTAATCTCACTTAATGCCATAACAAACCACTTGTGGGCTCTTTGTTCCCAACCATAGATCAAGTCCTGAGCTTTGGGAGTGGGAGCACTGACTCCAATACCCTAAATTACCAGAGAACTAACCCTAGGGAGCATCAAAATAGTGAGAAATCAGACAAAGGAGACCACTTGAATACAAGACCTGGCATCAAACAACCACCAGTAGCACCCTGTGCAGGATGCCTCATCTAAAGAACAAACAAAACAAAAATACAAACCTAATCATCAGCAGACAGGATTACCACCTCACTCAGCCTTGCGCATCAGAGGAAAAACAAGCAAACAAACGAAAACTCAGCACAAATCCCACCCTATACAAAGATTACACAAACCACTGGGCCAGCCTTAGGAGGGCAGAAACCAAAAGGAGGAAAGAATCCAATCTTCCTCAAGGAGAGAATTTAACTTTCCTTGAACCCTGGGAAAAGGAGACCTCAAACAAAATAAGTTTTAAAAAAAAATAATGAAAAGACAGAGAAATGCTACACAAATGAAGGAACAAACTAGAAACACAGAAATCCAAATAAATGAGGAGGAAATGGGCAAATTATCTGAAAAAGAATTCAGAGTAATGATAGCAAAGATGATCAAAACCCTTGAAAACAAAATGGAGAAAATGCAAGAATCAATAAGGAAAGACCTGGGATAATTAAAGAATAAACATATAGAGACAAACAACACAATTACTGAAATTAAAAACACTCTAGAAGGAATCAATAGCAGAATATCTGAAACAGAAGAATGAATCAGTGAGCTGGAATATAAAATGGTGGAAACAACTTCTTAAGAACAGAATAAAGTACAAAACCTGAAACTGAGGATAGACTCAGAGACCTCTGGGACAATATCAAATGCACCACATTCGAACTGTAGGGGTCCCAGAAGAAGAAGGGAAAAAGAAAGGGTATGAAAAACATTTTGAAGAGATTATGGTTGAAAATTTCTCCAATATGGAAAAAGAAATAGTCAACCAAGTCCAAGAGGCACAAAGAGTCCCATACAGGATAAAGCCAAGGAGAAACACACCAAGACACATACTAATCAAACTAACAAAGACAGAAAGAAAGAATATTAAAAGCAGCAAGGAAGAAGCAACAAGTAACATACAAGGGAAACCTCATATGCTTAACAGCTGATCTTTCAGCAGAAACTCTGCAGGCCAGAAGCAAATGGGAGGATACATTTAAAGTTCTAAAAGGGAAAAATTCACAACCAATATTACGGTACCTGGCAAGGATCTCATTCAAAATTGATGGAGAAATAACAAGCTTTACAGACAAGCAAAATTTAAGAGAATTGAGTACCACCAAACCAGGCTTACAACAAATGTTCAGTCAGTTCAGTTCAGTCATTCAGTCGTGTCCGACTCTTTGTGACCCCATGAATCACAGCATGTCAGGCTTCCCTGTCCATCACCACCTCAAATGTTAAAGGAGCTTAAATAGTCAAGAAATACAAGAGAAGAAAAAAGGTCTACAAAATCAACCCCAAACAACTTTAAAAATGGCAATAGCAACATATATATCAATAGGTACATTAAATGTAAATGGACTAAATGCTCCAACCAAAAGACATGGACTGGCTGAATGGATACAAAAACAAGACCCATATATATGCTGTCTATAAGAAACTCACTTCAGACCTCAAGGCACATATACACTGAAAGGGAGAAGATGGAAAAATATATTTCATGCAAATGGGAAGTAAAAGAAAACTGGAGTAGCAATCCTCATATCAGACAAAATAGACCTTAAAATAAAGAAGATTACAAGAGATGAGGAAGGACACTATATAATGATCAAGGGATCAATCCAAGAGGAAGACATAACGTTTGTAAATATTTGTGCACCCAACATAGGAGCACCTCAATACATAAGACAAACACCAACAAACATAAACAACCAAAGCAAAAACAACACCCAGTTGTGGATGTGACTGGTGATGGAAGCAACAATGCTGTAAAGAGTAATATTGCATAGGAACCTGGAATGTTAGGTCCATGAATCAAGGTAAATTAGAAGAGATCAAACAGGAGATAGCAAGAGTAAATGTTGAATTTTAAGAATCAGTGAACTAAAATGGACTGCAATGGGTGAATTTAACTCAGATGACCATTATATCTACTACTGTGGGCAAGACTCCCTTAGAAGAAGTGTTGTAGCTATCATAGTCAACTAAAGAGTCTGAAATGAAGTTCTTGGATGCAATCTCAAAAATGACAGAATTATCTCTGTTTCTAAGGCAAACCATTCAATATCACAGTAATCCAAGTCTATGCCCCAACCAGTAATGCTGAAGAAGCATCAATCTAATCACACTAGGACCACAGCCTTGTCTAACTCAATGAAACTAAGCCATGCCTGTGAGGCAACCCAAGACGGGTGGGTCATGGTGGAGAGGTCTGACAGAATGTGGTCCACTGGAGAAGGGAATAGCAAACCACTTCAGTATTCTTGCCTTGAGAACCCCATGAACAGCATGAAAAGGCAAAATGATAGGATACTGAAAGAGGAACTCCCCAGGTCAGTAGGTGCCCAATATGCTACTAGAGATCAGTGGAGAAATAACTCCAGAAACAATGAAGGGATGGAGCCAAAGCAAAAACAATACCCAGTTGTGGATGTGACTGAATATAGAAGCAAGGTCCAGTGCTGTAAGAGCAATATTGCATAGGAACCTGGAATGTCAGGTCCATGAATCAAGGCAAATTGGAAGTGGTCAAACAAGGGATGGCAAGAGTGAACGTCGACATTCTAGGAATCAGCGAACTAAAATGGACTGGAATGGGTGAATTTAACTCAGATGACCGTTACATCTACTACTGTGGGCAGGAATCCCTCAGAAGAAATGGAGTAGCCATCATGGTCAACAAAAGAGTCCAAAATGCAGTACTTGGATGCAATCTCAAAAACAACAGAATGATCTCTGTTCGTTTCCAAGGCAAACCATTCAATGTTACAGTAATCCAAGTCTATGTCCCAACGAGTAACGCTGAAGAAGCTGAAGTTGAACGGTTTTATGAAGACCTACAAGACCTTTTAGAACTACACCCCCAAAAGATGTCCTTTTCATTATAGGGGACTGGAATGCAAAAGTAGGAAGTCAAGAAACGCCTGGAGTAACAGGCAAATTTGGCCTTGGAATGCGGAATGAAGCAGGACAAAGACTAATAGAGTTTTGCCAAGAAAGTGCACTGGTCACAGCAAACACCCTCTTCCAACAACACAAGAGAAGACTCTACACATGGACATCACCAGATGATCAACACCGAAATCAGATTGATTATATTCTTTGCAGCCAAAGATGGAGAAGCTCTATACAGTCAACAAACACAAGACCAGGAGCTGACTGTGGCTCAGATCATGAACCCCCTATTGCCAAATTCAAACTTAAATTGAAGAATACTTTCAATTGGGAAAATCACTAGACCATTCAGGTATGACCTAAATCAAATCCCTTATGATTGTAAAGTGGAAGTGAGAAATAGACTTAAGGGCCTAGATCTGATAGATAGAGTGCCTGATGAACTATGGAATGAGGTTCATGACATTGTAGAGGAGACAGGGATCAAGACCATCCCCATGGAAAAGAAATGCAAACCAGCAAAATGGCTGTCTGAGGAGGCCTTACAAATAGCTGTGAAAAGAAGAGAAGTGAAAAGCAAAGGAGAAAAGGAAAGATATAAGCATCTGAATGCAGAGTTCCAAAGAATAGCAAGAAGAGATAAGAAAGCCTTCTTCAGCAATCAATGCAAAGAAATAGAGGAAAACAACAGAATGGGAAAGACTAGAGATCTCTTCAAGAAAATTAGAGATACCAAGGGAACATTTCATGCAAAGATGGGCTCGATAAAGGACAGAAATGATATGGACCTAACAGAAGCAGAAGATATTAAGAAGAGGTGGCAAGAATACACAAAAGAACTGTACGAAAAAGATCTTCACAATCAAGATAATCACGATGGTGTGATCACTCATCTAGAGCCAGATATCCTGGAATGTGAAGTCAAGTGGGCCTTAGAAAGCATCACTCTGAACAAAGCTAGTGGAGGTGATGGAATTCCAGTTGAGCTATTTCAAATCCTGAAAGATGATGCTATGAAAGTGCTGCACTCAATATGCCAGCAAAGTTGGAAAACTCAGCAGTGGCCACAGGACTGGAAAAGGTCAGTTTTCATTCCACTCCCAAAGAAAGGCAATGCCAAAGAATGCTCAAACTATCACACAATTGCACTCATCTCACATGCTAGTAAAGTAACGCTCAAATTTCTCCAAGCCAGGCTTCAGCAATACGTGAACCATGAACTTCCAGATGTTCAAGCTGGTTTTAAAAAAGGCAAAGGAACCAGAGATCAAATTGCCAACATCTGCTGGATCATGGAAAAAGCAAGAGAGTTCCAGAAAAACATCTATTTCTACTTTATTGACTATGCCAAAGCCTTTGACTGTATGGATCACTATAAACTGTGGAAAATTCTGAAAGATATGGGAATACTAGACCACCTGACCTGCCTCTTGAGAAATCTGTATGCAGGTCAGGAAGCAACAGTTTGAACTGGACATGGAACAACAGACTCGTTCCAAATAGGAAAAGGAGTATGTCAAGGTTGTATATCTTCACCTTGCTTATTTAACTTCTATGCAGAGTACATCATGAGAAACGCTGGACTGGAAGAAACACAGGCTGGAATCAAGATTGCCGGGAGAAATATCAGTAACCTCAGATATGCAGATGACACCACCCTTATCGCAGAAAGTGAAGAGGAACTAAAAACCTCTTGATGAAAATGAAAGTGGAGAGTGAAAAAGTTAGCCTAAAGCTCAGCATTCAGGAAACGAAGATCATGGCATCTGGTCCCAATCACTTCATGGGAAATAGATGGGGAAAGAGTGGAAACAGTGTCAGACTATTTTTCTGGGCTTCAAAATCACTGCATATGGTGATTGCAGCCATGAAATTAAAAGACGCTTATTCCTTGGAAGAAAAGTTATGACCAACCTAGATAGCATATTCAAAAGCAGAGACATTACTTTGCCGACATAGGTCCGTCTAGTCAAGGCTATGGTTTTTCCTGTGGTCATGTATGGATGTGAGAGTTGGACTGTGAAGAAGGCTGAGCACCGAAGAATTGATGCTTTTGAACTGTGGTGTTGGAGAAGACTCTTGAGAGTCCCTTGGACTGCAAGGAGATCCAACCAGTCCATTCTGAAGGAGATCAACCTTGGGATTTCTTTGGAAGGAATGATGCTAAAGCTGAAACTCCAGTACTTTGGCCACCTCATGTGAAGAGTTGACTCATTGGAAAAGAGTCTGATGCTGGGAGGGATTGGGGGCAGGAAGAGAAGGGGACGACAGAGGATGAGATGGGGGGATAGCATCACTGACTTGATGGACGTGAGTCTGAGTGAACTCTGCGAGTTGGTGATAGACAGGGAGGCCTAGCGTGCTGTGATTCATGGGGTCGCAAAAAGTCGGACACGACTGAGCGACTGAATAACTGAACTGAATGATTATACAGTGGAATTGAGAAATAAATTTAAAGGACTAGATCTGATAGGGTGCCTGATGAACTATGGATGTAGGTTCATGACATTGTACAGAAGGGAGCAAGATCATCTCCAAGAAAAAGAAATGCAAAAAAGCAAAATGGCTTCTGAGGAGGCCTTATAATAGCTTAGAAAAGAAGAGAAGCAAAAGCAAAGGAGAAGAGAAAAGATATACCTATTGAATGCACAGTTCCAAAGAATAGAAAGGAGAGACTAGAAAGCCTTCCTCGGTGATCAGTGCAAAGAAATAGAGGAAACCAAAAGAATGGGAAAGACCAGAGATCTCTTCAAGAAAATTAGAGATGCCAAGGGAACATTTCATGCAAAGATGGGCTCAATAAAGGATAGAAATGGTATTGACCTAACAGAATCAGAAGATATTAAGAATAAGTGGCAAGAACACACAGAAGAATTGTACAAAAAAGGACTTCAAGACCCAGATAATCACGGTGGTGTGATCACTCACCTAGGGCCAGACAGCCTGGAACTCAAAGTCAAGTAGGCCTTAAGAAGCATCACTAAGAACAAAGATAGTTGAGGTGATGGAATTCCAGTTGAGTTATTTCAAATCCTAAAAGATAATGCTATGATGCCAGCAAATTTGGAAAACTCAGCAGTGGCCACAGGACTGGAAAAGGTCAGTTTTCATTCCAATCCTTAAGAAAGGCAATGACAAAGAATGCTCAAACTGCTGCATAATTGCACTCATCTCACATGCTAGTAAAGTAATGCTCAAAATTCTCCAAGACAGGCTTCAATAATACATGAACCTTGACCTTCCAGATGTTCAAGTTGGATTTAGAAAAGACAGAGGAACCAGAGATCAAATTGCCAACATCTACTGGATCATGGAAAAAGCAAGAGAGTTCCAGAAAAATATGTGTTGATTTTTTTATTGATTATGTCAAAGTCTTTGCCTGTGTGGATTGCAATAAATTGTGGAAAGTTCTGAAAGGGACGGGAATACCAGACCACCTGACTTGCCTCTTGAGAAACTTGTATGCAGTTCAGGAAGCAACAGTTAGTACTGGACATGGAACAACAGACTGGTTCAAAATAGGAAAAGGAGTACATCAAGGCTGTATACTGTCACCCTGCTTATTTAATTTATATGCAGAGTACATCATGAGAAACGCTGAGCTGGATGAAGCACAGGCTGGAATCAAGACTGCTGAGAGAAATATCAGTAACCTTAGATATGCAGATGACACCACCCTTATGGCAGAAAGTGAAGAGGAACTAAAAAGCCTCTTGATGAAAGTGAAAGAGGAGAGTATAAAAGTTGGCTTAAAGCTCAACATTCAGAAAACGAAGATCATGGCATCCAGTCCCACGACTTCATGGCAAATAGATGGGGAAACAGTGGCAGGCTTTATTTTTTGGGGCTCCAAAATCACTGCAGATGGTGATTGCAGCCATGAAATTAAAAGACACTTACTCCTTGGAAGAAAAGTTATGACCAATCTAGACAGCTTATTAAAAAGCAGAGACATTATTTTGCCAACAAAGGTCTGTCTTGTTAAGGCTATGGTTTTTCCAGTGCTCATGTATAGATGTGAGAGTTGGACTATAAAGAAAGCTGAGCAGTGAAGAATTGATGCTGTTGAACTGTGGTGTTGAAGACTCTTGAGAGTCCCTTGGACTGCAAGGAGACCCAACCTGTCCATCATAAAGGAAATCAGTGATGAATATTCATTGGAAGGACTGATGTTGATGCTGAAGTTCCAATACTTTGGCCACCTGATATGAAGAACTGACTCTTTGAAAAGACCATGATGCTGGGAAAGATTGAAAGTAGGAGGAGAAGGGGATGACAGAGGATGAGATGGTTGGAAGGCATCAGTGACTCTGTGGACATGAGTTTGAGTAAACTCCAGGAATTGGAGATGGCCAAACAGACCTGGCATGCTGCAGTCCATGGGTTCTAAAGAGTCGGACCCAACTTAGAGACTGAACTGAACAGACATAAAAGGAGAAATTGACAGTAACACAATAATAGTAGGAGACTTTAGCACCCCACTCACACCAATGGACAGATCATCAAAACAGAAAATTAGAAGGAAACACAACTTAAGTGATACATTAGATGTGATGGATCTCATTGATATCTTCAGAACATTCCACTCAAATGCAGAAGAATACACTTTCTTCTCCAGCACACATGTAACATTCTCCAGGATAGACCACATCTTGTGTCACAAATCAAACCTCAGTAAATGTAAGAAAATTGGAATCGTGTAAAGCATCTTCTCCAAACACTATTAGAGTAGATGTCAATTACAAGAAAAAAATGGTAAGAAATACAAACATATGGAGATTAAACAACATGTTTTTAAATAACAAACAGGATACTGAAGACATCAAAATGGAAATCAAAAAAATTCTAGAAACAAATAACAATAGAAACACAACAACTCAAAACTTATTTGATGCAGCAATAGCCATTCTAAGAGGGAAGTTTATAACAATACAATCCTACCTCAAGAAATGAGAAAAAACATCAAAGAGACAACCTAACTTTGCACCTAAAATAACTGGAAAAATAAGAATAAAAAAGCCCAAAATTTTTAAAGGAAATAAGTTATAAAGATCTGAGCAAAAATAAATGAAAAAGAAATTAAAGAAATAATAGTAAAGAATAATACAATTAAAAGTTCATTTTTTGAGAAGATAAACAAAATTTACAAGCCTTTAGCCAGATTTATCAGAAAAAAAGAGAAGAATCAAATCAACAAAATTAGAAATGAAAAAGGAGGGGTTATAACAGACAATGCAGAAATACAAAGGATTATGAGACTATTATGAACAACTATATGGCAATGAAATGGATAACCTGGAAAAACATGGACAGATTGTTAGAAAAGTTCAATCTTCCAAGACTGAATCAGGAAGAAATAGAAATTATGAACAACCCAATTACAAGTACTGAAATTGAAGCTGTGATTAAAAATCTCCCAAAAAACAGAAGCCCAGGACCAGGTAGCTATACAGGAGAATTCTATCAAACATTTAGAGAAGAACTAATGCAGATTTTTCTAAAACTGTTTCAAAAAACTGCAGAGGAAAGAACACTTCCAAAATTCTATAAGGTCACTATCACCCTGATACCAAAACTTAACAAAGACAACACAAAAAAAGAAAACTGCATGCAAATATCACTGATGAACATATATGCAAAAATCCTCAACAACATTTTACCAATCAGAATTCAGCAACACATCAAAAAGCTCACACACCATGATCAAGTTGGGTTTATTCCAGGGATGCAAGAATTCTTAATGTATGCAAATAAATCAATGTGATATACCATATTAACAAATGGAATGATAAAAGTCATGTGACCATCTCAATAGATACAGGGAAAGCCTTTCAGAAACTTCAGCACACATTTATGGTCAAAACTCTTCAAAAAATGGGCATAGAGGTAACCTACCTCAACATAGTAAAGGCCATATATGATAAGCCTACAGCAAACACTATTCTCAGTGGTGAAAACCTCAAAGCATTTCCCCTAAGATCAGGAACAAGACCAGGGTGTCCACTTTCATCATTATTATTCAACATAGTTCTGGAAGTCTGGTTATAGCAATCAGAGAAGAAAAATAAATAAATGGAATCCAGAGGGGAAAAGAAGAAGTAAGCCTCTCACTGTTTGCAGATGACATGATACTGTACATAGAAAACCCTAAAGATAGTATCAAAAAATTGCTAGAGCTAATCAATTAATTTAGCAAATTTGCATGATCAATACGCAGAAATCACTTGCATTTCTATATACCAACAATGAAAAATCAGAAAGAGAAATTAAGGAATCACTTTGATTCACCATTGCAACAAAAAGAATTAATATCTAGGAATACATTTACCTAAGGAGACAAAAGTACTATACACAGAAAATTATAAGACACCAATGAAGAAAATCAAAGATGACATAAACAGATGGAAAGATATTCCATGTTCCTGGGTAGGAAGAATCAATATTGTGAAAATGACTACATTACAAGACACAAGCTACAGATTCCATGTGATCCCTATCAAATTACCAATGACATTTTTCACAGAATTAGAATAAAATATTCCACAATTCATCCCATGGACAGAAAAGCCTGGTAGGCTACAGTCCATGAGGTTGCAAAGAGTGAGATATGACTGAGCAAATTCCCTTTCACCTTCATGGATACACAAAAGACCCCAAATAGCCAAAGCAGTCTTGAGAAAGAAGAATGGAGCTGGAGGAATCAGCCGTCCTGACTTTAGGTTATACTACAAAGCTACAGTCATCAAGACAGTATGGTTCTGGCACAAAAACAGAAATACAGACCAATGGAACAAGACAGAAAGCCCAGAAAGAAACCCATGCACCTATGGGTACCTTAGTTTTGACAAAGGAGGCAAGAATATGCAATGGGGCAAAGACAGCCTCTTCAATGAATGGTGCTGGGAACATTGAACAGCTACATGTAAAAGAATGAAATTAGAACACATCCTAATGCCATACAAAAAGATAAACTCGAAATGGATTAAAGACCTAAATGTAAGACCAGAAACTATACAATTCTTAAAGGAAAACATAGGCAGAACACTCGATAACATAAATCAAAGCAAGATCCTCTATGACCCATCTCCTAGAGTAATGGAAATTAAAACAAAAATAAACAAATGGAACCTAATTAAACTCAAAAGGTTTTGCACAGCAAAGGAAACTATAAGCAAGGTGAAAAGACAACCCTCAGAATGGGAGAAAGTAATAACAAATGAAACAATTCACAAAAGATTAATTTCCAAAATGTACAAGCAGCTCATACAATTTAATACCAGGAAAACAAACAACCCAATCAAAAAGTGGGAAAAATATCTAAAGAGACATTTCTCCAAGGAAGACATACAGATGGCTAATAAATACATGAAATGGTGCTCAGCATTGCTCATTATTAGAGAAATGCAAATCAAAACTACAGTGAGATATCACCTCACACCAGTTAGAATGGCCATCATCAAAAAGTCTACAAACAATAAATGCTGGAGAGGGTGTAGAGAAAAGGGAACATTCTTATACTGTTCGGGGGAATGTAAATTGATATAGCCACTATGAAAGACGGTATTTAGGTTCCTTAAAAAACTAGGAATAAGATCACCATGTGATCCAGCAACTCCAGTCCTAGGCATATACACTGAGGAAACCAAAATTGAAAGAGACTCATGTATCCCATTGTTGATTGCAACACTATTTACAATAGCTAGAACATGGAAGCAACCTAGATGTGCATCGACAGATGAATGGATAAAGAAGCGTGGTACATAGATACAATGGAATGTTATTCAGCCATAAGAAGGAATGCCTTTGAGTCAGTTCTAATGAGGTGGATGAACCTAGAACCTATTATACAGAGTGAAGTGACTCAGAAAGAGAAAGATAAATATATTTTAATGCATATATACAAAATCTAGAAAACTGGTCCTGCAGAGTTTATTTACAGGACAACAGTGGAGAAACAGACATAGAGAATAGACTTATGGACATGGGGAGAGGGGAGGAGAGGGTGAGATGTACGGAGAGAGTAACATGGAAACTTACATTAGCATATGTAAAATAGATAGCCAAGAAGAATTTGCTGTATCATTCAGGAAACTCAAACAGGGGCTCTGTATCAACTTAGAGGGGTAGGATGGGGAAGGAGATGGGAGGGAGGTTCAAAAGGGAGGGGGTATATGTATATTTATGGCTGATTCATGTTGAGGTTTGACAGAAAGCAACAAAATTCTGTAAAGCAATTATCCTTCAATTAAAACAATTTTTAAGGCATCTATTTCACATCTACAAAAAAAGGATGAATCAAATATTAGAAATTCAGAAAAGGTGATGCCTAACAGAAATAGGGTGACTTTGGGAATCTGTGATTACATTTTTCCTTTAGACATGTTCTTCGTGGGATGCTGAGACATTAAAAAGTTATCCTGCAAAGAGTCTGAGACTCAGACCTGTTAACTATAGAAATGGCCATGCTAAGATGAAAACAGAGGCTTTAGTTGAAACTTGGGAGTAGATTAGAGAGTGGAAGGGGGATAGAAAGAAAAAAGGTCATAATATTGTGAAATAAACAACCTTAAGGATTGTTACAGATTCTTTGTGTTATTCAACTTTGTGCCTTCATAGGCAACACACCCCCTTTACATAGTAGATGCTGATGAGAAGGACCCAGGAAAGGATGGTGTAATAGGTTTCCCTGTAATTGTTGCTGTTCAGTGACTAAGTGGTGTCTGACTCTGCAACCCCATGGTCTGAAGCACACCAGACTTCTCTGTTCTTCAGTATCTCCTGGCGTTTGCTCAAACTCATGTCCATTGAGTTAGTGATGCCATCCAACCATCTCTTCCTCTGTCACCCATTTTCTCGCAGTCAATCTTCCCCAGCATCAGAGTTTTTTCCAATGACTCGACTCTTTGCATTAGGTGGTCAAAGTTTTGGAGCTTCAGCCTCAGCATCAGTCCTTCCCATGAATATTCAGGACTGATTTCCTTTAGGTTTGACTAGTTTGATCTCTTTGTTGTCCAAGGGACTCTCAAGAGTCTTCTCCAACACCACACCAAAAGCATCAATTCTTAGGCACTCAGCCTTTTTTATGGTCCAACTCTCACATCTGTACATAGTGAAGGCACTGAGTTGTGTCCACCTCTTTGCAACCCCGTGGACTGTAGACTGCCAGGCTCCACTGTCTATGGGATTTTCCAGGCAAGAATACTGGAGTGGGCTGCCATTTCCTTCTCCAGGAGATCTTCCTGACCCAGGGATCACTGATCTCCCACATTGCAGGCAGACTTTTTTACCATCAGAACCACCACATGACTAATGGAAAAACCATAGCTTTGAATAGACAGACTTTTGTTGGCAAAGTGGTATCTATGCTTTTTAATACATTGTCTAGGTTTGTCATAGCCTTTATTCCAAGGAGCAAGTGTCTTTTAATTTTGTGGCTGTAGTCACCATCCACAGTGATTTTGGAGCCCAAGAAAATGAAATCTGTCACTGTTTCCACTTTTTCACCATCTATTTGCCATGAAGTGATGGGACCAGATGCCATGATCTTAGTTCTTTGAATGTTGAGCTTTAAGCCACTTTTTCACTCTCCTCTTTCACTTTCATCAAGAGGCTCTTTAGTTCTTCTTCACTTAAAGCGTCTGCCTACAATGCGGGAGACCTGGGTTCCATCCCTGGGTTGGGAAGATTCCCTGGAGAAGGAAATGGCAGCCCACTCCACTATTCTTGCCTGGAAAATCCCATGGACGGAGGAGCCTGGTTGGCTACTGTTCATGGGGTCGCAGAGTCGGACACGACTGAGCGACTTCTTTGTCTATCTATCTATCACTTTCTGCCATAAGGGTGGTGTCATTTGCATATCTGAGGTTATTGATATTTCTCCCAGCACTCTTGATTCCAGCTTGTGCTTAATCCAGGCCCATATTTCACATATGTACTCTGCATAGAAGTTAAATAAGCAAGGTGACAATATACAGCCTTGATGTGCTCCTTTCCCAATTTTGAACCAGTACGTTGTTCCATGTTGATTTCTAACTGTTGCTTCCTGCCCTGCATACAAGTTTCTTAGGAGGTAGATAAGGTGGTCTAGTATTCATCTCTTTCAAAATTTTCCAGAGTTTGTTGTGATCTACACAGTCAAAGGTTTTAGCTTGGTCAATGAAGCAGAAGTAGATATTTTTCTATGATCCAGTGGATGTTGGCAATTTGACCTCTGGTTCCTCTGCCTTTTCTAAATCCAGCTTGTACATCTGGAAGGTCTCATTTCACGTGTTACTCAAGCCTGTAATGAGGCTGTATAACAAATAACTTCCAAGTCTTTGTGGCTACCAAAAACATTTTTTATTGTGCACAGATCTGGAGCAGCTTTGCTTCAGCCTGAGGTCTGCTCTACACAACTTTTATTCAAGGACCAGGTTGAATGAACAGTGCCAGCCTGCAGGGAGCCCTTCCCACGGAGGACTGCATTTGCTGTGTCATGGCACTAACTCTTCCCGTTAGGTACTAACCAACTAACTCATCAGCCAGCACAGGAGCAAGTCGTCTGTATGGAAGCAACCTAAATGTCCATCGATAGATGAATAGATAAAGAAGATGTACACACACACACACACATGTGTACACACACACAGATATAGACATATATGTACTACTCGACCATGAAAAAGAAATGAGATAATGCCTTTATAGCATCATGAGTAGACCTAGAAATTATCATACTGAGTGAAGTAAGTCAGATAGAGAAAGAAAAATACCATATGATATCACTGATATGTGGAATCTAAAATATGGCACAGAGGAACGTTATCTACAAAGCAGAAACAGACTCACAGACATAGAGAAAAAACTTGTAGTTACCAAGTGAGGGGGCGGTACATTGATTGGGAAATTGGGATTAGCAGATATAAGCTATTAAATATAGGACATATAAACAGTGAAGTCCCACTATATAGCACAGGGAAATATATTCAATATCCTGAGATAAAGCATAATGGAAAAGAATATGAAAAAGAATATATCTATATCTAAATATTTATGGCTTCCCTGTAGCTAAGACAGTAAAGAATCTGCCTGCAATGCAGGAGAGCTGGGTTTGATCCCTGGCTCAGGAAGATCCCTAGGGGAAGGAAATGGCAACCCACTCTAGTATTCTTGCCTTGAGAATCCCATGGACAGAGGAGCCTCATGGGCTACAGTCTATGGGGTCACAAAGAGTCAGATAAGACTGAGCAATGAATACCAGTACTACTATATCTGTATCTTTATATATGTAAAACTGAATCACTTTTTTATACAGCAGAAATTAACACAACATCGTAAATCAACTATACTTCAATAAAATGCATTAAAAAGAGTAAGCTAGTCACCTGGTCAGTCCCAAGTCAGTGGCAAAGGGGTGTAGATTCTCATCCTGCTGTATTGTGAGGGGCTGCAAAACAACATGGCAACAGGTGTGAGTGTGTGATCCTTTCAGAAGGAGTGAGGAATTGGACACATAATCCAGTCTTCAAGGTGAAGGATGAGGACAATAAGTAGAGGAGAGAAAAACTTCCAAGAAGGAAGTTCTCAATAGGAGATGCAGAGGAGGGGTCAATAACTATGCTGAGAAAATGCTGTTGGATGTGTCTGCATTTCAGCAAAGTGGTAGGGGCACAAACCACCCACCACAGGGATAGAATGGTCATATTTACCCAGCAAAAATACAGGATTCCAAGTTGACTTTGAATGGCTGATAAAACTAATTTTAAGATTGTTTTTAATTACTCATTGTTTATATGAAATTCAAATGAATGTGGGTTTGTTGTGTTTTGCTTTGGAAGCCTTCCATTGGGGTGATGAATAAGCAGTAGGTGAGGTATTGGAGGCAGGACTGAAAAGACCATTTTAGGGAGGGATAAACTGATGGATGTAGGTAGTAGTGAAAGGTTCTCCTGATGATGAGGAACTAATCCACAATGTAAGAAATCATCTCACACACATGTGGTGTGTGTGTGTGTGTGTGCACGTGTGTGTGTGCATGCTAATGTTTAGCGTTTTGGAAGATGATGGGTGAAAGGAACAAATTTGAGTTGTAATTGTATACTGTGACCTCAGAGAATCTCTTTGTGGTGATTCAAACAGAACAAAATAGCCAAAACCATGACTTCTAAGACTTTGTCCCAAGATAGGAACTTACAGTAAACCTGCATGGGACCAACTACTAAAAACGCCATCACATGGCACCTGTGATTTGCTCACATCTGCTTTGCACTCAGATATGAAGACTTGGCATATCCTGTGCCCCACTGAGAAGTATTGGAGGGGAATTGGGGTGGCATTACAAGTCAAATGTGGGGGCTGCAGAGTGGAGGGATGACCTCTGGGAGCTTCTGGGGAGAGGGCACTCTACATCTCAATGACGATCAGTGAATATGCTTTGGAAGCAAATAAGATGACTCTGGGAAGACCCAACAGCTGCATGGGTGGATTCAACCCTAAGATGCAAAATTGTGTGACTGATGAAGAACTGTAAAAACTACAGTTATTACATCGTGTCTGGGGACAGATGGGGAGGGGTACCCAAGACAATGTTGCCTTGAAAGGATCAGTCTGGGGCTCAGTCAAAGACTACTTTGTTCATTCCTTTACCCTTGCCTTGAGTGGAGAGATGGATTTGGGTTGGAGTTCTTCCCCATTTTGTGGACTTGTCGTATGTGAAGGTTGAGCTCAGCTGTGAGCCCTGAGGGAAGATGCCAAGTGCTGAGCAGGCAGGTTCTGAAGACAGCAAGACCTTCGTGGGTATTCCAGCTCCATCACTAAACCTGCACTGCAACTTTGACCTGTAGCTTAGCTGCTCCACGCGGCAGATCCTTTATGGGATGTAGGAGTCATAAGAGTACTTAACTCACAGGCTATTGGGAAAATTAACTGCAACCCATAGCCCTTTGCATGCAAATCAAACATGTATCATTGCAATTATTTCTTCAGGTAATGACTGCTCTCAGTAGACATGGGGTTCCTTGAAGATAGTATCTGCTTTGCTTTTATATCCCAAGTACTTAATATCTAGTACCCAACAGAGTTCTTAACACTGTTGGTTAAGTAAAATCAGGTCGCATATTTCAGGCTGAGATTTCCAGAAATTAACTTGTCAGAGCCAGCAAGAAATCCTGAAGATTTAGCAAAATCTAAATCTTCTAGTTAATTCCACTCCATCACGCAGGCCCTGAAATCATAACACCATGCAATCCTATATGACTTGAAGATTGATTTCTGCTTCTGTGCCTGTCCAGACAAAGAATTCTTGAACCACATTCAGCTACATCCTCTTTCAGTGGCAGAAGTGCCCCCTCCTACCCCCCAGTGATATGCTGTAGGGTCATTAGACAGCTGTGCTCTGACAGTTTGTTGTGAAATGAACTGATCAGTTGTTTTTGTCTCCTCTTGACCCAGCCTCACAGATAATTTCATGTCTTGTAGACCAAACAACTGGCTGACTCAGTAGGGTAAAATTCAGTCAACTGTTTAAACCACTCTAAACAACTGATTGTCTCCAATTTTATTTTGATTTAGTTTTGTTTACTTTGATTTCAAAGTTAAAGCCAGTGTGTTCTGTAAAATTTTAAGGGTTCCTAGAAGGTGGAGACTAGATCGCAGCAACTGTCTTACAGCAATGCAACACGAAATTAAGGCTCAGCAAGTGTCATGAGGGTGACAATGATGAAATATATGGAACTGAACATGACTCTGTGGGGTCCTGGGCACAAAAGCCTTTCTGCATCCCTGGTTAATGGTAGGAAATAGGCTTCATTCAGCCTCCATGACTTTTCCAGAACTCCAAACGTCGGGTTCAAACAATTACTAACCAGGGAAGGGAGGGGATGTGAAGACAAGGGAGGAGCAGTCAGGAAACAATAGAGCAGCTCTGGGGCAGGGTCCTGATTTGGCCTCATGTGATACACGTAACAGTATCTTTGAGTTGTCTTGCAGATACTGAAACTCCCACCTGGTAGGAGAAGTTAACTTTATGCTTCCCACAAGCACAAAGACATCAGACCAGTTGAACCGGAAGGTTGATAATCCTGACTCCCTCTTACCTCACCAGTGAATCAGAACATTGTCCATAAGCTGATCATGCTCTGCTCCTTGAACACTTGAATACTCCTCACTACCCCCTGCAGGACGGGACACACAGTTTTAAGGTCATTAGCCCACTATGTCCCCCTTTGCCCAGTAAAGCAATAAAGATATGTTTTCTTCTTCACCCAAAACTCTTGTCTTCAAATTTTAATTCAGTGTTGGTATACAGAGGCCAGGTTTGGCATCATATATGAACACACTTTTGGGGAAGAAAAGAAAATGTCATAAAGTTGAAGTAATAAAGCCAACAAATTTTATTTAACACTACTTTTGGAGACTCAGCTATTATCTTTGAAGATATATTTATTCTCTAAGATTCTGTTGGAGATGATATAACATATTGTTTGGTTTAAGTTGACCAACCCTAAGGCAAGTTTCTATGAATCAGTCAAGGGTCCAGAAGGAACCAATGGAAAGAGGAACCAGATGCTTTGGTAACAGGTGCAGGAATTGATATTTTGACATATCACATGCTTGAAATGATTTGGCAGTTGGACAACAGCACACTTAAAGAGCAGCAGAAAAACAATCTTCTGTTTGATTCTTACTGAGATTTATTGTTTTCAGTAATGCCACTTTTCAGAAGTAAACTTATGTGCTCACTTAAGACAGGCTGACAGAGTAAAAAAATTGTATGGGATGCAAAGTACCCTTTGGGCTGGAGATGAAGACACACATTTGTGCAGTGACAAGTCAAGTGCCCCCAGCAGATGACAAATCCCACCTCCCTTCCCGCGATCCAGCTCCCATCTTGCCCAGTGGAACCCACAACAAATATCTGGTACAACACAGAACACAGATGGCTGTAGACTCTGACATGAAAAGTAAATTTTATTAAACATGTTTACATACATGAGTTGGAAGTTCATTTAAAAGCACAGGGAAGTGTTAAGACAAGTGGTCAAATAGAAAGATACTACCCAATTAGAATCAGTTGATTGTTGGCCACTAAGACAGAACGGTATCTAGCAGAAGTACACCAATGCTTCAGTCCTTCCTGCTCAGCATGGTGACCCGTGGTCAATCTGTGCCCTGGGAACAATGGGCAGGTCATTCTGGCGTGTGTGAATAATAAATAACTCACTTGGTGCAGGCAGTATGTCTATGGATTAAAACCTAAGTGTACACAGTGTCTACATGTGTTACAGCCCCACAGGAGGAATCGACACCAAAATATTTATTAGAAGGAATTTGGTCCATACTACATCACATTTTCCAGAGGGTAAAAAATAAAGTCCATCTATAGACATTTCACCTCAGACTCACAGATGGAGTCTGGCTAAAACTTTGCAAAATGTCTATAACAAAAATGGATGGCTTAGATTTCTTGGTTATTTCAGTAGAGTAATTAACAAGCAAACTGTACAAGCACATGCAACATACAAGCTGGCCTATGTGGAACTAACAGACATTATTAAATAACCTTTTGTTTCTTTTCTTTTTTCCTTTCTTTTTTTTTCTTTATCCTTTTTTTTTTTAATAAAACGTGCATGCAGCTTTGAACAGTTCCAAGTCATGCTGCTCTATTTGTGGAGTCACAAAAGTGGAGGGACTCATAAAAGGAGGGGAAAGGTCTTGATGCACCTGCAGAGTCTGCAGTTGTTAGCACAGATACAGAAGGTCACAAGGGAATTCAAGGCCAAGAAAAACTCAGATGAAGAAAATGCAAATTGAATTGGACTTTGTTTTATTTCCCCCACCCCAAAGTAAGATACTTTCCATTAAAAAAACAAGCATTGTGCTTGCATCAATTTCAAAGAAAGGTAAACTAAAATTTGATAAAAATCATTAGTGTGGAATATTTCAAATGAAATTTCCAGTGGAATATTAATAGCCCATACCATGTTCTTGCCAGGACGGGTACTAAGTCTACACTTCTAGTCACCATTTTGGGAAGTCAAACATATGGTTTGTACACATGAGCATATACTTGCTTTTATTTTGGATGTCAGGAAGGAAAAGGCATTACAAGGAGTGTTTCCACGGTACAACGATGCATTTAGGTTAGTTCCCAGCATTCGCTGCAGACTCAGTTCTGCAAAAGTCTTCCATGCAAAACAATGGAAAACATAAATTAATGTTTTAGAACACAAACAGACATGAGCTCCATTCAAAACAGTGATTCTGTGATTATTTGTTTTTGGAAGATAACTTTCATTTTCTGGGTTTCTACACATAAGAACCTGAAGAATCATAAAGCAAAAGTCAGTGAAGCCCTGCATCGGCCTCACTTTGTCTTATGGTGCACACTCTGCAGAGATGCTACAGAGACTGCTTCAGCCCTTTTTTTTTGGTGCTTTTGGAAAAAGAAAGGAAGGGTCTCTGTAAACATCACGAGCCCTGTCATGACACAGCTGAAAATGAGTAGAAACAACAAATGCAGTGAAAACCGAATTAAAACAAATCTGAAATCAACTGAAATCAACAAACAACGCGCAAACAAAACATAAACACCAGGGAAATAACACTCCTTGTGGTTTGTGCAAAAAACACATAAAATATAGCTTTTCACAAAAGTGACAGTTTCCAGTTTGTTCAGTTTGATGTGTGCATGTGCGTGCGTGTGTGTGAATTTGCAGTTTCCTTTCTCTCATTTGTTAGAAGCATCAGTGATTCTCTAGCACGTTGACTCTTCCTGTATTTGATAGACTGCCTTGTTCTGTCATGTGAAGCCAGGTTTTAAACAACGATTGGGACATATTATTGAAAAACGACTACAGGCAAAACACAGGTTGATTGTCTGTCTCCAACAATGCTCATGAAATATCTGGTTCAGATTATTATCCTGAAGGTAGAGTCTTACTGGTGTGAGTTCATTAGGACCGGATGCAGGGGGGCCCAGTGGAACTTTCCAGAGATGACTGGGAAGCCCGGCGGGTCAGAGGGGTGAGCGTGGGGTCAACCAGTGATGACGGTGGGAACAGCTTGTACCAGCCGATGACCATGCTGGAAAGATCGAGTTCCTCCAACAAGATCTGAGCCACCCCCATGAAGCATTTGTGGTCCATTCTGCCATAGTCCCCCCAGACAATCACCTGCAGAAACAGAGAAGTGCGGTAAACTTGAGCTCCTCTCCTTCACTCGTGAAGAGTTGAGAGCAAACTGGTCTGTAAAACTGAGCCAGCCAGGGAAGGAGGTGAAGTGAACATAACTAAGACCAAGGAGACTTAATAATTAAAAATATTCAGGTACTTTGAGATACTTCATCATGATTTTTTGATTTGATGGAATACATAGTATTTCCCCAGTCCATGAGAGGTATTGTCTGTATAAACCATGTTAAAAACAAACAGGCAAGCTTATTTACTTATCAATTCAAAATCTTCTTTAGCAACTATTATCTAGTGAGCAATGTGCAGGACCCCAGAGATGTACAAATTAAATTTTGTGCAAGCTAGGAGGGCAAGATAACCCAGCTTCTGGTACCATGGCATGTGTGCATGGTGGAATGTGCAAAAAGAATAAGAATATTCATTACATCTCTTTTATATTATAGACTTGTTACTGAAGGGACAGGCTGAAAAATAATTATAAGCTGGTGTCTTTTGAGGACTTGCCTGACAGTTTTAACTGGATCAGAGGATTAACAAGTCAGCGAACTGACAGAACAATCTGACACCAAAATCAGTTTTTGGGGTGTCAGGTAAGATTCCCATTACACTTACTCCAGGCTCTGTGGAGGTTCCTAAATGAACTCACTCACCTGTTTTACAGAGGCAGGGGTGGCAAATCTCAGTTTTTCAATTTACTGAGTAACCTTGCCAAATTATGTAATGCCTGTATTCCTCAGACATAATCTTTCAAAAGATATAAGTGAACTGCATTGAATCTTTCAATGTAGATAGTGAAATGGTCTATGACTGAGCTGATATTATAGAATGGGTGTAAAAGAAGGATATTTCAATGAATAATTTCTGGACAAATGATCATATAAAAGGGAAAAAATAAAATTGGACCCTACTTCACAACATAAACCAAAATAATTAAACTCTATGAAAACAATATATTTATAAACTTCAGGTTATAAATATATATAATACTAACCTTAATATATATAGTATATATAATATATAATATAATATATAATATATAATGTAATATATAAATATATACACCCAATATATTTATAAAGAAGGATTAAAATAAAGAAGGGTTATACCTAACAAAGAAGATATAAAGAAGGATTGTTTAAAACTAAGTCAGAAAAAAAGCATAAACAATACAAAAGTGGTTTTTTAAGAAGTATATTTAATTTGAGAACTTCTGTTCATCAAAAGATGTAAAGAATTTGGTAAAAGAAAAGTCACAGTAAGACTAATGTGTGTGTCATTCATGTAAATGACAAAAGACCAGTATCCAGAACAGCTTAAAACAAACAAACAAACAAACAAAAAACTTCTACAAGCTAAGAAGAGTATCAGGTAAAACGGTTAATTTTTCACATAAGAGAAAATCCAAATGGTCAATTACACATGAACAATTTGTTTAATCTTATTAGTAGCTAGAGAAATGCAAGTTAAAAGCCAAAAAAAGCTGGGGGCAGGGCAGTGGTGGTCAAAATATCTAGAAAAGATAACATGTGGAAGCAGCTAACAGCGAAACTGCCACTCACCCAGTCATGAATATTTGCTTCCTTTCCTTCTTTGCATCACGTCTTGCTTACTAACCTATTATTAACATTGGTTGCCCTAATTATCTATCTATCCATCCATCTACCTGTCTACCCACCCACACATACATTTTCCATCCAGCTAGTCTACGTATTTATGTATCTGTCTACCTACCTGTCTATCACTCCACCCTTCTACCTGTCTGGTCTAACCTGTTAACATCTAGAAGACGAGAGGGGTGCGAAGCAGGGCAAAAGTATGAGGAGAGGACGAGAGAAGGGAGAAAAGGAGAGTGAAAATAACTATCTTGTTCTCCATTGGAACTAAGAGATATTTTACAACTACATATTACTTATATTGTAAATCAACAATTTGGAATTTATTATCTTTCTGTTTGCCCACCTCTTCAATGTTGGTGTGGACAATAGGTCTGTCACAATGTAAAAAGACAAACCAGCTATGACTGACCTGAAGGACTTTACCCTGTGGACTTTCATCAAAAACCAGGGACTGTTGGTACAAAGGGTCCAGGGTCTTTCGTGCAATTCTTGTCTTCTTCTTGGCTATGCAGGCCCCATTCTCCAAAAGATACACTTTGACATAAGGAGCTGAACGAAGATAACATTAACAGATAAAAAGTTAACCCTTCAAATTAAATGGACTTTATTAGCAAATGCTTCCTTAGAGAAGTAGAGATGCTTATTAAAAGCTTTCCATTGATTATTTAAATCATTTAAAGTTTTCAGTGCTCCATGAATGCTACCCCTTAAAACCCATATGTTACTACTAACATAATTTTCCTCATTTCAAGTCTGCAAAGTTATCATAAGATTCTGACTTACTTGGCTTATGGCTGGCAATACAACATAGGCTTATACTTTAAAGCTCATTTTTTACCTAAAAGCTTATCCTTGTTATGATTAGAACTGAATTTTTATGCTGCCTTTGTACATGGGCAGACAAAAATAATTGACATGAGCTAAGAAGCCATCATAACTGAATTTGTCTTAACATGACAAGACTCTTCCTAATACTTTCAACAGAATAATTGTGCAAGGAAACCCCAGATCCGCTGTTATACAATCAAAGGACAGATAATGCAACACGGAGCATATGAATTCAAATACAACATGTTTTGAGCTTCTGTCCATGGGAGACTCCCACATGAACAGTTAATTTTGTGTCTTACCAGGTGTGGATTTGGAGCCGGGTTTCTGCGTGAGGCTTCGTGCTCTAATCACTTCAACTTCTAACTGGCCCTTTTTATCCTCCATTCCTATCTGTATATCACCTGCCAGCACAAGCAAAATGTGTCAACTTCTTTGCAGTCACATCATGATCTTCATAAAAAAACTAATACTTAGAGCCCCCAACCCCACTTTTTTTCCCTAACTCCAAATCAGGTTTTAAATGTTTCTCTTCATTTTTCTGGTACTCATTCAACTTATGAGAGTCTCATACTGGTTTATAAATTGCTTAACTGTAACAACACTGAAGTAGTTAAGAAATTCTGTACCCGAAGGTTTATTATCCTTTATGTTGAGTATATGAAATACTTAATAAAAAGTACAATTATCTGCATTCCCATTATTTAGCAAAAACCTCCATTAATATATTGATAAATACCCTAGCAATTTCATAATTTGTTAGTTCCTTCCTTCAATCCTATCTTTCTTTCTCTCTCTGGCTATGAGCCTATCTCATCTACCATCTATTAATCCATCTCTCTCTCTCCATCACTCTGTCTATACATCTATCTACCATCTACCTCTATCTATTTATCTAACAACTTTCATGACCATACATCCTTAATTTACTGACTGTATGAATCATGGAATGGGAATGTTATTACCTATTTAACCAGATCCCTGTGGATGGAAATATAGCTTATCCATATTGTTGTTATTAAATAACACTAGAAAGAACATCTTTAAGAAGAATTTTTACACCCATGGTTAATTATTTCTTAAACATAAATTTCCAGATTTGTAATCATTAGGTCTAATTGAAGGGACATTCAATAATTTCATGCATACTGCCAATTATCCTTCAGAAAGGTACACTGTGATCAGAAAAAATCTGTCTTCCCACTTCCACAGCCCACTAATAACATTAAGAGCAATATGTCTACTTTTTTGCCAGTCTGATGTTCCATAAGTTATAATTAGCATTTCTTTGGTTATTAGGGAGGTTGAACATATTTGTAAATATTTTCAATTTTTATTTCTTCTTTTGTATTGCCTGTTCATGCCCTTTATCCATTTTTAGAAGATGCCAAACTTTTTCTGAATGATATGATACTTTATCCTCCAAAATATTAAATATATTTATTTCTCACTTGGTTTTAGTTGGTTGAATCATCTCCATTTTCTCAGCTGTGACAAAGAATTCAGTTGTTAATTCTTCTTATTTGCCTCATCCACTGATCAATGTTGTGGTTCTGGATTGTTCATTAATTTTATAATAATTCTTGTTTTAAACCTTAGCTCCTGGGGACTCTCAGGCTTTTTCCTTTTAATCACATACACACACACTTCAAAGAGTCAAACTGTTCTCTAAGCCTTGTTATTAGTATAAAATATTCCTAGTCTCTCTTTCAACTTCTTCCCTTTCAAAAGTCACTGCTTTCAAAATTTGCAATATTTTAACTCATTTATTTTTATTTTTTTTACTTTCTGGCATCTGCATCTCTAAATATCATATTCATAAGATACCTTCCTTTTTTCAATAATAGATATTATTGACCTCTAATTTTGCTTTCTCTGTCTTCCTGTCCCCTGTATACACTTGACATTTTCTGTCATGCTGTTCTCCCAATATTAATATTTATATTATGGTTATGCAATATTGTAGTTAAGTACAATGGAATATTGTGATTACTTCTCATTCCTTGGACACTTCCTTTTCTCTACGCCCACTAAGTGTGCTTTAAAAAGCACTTGCTTACATTTTTATGTATTTTTATGCTAATTCAGCCCCTCACTCTGTCCTGCTTGTCTAGTTCTACTACAAAATCAAACACACTAGGTTTTCTATAGCTTTAGCTTAAGAATCTGACAGGCTGCAATTTGGACAGGTTGCTTTTAAAGCGGTAGCTGTTTTCTTAGATTTTCCTTCACTACCATTCTGGGCATCCCATCCATTTCTCTTGTACAAAAGCATTAATTTACTGAATTTAATGTTCCTCCTTTTTAGTTCACAAGTTTTAAGTCTCCTTAGTTCATTTTGTTGAAGCATGTCCTCCAATAGGTTTCTGAGTGATGCTGGGTATAAGGAAAATGTTTTGAGGCCCTTTGTGTCTACACATTTGTTAGTTCTAGCCTCAAATTTACTGGATGACTCAGCTGGCTATTGTACTCCATGTTGGAAATAAATTGTTAATCAGAATTTTGAAGACAATGCTCATCTTCTGGATTCCACTATTATTACTGAAGAGTCCAGTGAGAATCAGATTTTTAATACAATTTTGGATACAATTATTTTTCCTCTTAGGAAAGCTGTGGGATTTTCTATCAATATCTGGGACTGTAAAATGACATAATATTGTTTTTGTGTTTGAAATATTCTCATGATTTTGCTGACTACTCTATGAGTCCTTTCAAGCTAAAATCTCATGCCTTTCAGGAAGATATTTATTGGACATGTTACAGATAATTTTATCCATTTATCACCTTTTATAATCTTAATTTATGGTATTTTTGCTAGTAGAAGTTTTTTTTTATTTATTTGGCTTTGGTTTGGAAGTTCTTTCTCACTCCAAGAGTATAGAAACATTAAGTATTTTCAGTATTTGTTAGTGTCTTTCTTCACCTCTTGTTTCTCTTTTACAATTGACTCCAAAATACTACTTTTTTGAGTTCTGAAGTAGGGACGCAATTTCATTAATTTTTTTGCATAATAATGCACTCACACCAACATTCTTGATCGACTAATCTATTGATTTTTCCATGCTATAACATGCTACCCTTCTCCTACATTTGGATATATTGTAGACATTACATTGACAGAATTCTGATAATTCAAAGATAGGTGACTAACTTTATTCATTTGACATTACGTGTCAAGTTGTTGCCGTTGTTTAGTCGTGTTCGACCCTGAGACCCCGTGAACTAACTGCAGCACACCAGACTTCCCTGCCCTTCACTATCTCCCTGAGTTTGTTCAAACTCATATCCATTGAGTCAGTAATGTCATCCAACCATCTCATCCTCTATTACCCCTTCTCTTGCCCTCAATCTTTCCCAGAATCAGGATCTTTTCCAGTGATCTTTTCAGGATCGTTTCACATCAGATGGCCAAACTATTGGACCTTCAGCTTCAGCACCAGTCCTTCCAATGAATATTCAGGGTTGATTTCCTTTAGGATGGACTGGTTTGATCTCCTAGATATCCAAGGGACTCTCACTAGTTTTTTCCAGCACCACAGTTTGAAGGCATTAATTTTCGGTGCTCAGTTTTCTGGAACTTTTTTACATTCCAGCTCTCATATTCATACATGACTACTGGAAAAACCGTAGCTTTGACTATACAGACCTTTGTCAGCAGTTAGGAAAATGCATCAGAAATATGTATCAAGTTAGAAAAATGCATTGGAACTTAGAATAGTCATTTGAAACCAGCAATATTTGAGATAAATGTTCTTCTCGCTTGTATTATCAATGCTATTACGCTGCTTTAAATAATCTTGTCAACCATGAAACACTCATTTTCTTTCAGGAAAAATTATTCTTACCCATTGCAGGGGTAGCAAGGGTTTGGCGGCCGACAAGCTGGGCTGGTCCCAATCCATCAAGAAAATCACTGAATTGACTATCTGCGCCTAGTCTCACTCCAGGAAATATTAAACTATTGGCAAAAGGACAAAAATCAAAACATTAGATCTCCTAGAACTCTTTTCATTACTTTCCATTAGAATATAGTTCTGAACATGAATCAAACAGTACTTGGGTAATTGGTTTACTTACTGATTCTTTGCATTTCCTCTGAACCAAGCATATGAGGCTCAGTGCTGAACGAGAGGAGGTCTACCCTATCAATCTACAGAATATTCAGCAGAGTTCCCTGTGCTACACAGTAGGTACTTGTTGGTTATCCACTTTAAACACAGCAGAGTGTACATGTCGATCCCGAACTCCCAGTATACCCCTCCGTCCCATTCACCTGAAACTAACACGATATTGTTAATCAACTCTACTCCAATATAAAATAAAAAAGAAGACCCTCAGCAGGAGGGCTTAATTAAAGTTTCTAATGCAGTAAGTTTTTGGCACATTTTACAATACAAATCCCTACATAAATGTATGATTAACATAAAATATAAGATGTGGTATTTTATGTCATGACCTACTTAAATAATTGCTGACAAGCATTAAGTAACATTAAAGTGCTAAATTTTAAGAAACATTTAATAATTTCTTTAATAAATAATATTTGCAATATTCAGTTCAGTTCAGTCACTCAGTCGTGTCTGACTCTTTGCAACCCAAAGAATTGTAGCATGCCAGGCCTCCCTGTCCATCACCAACTCTCAGAGTTTGCTCAAACTCATGTCCATCGAGCTGGTGATGCCATCCAACCACCTCATCCTCTGTCATTCCCTTCTCCTCCTGCCTTCAATCTACGCAGCATCAGGGTCTTTTTTAAGGAGTTAGTTCTTTGCATCAGCTGGTCTAGGAATTGGAATTTCAGTTTCAGCATCAGTCCTTCTAATGAATATTCAAGACTGATTTCCATTAGGATTGATTGCTTTGATCTTCATGCAGTCTAAGGGACTCTCAAGAGTGTTCTCCAACACCACAGTTCAAAGACATCATTTCTTTGGCACTCAGCTTTCTTTATGGTCTAACTCTCACATCCATACACAACTACGGGAAAAACCATAACTTTGACTAGACAGACTTTTGTTGGTGAAGTAATGTCTCTGCTTTTTAATATGCTGTCTAGGTTGGTCACAACTTTTCTTCCAAGGAACAAGCGTCTTTTAATTTCATGGCTGCATTCACCATGTGCAGTGATTTTGGAGCCCCCCAAAAATAAAATCTCTCACTGTTTCTATCGTTTCCCCATCCATCTATTTGCCATGAAGTGATGGGACCAGATGCAATGATCTTAGTTTTCAGCATGTTGAGCTTTAAGCCAACATTTTCACTCTCCTCTTTCACTTTCATCAAGAGGCTCTTTAGTTCCTTTTTGCTTTCTGCCATAAGGGTGGTATCATCTGCGTATCTGAGGTTGGATATTTCTCCTGGAAATCTTGATTCCAGCTTGTGCTTCATCCAGTCTAGCATTTCACAGGATGTACTCTGCATAGAAGTTAAATAAGCAAGGTCACAATATACAGCCTTGACATACTCCTTTCCCGATTTGGAACCAGTCTGTTGTTCCATGTCCAGTTCTAACTGTTGCTTCCTGACCTGCATACAGATTTCTCAAGAGGCAGGTAAGGTGGTCTGGTATTCCCATCTCTTTCAGAGTTTTCCACAGTTTGTTGTGATCCACACAGCCAAAGACTTTGGCATAATCAATAAAGCGGAAATCCATATTTTTTTTCTGGAACTCTCTTGCTTTTTCGATGATCCAGTGGATGTTGGCAATTTGATCTCTGGATTCTCTGCATTTTCCAAACCCAGCTTGAACACCTGGAAGTTCACGGTTCATGTACCGTTGAAGCCTGGCTTGGAGAATTTTGAGTGTTACTTTGCTAGCATGTGAGGTGAGTGCAACTGTGTGGTAATTTGAGCATTCTTTGGCATCGCCTTTATTTGGAATTGTAATGAAAGCTGACATTTTCCAGTCTTGTGGCCACTGCTGAGTTTTCCAAATTTACTGGCATATTGAGTGCTGCTTTTTCACAGCATCACCTTTTAGGATCTGAAATAGCTCAACTGGAATTCCATCACCTCCACTAGCTTTGTTAACAGTGATGCTTTCCCATGCCTGCTTGACTTTGCTTTTCAGGATGTGGCTCTAGCTGAGTGATTACAGCATAGTGGTTATCTGGCTCATGAAGATCTTTTTTGTACAGTTCTTCTGTGTATGCCACATTTTCTTAATATCTTCTGCTTCTGTTAGGTCCATAGCTTTTCTGTCCTTTATTGTGCCCATCTTTGCATGAAATGTTTTCTTGGTATCACTATTTTGTAATATTGAATAACTATTATTTGAAAACAGATTCTTATTACAAATCAAAATGCTTAATTTTTTCAGTTTTGAATCAATTAACATCTTGAATAAATTAATATATTATATTATATGAGATTTGTATTTAAATTAAATGCTAGTATGTGGGTTAGAGTCTGTCCGTTTCTCACCATGTCTGCCTGAAGCCCCAGGCTCTATCTTTGCCCAGAGCAGGGACTGTGCTCTTATTACCTGATGTGTCCAGGATAACAAGAACCAGGCTGTCTACATAGTTAAACTTCGATATGTAATTTTTTGGAATAAGCAGCTTTGTATAAGGGTTGATCTTTTCCAACGTGGTAGTGAAGGACAGGGGAGCCTGGCATGCTGCAGTCCGCGGGGACGCAAAGAGGTAAACTTGACTGAGCGAGCGAACAACCGCATGTGCTTTCACACACATTATTTTTTCATAATCAAAGGGATTAGACACAGCATCAATTATTATTCTATCAAGAGACCATAAAATAAATCTGTGAGACATTAAGTGGATTATCCATGATGGAAGTATTACTAGATTTGTCAATTTTTTTTTTAAAGATTTATTGGAGTATAGTTGATTTACAATGTTGTTAGTTTCTGCTGTAGAGCAAAGTGAATCAGTTATATGGATCTGGATATATACATGTGTCCACCTTTTTTAATATGCTTTTCCCTTATAGGCCATTACAGAGAGTTGAGTAGAGTTCTTTGTGGTATACTGTAGGTTCCTATTAGTTATCGATTATCTATCTATCTATCTATCTATCTATATAGTAGTGTGTATTTGTTAATCCCAATCTACACTTGTTGATTTTTATATCAGAAAACAGTGTCTCCAGTTTTTTATTTGCTCATTGCTTCATAATCCTTTGACAAATATTGGTATTTTTCAGCAAACTTAACTCCAAAACTTCATGCCTTCTGATTTTTGTTCCTGGCTGTATCTTGCTGGGAGAATGCATACCCATCATCAGATCAAATAAAGGGACTCACTACTTCCAGGAATGGGAAATGATATCATGAACATTAACTTGGCAGAATTTATTTTCTGAGCCTAATTAAAAATGTCAGTAAAATAAAATAATTTATAATGAATGGGTAAAAGATATCTGTATGGTAATACATAATTATAGAAAACTTGTACACAGTCAATCCCCAAGTAACCCATTGCAGGATAATACTTAATTATTTGTAAGATCTATCACCTCAGTAACCTGTCAACTATCAAACTATCCATCAGTAAAACCATTATTTCAGTTTCACCAGAAAAATTCTCAAGCATAAGAAAAATGCAGATTTTTCTGTAAAAAAAATCATACCAAGTAAACAAAAACAAAAAGCTAGTTACATTTTCCCCCAATTAATTAATTTTAAGATTAATGAAAACTCTTTCATCAGAAAAATAACTAAGCAGGTAGATCCTGGGCATTTTTCCTAAGGTGAAAATGAAATCATGATGTTTTAAAAATAAGAAAAATAAGTTGCTATTATAAGAATGTTAGACTTACAACACTTGGATCTCAAAATAGTTTGGAGAAAAGCAGGAATATGGACAATTAGTTTCATACATCTACGTTCTAATTCAGATTTTGGCAACTGGGCTAGACGAATTTCCCATCTGAAAGAAGCCATTATATGTGGCATTTCTACCATAAGCCTCTGGTCATGGACTTTCTGAGCCTTTCTGGATAACAAAAAATCAGTTTATTCATGTTAAACCGCCATTTCCTCATCCCTTTGAGAGGTCTGAGTGACCAGGCCAGAGGTGCGTCTGTATCCTAAGAGGTCAGGCTGTTTTAAAGTGGATGGTGGAACTCCCGGTTCTACAAAGTAACTGCAGGATAACGAGAGCCTTGTTACCCTCCCTGTGACTCGGGACCCTCGGCTCCAGGCCTTGGGCATGTGCTGACCCACTTACTTTCCCTCGGAGCTGTAGCTGTTGATGCTGCCATCCGTGGACTCCCGGCTTGGCTGCCTCACCATCTTCCTCATCTCAGCTGCCATTCCTGTCTCGGTGCTTCTCTGGATGGTGCTTTTCAACTTCTTGTGGCCTGACTCTGGCAGGAGAGAGTAAAAGCAACTCTAAGTTTTTTTTTTTTTTCAGACAGTTACCCTGGATATTGACTCTGCAAGTACAATTGTTAATTATGCGTATAATTCAAATTTTACTCACAAAAATAATGTCGAAGAGAATACTCTGAGGAATTAATCTCTTTGCTACAGGATTCTCTGGCTAAGAAGGCAGCCGCAGAAGGCAGACCCCCGCCCAGCTTCAGAGACCACCTGACTCCCAATGAGCCAAAGTGCACCCCTGCACTATGGCTGCTCAAGTTGTCAGCTTCAGTGAAAAACTGGATTTTGCACTGTACTGTTCTGTGGAAGCTAACAGATTCTTCTAATCTGGAAGGTTCCAACTGATTGGAGACAGATCTGAATGACTGGGAATGTCCTCTACAGACGAGGCACTTGGAACCCAGCATGGAAAATGCCACTGTTTTGGTGCAGCCAGCTATCCACAATCCTCATAAAAGGGGGGAAAAAAGCAGCATTTTATTCAATGTTTTCTGTAACACTTTAACATACAGGATCTCATCTGAGATGGCACAGAGGTTACCCATATAGGGCTCATTACTGGTGATGTTTCCAGTTGTTAGAGGTGCTTTCACAGAATACATTTTTGGAGGTTGAAATGCCAGTGAAAGGGTAGGAATCTGTTTGATCTTATTGTTTATAACTTGCCCTCTACAAAGCACTGTGTGCTCCTACCAACCGACACATGGATGCATCTCTTTTCCCACCTACGGCTCTCGATTCTCTATCTGTGCTCCTGCTTTCTGTCTCACCCACTGGACTCAAGGCAGGGACTTCCCCTATGGCCATGATGGCTGCCATTAGCTTAGCTTGGGTGTTTATGTGTGTCCTGTGGCTCCTTCTTAGACATTGCTCCTGTATGAAGTCACCACATAAAGCAACATCTCATCCCTGCATGCCTATCAGCACCACACCACCTGAGGGCAAGGGGCAAGCCCCCACGGCACGTTACCCAAGTGAGCCAGCTAGAATCCTGAGAAATGTTTACTCCAGGCATCCCGAGGCAATGAACGAGGGCAGAACACCAAATTCTACCGAAAATAATGAGGTTCATAGCTATAATAATCAAAGCAAACTTTTACATGTAAATGGAGGGGAGGATGCTGGGAACTAGAGAGAAATGGTTAAGAGGATCAGCCACAAGGATCTTTTCATTAAGGTATTCATTTATCCACTCAGTCAGCATTCCTTCCATCCATTCACCCTTCCTTTTATTCATGCACCCATACTTTCATCCATTCATTCCTCCATCTATCCTTCCTTTCTCCATCCATCCATCCATCCGTCCTTCCTTCCCTCCACCCTTCCATGCATGCACCCATCCATCCCTAGCCCCATCCACACATCTATGCTTCCCTCCATTATTCTATTCATCCATCCTTCCCTCCAACAATCTTTCCTTCATCCTTCCCTCCATCCATTCTTCCTTCCCTCCCTCTTTCCATCCCTTCCTCCATCCAACAAATATTTACTAAACACCAACCAGGTGTCCCACACTGTTCTAGGTTCTGGGTAAACACTGCCAAATGACAAATTTCCTGCCATCATGGAGCTTACATACATGTATGTATTACACAAGAAAGGCAATTAACAAGTCAACAAATATGTAACAGGTCTGGTAATAACTGCTATGCATAAAAACAGGCAAGCGAAGGGGATGGAGCTTGACGGAGCTGAGCAGCGGCTTTATAAAAAAGGGGTCAGGGTCTCATCAAACATCGGTCTGGAGGATGTGAGGGGACCAGACGGTGGCCCCCAAAGCTGGGTTGCTCCTGGTGGCTGTGATGGGGAGGCTGTGAGTGATGGCGGTCTGGTCATCAGCCCCCAGTCCACAGGTTTCCTCTGTGACGTTTCCAGTGCTGATGATGACTTCAGCCAGGAGGCTCTGTGCGCCTGGCTGTCCAGATGACGGAGGTACTACCAGAGCCTGGCTTCTCCCGCCTCTCCTAACACCTACTACAGGTGCTTGTAGCGATATATGTGTTTGATGAATGAAAAGAAAACATTTAAAAGCTAAGAGTTCTTTATCAATTTGTATTTTTCAAGTTTTTCTCAAAGAGGGGTATATCCTGAAATCCTTACGGCAGTATTAAATCTTCACAGCTTCCAAAATAAATCTAAGTGCTACACACTTTGCAAAAACATCATGTAAGAGGTCGGTTATTGAACTTTCTTTTATACTTATTTTATTTTGTGCATTTGGGTAATATGTTTTTTATTTTAGAGTTTTTTTTTCAAGCCTATTAAAGATGGCAGTCATGGACCGATATCTTGTCTTACTCATGTTAAGAAATATTCAACAGAGTTTTAATGCACTCACTATACAACTGTATAAAGGCCCAAGTAACAGCTGGATAAGCAATTCTAGCTCTGAATCTTTCTGATTTACATTCAAAGGGCTCTCATATTATCTGGAATGTAAAGGGAAGGCTCAGAGTTTTATAGATGTGGAAACTGTACACAAGAGAAGTACAATTCATGCAACAAGTAACTGTCCAGCATTTGAACTGGTCTTCACCTTTTCTGCAGGCTGGTGATACAGCAGTGAATGCAACCAACCTCTGCCCGTTGGAGCTTACATTCTAGTGGGAACGATGGCTTCTTCAGTATCCCCCTCATTAGCCTGGAAGCTAGATGAGAAACCTGATTTTCTGAACCTCAGTCTTGTGATCATTCCATTATACCACAGTTTAGGGAAACACAGAGTCTGATCTGATTGACTTTACAAACAAAGCAAAAGTTTAGCTACAGATATTGTCACGTATGCATTTTCATATGGGCTCACAAATTCATTCGAAAACACTGAAGAATCACACATATTCTATACAAATGTATACAATTTTCTGTATTCATCCCTCTGAGCCATGACTGGAGTCAGAAATGGCAACCCATTCCAGTATTCTTGCCTGGAAAATCCCATGGACAGAGGACCTCAAAGGGTTGCAGTCCATGGGGTCGCAAAATCAGACATGACTGAGCTACTGAGCATGCATGCTATAATTACAGTATAAATGTTACATATATGACATTTTTAGTACCAATATAATGTATTAAACCACTAAATATTACAAAATACTGTTATGCCTATTAAAGATACCATCAGTATTTAATAATTACTTGTATCCACTGAAGAATCATTAACCCAAAAAAGACATGAAGTCTACCGGCAAATGATGTCATGAGACCTTTGACCTGAAACCCTGTCCCAAGTACTATACAAAGAACAAAAGGATTAGGAAACTAGTATATTTTAATATTCTACATTCACAGACACGTAAAAGTTAGTAAAGTCCATAATATTGAGGGGCAATACTTTACTCATGCTTTGGAAAAATATACATGCTCTCATAGAATATTCCAAAATGTGTCCTACTTATATGAACTTTCACTTTTCATATTTTGAAATGTTGCATTTAGAAACAACCTATGGATGTATTAGCTCATTCTGCAAATGCTTGTTAAACGTCAAAGGCCTATAATCTGGTAGTCTGATAGCATTCTAGGTGTTAAAGTCACACAGGTTAGAGGAGAGGACATCCAGTAAACAGCTAAAGCAAGTCAGGTAACGATGATTCTGGACAAATATCATATATCGCTTATATGCAGAATGTGAAAAACGATACAAATGAACTTACTTACAAACAGACTCACAGACACAGAAGACAAATCTATGGTTGCCAAAGGGGAAAGGGCAGGGGGGAGAGAAATCAGGAGTGTGAGATTAATACACACAGTACTATATACTAATAAAACTAAAAATTAATAAGGATCTGTGGAACACTGCTCAATGTTAAGCAGCATGGAGAGGAGGGGAGTTTGGGGGAGAATGGATATATCTATCACCGAGTCCCTTGGCTGTTCACCTGAAATGATCACAACATTGTCAATCAGCTATATACCAACACAAAATAAAAAGCTAAAAAATAACCTGCTGTATAGTATTGGGAACTGAATTCAATATCTTGCTTATTGTGTTCAAAATATTGTATACTGTATCATATATCTTCTATATTGTATTCAATGCCTTGTAAGAACCTATTCTTTACCAAAGGGAAAGGAATCTGAAGAAGAATAGATAGATAGATAGATAACTCAATCACTTTGCTATACACCTGAGATTAATACAACATTGTAAATCAACCGTATTTCAACTTAAAAGTAAATAAAGATAATATAAATGGAAAAATAATGACTTTAGATTTTGAATCAGTTCAGTTGCTCAGTCGTGTCTGACTCTTTGCAAGCCCATTGACTGCACCATGCCAGGCTTCCCTGTCCATCACCACTTCCTGGAGCTTGCTCAAACTTATGTCCATCAAGTCAGTGATGCCATTCAACCATCTCATCTTCTGTCATCCCCTTCTCCTCCTGACTTCAATCTTTCCCAGCATCAGGGTCTTTTCCAATGAGTCAGTTCTTTGCATCAGGTGGCCAAGTCTTGGAGTTTCAGCTTCAGCATCAGTTCTTTCAAAGAATACTCAGGACTGATTTCCTTTAGGATGGACTGGTTGGATCTCCTTGCCGTCCAAGGGACTCTCAAGAGTCATCTCCAACACTACAGTTCAAAACCATCAGTTCTTTGGTGCTCAGTTTTCTTTTCTTTTCTTTTTTTTATGATGGTGATCCAATAAAATTTTTTATTTAGAAAAAGAGGCAGCAAGATGGATTTAGCCTGTGTGCTACAGATTGCGCCATGAACCTGACAAAGTCATATTCTGTGGAGTAGGTCAAAAGTAGTATTAGGCTCTCACATCCATACATGACCACTGGGAAAACCATAGCTTTGACTAGATGGACCTCTGTTGGCAAAGTTATGTCAGTTCTTTTTAATATACTGTCTAAGTTTATCAAAGCTTTTGTTCCAAGGAACAAGCATCTTTTAACTTCACGGCTGCAGTTGCCATCTGCAGTGATTTTGGAGCCCAAGAAAATAAAGTCTGTCACTGTTTCCATTGTTTTCCCATCTATTTGCCATGAAGTGATGGGACCGGATGCGATGATCTTAGTTTTTTGAATGTTGATTTTTAAGCCAGATTTTTCACTCTCCTCTTTCACTTTCATCAAGAGACTCATTAGTTCCTCTTTTCTTCTGCCATAAGGGTGCATATCTGAGGTTATTATATTTCTCGTGGCAATCTTAATTCCAGCTTGTGCTTCATCCAGCCTGGTATTTCGCATGATGTATACCGCGTATAGTTAAATAAGCAGGGTGACAATATACAGCCTTGACGTACTCCTTTCCCGATTTGGAACCTGTCTGTTGTTTCATGTCCGGTTCTAACTGCTGCTTCTTGATCAGCATACAGATTTCTCAGGAGGCAGTTAAGGTGGTCTGGTATTCCCATCTCTTTAAGAAATTTCCACGGTTTGTTGTGATCCACACAGTCAAAGGCTTTGGTGTAGTCAATAAAGCAGATGTTTTTCTTGAACTCCCCTGCTTTTTCTGTGATCCAACTGATGTTGCCAATTTGATCTCTGGTTCCTCTGCATTTTCTAAACCCAGCCTGAACCTCTGCAAGTTCATGGTTCATGTACTGTTGAAGCCTGGCTTGGAGAATTTTGAGCATTACTTTGCTAGTGTGTGAGATGACTGCAATTGTGCAGTAGTTTGAATATTCTTTGGCATTGCCTTTCTTTGGGACTGGAATGAAAACTGACTTTTTCCAGTCCCATGTCCACTGCTAAGTTTTCCAACTTTGCTGGCATATTGAGTGCATCATTTTCACAGCACCATCTCTTAGGATTTGAAATAGCTCAACTGGAATTCCATCTGAATATCATCTGGATACTGGATAGCACCACAGCAAATGAAGAAGAGCCTGTTTGTATTGAGAGAGTTCCTTTTGACCAGTTGGGCAGGGCAGGTGACTTGTAGACAAGGAGGCTGCCATGCAAGGGTCTGGGGGAAGGCCAGTCGAGGCAGAGGAGCAAGTGGCAGACCCCAAGGAGGGCCAGGCCTGCCCTGGTGGGTCTGAGACTACACACAAGGAGAGGAGGAGCCGGAGAGGCTCAGGCTCTGCTGGGAGCCTGCCTGGACTCTGTGCTCGAGTGTTGGGGAACCCAGGGCAGGGTCTCATTCTGATCTACCCTCTCACAGGGTCACCGAGCCACTGTGTGGGGCTGAACTCCTGGAGTAGAAGTGGAGGAGGCAGGGAAGCTCTCCTCCTTGAGGAGGGAAATGGAGGCCATGTTCGGAGAGCAGCAGGGCAGATCAGTGGGGGGAGGCTTTGAGCTTCTCTGGCAGTGTAGCTGACAGATGTCCTGCTCATCCATGTGCAAGTGGCTCAGAAAGACAGGAGGAATCAGGAACTTTCAGGTTTTCAGTTAGGACCACCAGCTGGAGGGGCTTCCCTGGTAGCTCAGTAATGAAGAATCTGCCTGCCAATACAGTGGATGCGGATTTGATCCCTGGGTCGGGAAGATCCCCTAGATAAGGAAGTGACAACCCACCCCAGTCTTCTTACCTGGGAAACCGCATGGATGGAGGAGCCTGGTGGACCGCAGTCCATGGGTCACAGAGATGCAGACACGACTGAGTGACTAGACAACAACAACTAGTTGGATGACAGTGTCACTTGCAGGGAGGCGAACTCGTGGGTGGTGGAAATTCTGGGTTCTCCAGTGGGTGACAGAGGAGCTCATGCAATAGCTGTGTGGAGAGTGAAGTAGGAAGAAGATGCAGGATCAGGCCCAGAGGGTCAGGTCACGTCCAGAGAGGCGGGAGGTGGGCAGACAGATAGGACACGCTGGCAGGCAGATGGGATGGAGATCTAGGGTACCCATTCGACCTCCAGGGAACAGAGAGTGATACACGGGGGAGTTGCGGTGGAGCCCAGGATGCTTTCACGTTTGAAGGTCTAGAAGAATATCAAGGCAGTTAGGGGGCCTCCATGGGAAGACCTTTTCAGGAGAAAAAGGGGTAAGGGCCATGGTGCTGAAATCAGAAGAATAAGGTGTCTCAGGAAGTAAGATAATTAGCTGTTGATTACTACTGAGAATTTTAGGAAGAAGCAGACCTGTAGAGAGGATGACAGGGCCGCCTCCATGGCAGCACTGATTTCGAGGGGAGCTGGGGACCATTCAGAAGAGGGAGCCAGAGATGAGGAGGCAGAGAGGCTCCAGCACCATTTCCAAAAGGTTTGCAGTGACTGAAAGAATGTTTGGAGAGTCACACATGATGAGGGCAGGTTGTCCATTTCTAAAGATGTTAGAGATCTATGCAGATGGGAATCCATAGATGCGTAGGGTGAGGCCCAACAGTTTCAGGTGTAATATCATGGGTTGGAGAGGTAGAGAAAGATAAATAACGTCCAAAAAATCACCTTCCAATCAATGCAGCACCTAACCATCAAATGAAAAGTCAATTCCATCCAGCAACTGGAAATATCAGTAAAAGAATATAACTTAATGGATTAAACAATTTGAATTCAAAAGATAAGTATAATAATGTCTTTCTTATTAGCTCATAGAAAGAACAGAGGAAGTGCTTCAGTTTGGTTATCTTGAAAGTAACAACTGAGCTCACTGATAAGATTCATTTTGTTTATATGTACAGCGACAAAATTCAGCTGTTTTGAAACAGAAAAGTTGTTGTTGTCAATGTGACCCGTTTTGTTTATTCATTCATTTATTAACTTATTCAAGGAAATTTTCCCTGAATGTGTCGGGCCAGTGCTGTGTATATACACTTGGAAAGGAAAGAGTCCCTGATTCCAGGCAGCTCACGGCCTTGGAGGGGGGATGGGCAAGTACTAATCCTGAGGGGTCAGTGCACCACAGAGGATTTATTTTATATGCATTGAGCTTCAGCTTTTTATCTAATGTAATGCTCCTAACACGGAGAGAAGAAGGGCAAGAGAGAGAACGGTTTAGACAGTGAGGGGTCTGCTGCTTGCCCGGCCACTAAATGAGCAATAACCTGGCAGAATCGGGAAGTGAGAAATGCAAAACTTCTCTTCGTTCACTTTTGTCAGTTCCTCAAGAGAATTCTGAGTCTATGTGTGTCTGTGTGTGCTAGGCACTCAGTCATGTCCAACTGTGTGACCCCATGGACTGTATAGCCCACCAGGCCTCTCTGTCCATGGGATTCTCTAGGCAAGAATACTGGAGTGGGTTGCCATTTCCTTCCCCAGGGGATCTTCATGACTCTGACTCAGGGATCAAACCCGGGTCTTCTGCATTGCAGGATTTTTTTTTTTTACTGTCTGAGCCACTAGGAGGCCCTCTAGAGTTTATGATGACCTCTAATAAAATACATTGCCTAAATGCAAACCAATCACTTTATCTAGTGTGTAAACAGAGCAGCAGCAAAACAGTCTAACTGATGGGACTGGACTCCCTGAGACACTACAGGCTGATACCCAAGGGATTTTCAAAGGCAATTTTAACGCTGTGCAGATGGTGAAAAGGCATTTGCATTTCATGCCAGGGGAACATCATATATAAAGGTCTCAAATGAGGAGGAACATGGTCTCTTGAAGTGGGTACATTTCTGAGTTGACTCAAGTTAACCTCAAGTTGACACTGTGAGTGCTGAGTGCAGAGAGGGAGTTCTCTACATGACCTCTGACCTGATGCTCTCCAGATGCATGGTTATGCACCACCTGGGTGGCTGCAGCTGCTGTTTACTACTGATGCCGTTCTTATGGGCATCAAATTCTTGGTCCCCCAGGGCCACACAAAACTGTGTGTATTCTGTCTTGTGCACAACACAACACGGATCTCTAGTGATCATTTTTTACAAGAAAAGACCCAGCAGTTCTCCTGTTGCTGTCAGACACTTCCAATGTTGTGGCAACCACACCATCGGAAAACATTTATTAGGCAGTCTGTTCCAACGGTGCCACAGTGAGTTTCTGGGTATTTTTAAACAAACAAAAATGTTCCTTTTGTGCTGGGCCAAGGTTCTTGAATATACCTCACCCCACTCCAGATAAGTACAACTTGTAAAAGTTTCATAAGTCTGAAGAACATTTTTAGAACACGGCATGAAAGTTCTTGCATTTTTATGGTTTCCCTCATTCATTCTCCGTTTTAATCCTACAAGCCATAAAGTTTACAGTTTTCCCAGTTTCCAAAGAGGTTTATAATGAAAGATACACAATGGTCAAGAAGCTAAAAATAGAATCGTTAGGAATACTTTTTGTGAGATGGATGGAATAAGTGCCCTTAATAATATTTTCAGAATTCTTTCAGTCTTTCCCAGTGATGTAGTGATGCTTTTTTGTTTGTTTGTTTTAAACACGCAGGATCTTAGTTCCCTGAGTAGGGAGTGAACTCATGTCGTCTGCACTGGGAGCTCAGAGTCCTAACCACTGAACAGCCAGGGAAAGACCCCGGCTATGCTTTCTTATTTCACTGCAGTAACCTGAAGGAGGTTATGGTGCTTCCTTTGCTGCTGTGTGCTCTGCAAACATGGCTTTAGAAGGTCTATACTGACTCCTGACATCTGCTTTTCAGCCTACCCATGACTGAAAGTGGCTCCCTGGTGAGAAGCTGGCATCCTGCTGACTGCCTGGAATGCCTGCAGTCAGACCATTTCGGCTCCCTCACACAGTGAGTTTTCCAGGAAAATGTTTCCTACTATGACCTCAGAGCTTCCCAGGTAGTGCAGTGTTAAAGATTTGTCTGCCAATGCAGGAGATGTGGGTTCAATCCTTGGGTCAGGAAGATCCCCTGGAGGAGGAAATGGATATCCACCCACTCCATTATTCTTGCCTGAGAAATCCTATGGACAGAGGAGCCCAGCAGGCTACAGTTCATGGAGTCCCCAAAGAGTCGGACACGATTTAAGTGACTAAACAACTCAACTGCTTCGTCTTGAAGAGATGGTGAAAATGTGAGCAAGTTCAAGATTCTCTTTTAAATAATCTGCAGATTAAACTTAATAATGCGGTCCCCAAATATTCAGGTAAAGAGACTTAAGGTTACTGAAAGACACCACCTGCCCCGCATCCTGTTTTGGCCAAAACTATCAGGGAGGAGGCAGCCGCATGCTGGACATCTGGCTTGAGTCCAGGTCTCTATGTTTCCAAAGTATGGCCTGGACTGAACAGGGTTCCCCCCATCACCCATCCACAGTTCACAGGTTGAAGTCCTAACCCCCAAAATCTTAGGATAAGACTATTGGGAGATGGGGCCTATACATGGTGATTAACTTAAAAGAAGCCCCCTAGGGAGACCTTAACCCATCTGACTGGTGTCCTCACAAGAAGAGGAGATGAGGATGCAGGGTGACCACGGCATGGAGAGGCAGTAAGACAGCATCCACCGCCAAGCCAAGGACAGATGCTTCAGAGGAACTACACCTGCCCATACCATGATCGTGGACGCCCGGCGCCTAGAACTGTGAGGGGATAAACTGCTGTTCCAACACCCAGTCAGTGATATTTTGTCATGCAGACTGAGCAAACCAATACATCTAGCGAGTGGATACTATATACGGTCATCTTCTTGTTTAATAAATGTGATGCATACAAGTTAAAGCACCTGGGGATCAATGATCACCTACATGTTCTGAGGATGAGATTGAGCCCCCAATCCTGGGATGGACTTATTTCAGCTTGACTCGATTAAAAAGTGCTCTAAAGTATGTCATGGAGATATCTAAAGTGTTTATTAACAACTCAATGTTCAGAAAATAAGGCCTCAGATATATCTGCAACTGGACAAGGGATTAACTTCCAAAGCATACAAACAGCTCAAATAGCTAAAAATTAAAAAAAAAAATCAGAAAACAGAAGGTCTAGCTAGAAACTTCTCCAAAGAAGACATACAGTTGGCCAAAAAGCACATGCAAATATGCTCAACATCACTAATTATTAGCGAAGTGCAAATGAAAACTACAATGAGGTGTCACCTCACATCAGTCAGGATGGCCATCATTTAAAAGTCCACAAGCAGTAAGTGCCAGAGAGGGTGTGCAGAGAAGGGAACCTTTCTACACCGTTGATGGGAATGCAAGCGGGTGCAGCCACCGTGGAAAATAGAATGAAGGTGCTTTAAAAACTAAAAACAGAGCCACCACATGATCCAGCGATTCCACTCTTGGGCATACATCCAGAGAAAACCATACTTTGAAAAGATATATGCCTCCTAAGTTCATTGCAGCACTATTTACGATAGCCAAGACATGGAAACAACGTAAATGTCCATCAACAGATGAATGGATAAAGAAGCTGTGATATATATACATACTTGGATGTGTTCTAAGTTGCTTCATTTGTGTCTGACTCTTTGTGACCCTATGGACTAGCTTTCAGGGCTCCTGTGTCCCTGGGATTCTCCAGGCAAGAATACTGGAGTGGGTTGCCATTACCTCCTCCAGGAGGTCTTCCCCACCCAGAGATCGAACCTGAGTTTCCTTACCCACTGAGCATCGGGGAGCCCATGATATATATACAAGGGATATATATATACTCAGCCATAAAAAAGAATGAAATAATGCCATTTTTTTTGCAGCAACATGGACGAATCTAGGGATTATCATACTAAATGAAGTATGTCACACAGAGACAAATATTTTATGATATCACTTATACATGGAATCTAAAAAAATGATACAAATGAAGTTATATACAAAACAGCAACAGACTCACAGACGCAGACAACAAACTTACGGTTATCAAGGGGGAAAGTTGGGGAGGGATAAATTAGGAGGATGAGGTTAACATATAAACACTACTATATCCTTGGGTTGGGAAGATCCCCTGGAGAAGGAAATGGCAGTCCATTGCAGTATTCTTGCCTGGAAAATCCCATGGACAGAGAAGCCTGGTGGACTACAGTCTATCAGGATGCAAACAGTCAGACATGGCTTAGTGACTAAACGGTAGCAAAAAATAGCGTATATAAAAACAGATGAACAACAAGGACCTATTGCACAGAACAGGGAATTCTAGTCTAATATTCTGTAATAATCTAAATTGGAAACGAATCTGAAAAAGAAAAGGTATATGTATATGTATAACTGAATCAGTTTGCAGTACACCCAAAACTAACACAATATTATAAATCAAGTAGACTCCAATATAAAATAAAATTATTTTTAAAGTTAACAAATATGCTAAATATACTTCTCGCCAAAAACAAATAAGTAAATAAATAAACAAAAAACCCACTCAGTGTTCAGAAAATAAGGCCTCAGATTTATTTTCCCAGGAGTAAAACATACCACATTTATGTCCCATATATTTTTTAAAACTCTTCTTTGTTCTAAATTAACACCTTAATTGAAACTGTATTTCACTTACTGAGTGTAAACTTAGAATATCTCCTTAACTCCATGACATTCTGACTGTAAAAATAAAACAATACTTCAGGCTGAAACCTACAAGAAAAGAAAATGTTTCATTGCACATTTTAGTTTTTTTCTTTTTTTAAAAAACTGTTTAAACCAAGTTATTACCATTTAGATGGGACCCCCAGACCATCTTACCTGTCTCCTGAGAAACCTGCATGTGGGTCAGGAAGCAACAGTTGGAACCCTGAATGGAATAACTGATTGGTTCAAGATTGAGAAAGGAGTAAGACAGGGCTGTCTGCTGCACCCTGTTTGTTTAATCAGTACACTGAGCACATCATGAGAAATGTGGGGCTGGATGAGTTACAAGCTGGAATCAAGATAGGTGGGAGAAACATCAACCCCAGGTGTGCAGATGGTGCCACTCTAATGGCAGAAAGTGAAGATGAACTAAAGAGCCTTTTGATAAGGGTGAAAGAGGAAAGTGAAAGAGCTGGCTTAAAAACTCAGTATTAAAAAAGCTAAGATCATGGCATCTGGCCCTATTAAACTGAAAGTGAAAGTGAAGTCGCTCAGTCATGTCTGACTCTTTGCGACCCCATTGACTGCAGCCTACCAGGATCCCCCGCCCATGGGATTTTCCAGGCAAGAGTATTGGAGTGGGTTGCCATTTCCTTCTCCAGGGGATCTTCCTGACCCAGGGATCAAACCCAGGTCTGGCCCCATTACCTCATGGCAAATAGAAGGGGAAAAAATGGAAGTAGTAACTGATTTCCTCTTTGGGGGATCTAAAACCACTGCGGATGGTGACTGCAGCCATGGAATCATAAGGCGTTTGCTTCTTGGCAGGAAAGCAATGACAAATCTATACAGTGTTGAAAAGCAGAGACAATACTGTGCCAAAAAAGGTCCATATAGTCAAGGCTGTGGTCTTCCCAGTGGTCATGTAAGGTTGTAAGAGCTATACCATAAAGAAGGCAAAGCAGCAAAGAATTGAATCCTTTGAACTGTGGTGCTGGAGAAGACTCCTGAGAGTCCCTTGGACTGAAAGGAGATTAAGGCAGTCAATCTTGAGGGAAATCAACCCTGAATACTCATTGGAAGGACTGATGCTGAAGCTGAAACTCCAGTGACTGATTTTGGTCATCTGATATGAAAAGCTGACTCATTAGAAAAGTCCTTTATGCTGGGAAAGATTGAGGGGGCAGAAGAAGTGGGTGTCAAAGGATGAGATGGCTGGATGGCATCACTGATGCAATGGATATGAACTTGGGCAAACTTTGGGAGATGGTGAGGGACAGAGAGACCTGGCGTGCTGCAGTCCATGGGGTCACAGAGTCGGGACACAACCGGGCAACTGAACAACAATGATTACTATTAGGGAATCTTTTGTTTTTTCCAGTTTGAAAAGGCAGCCTAATACACTCAGTGTTGGCTGGATACTAAATGGTTTGAGGGCCTTCTGTGGGATCAGAGCCTGTGGATTCAGGTCCAGCTCCACCTGTGTTAGTTCTGAGTCTGCAAGTGGCTCAGTCTGTCTCTCTTTGCCTCACTTTCCTTGTCTATGAAATGGGAGCTTGTCTCAAGCAGGAATGAAAAGACCATGGTTCTGAACTTACCTCCTGCTACACTGTGAGATCTCAAAGGGTTGTGCATAGATTGAGTCTCCAAGTAGAATAACACTAATTCCCCATGCTCAACTCAAAGCACATCTTTCTGTATCCTTCACATTTTTAGCTGAAAATGCTCTTCGGAATCAAGTATAAGTGGCAACAGATCCCAGAGACTTTTCATGCCCTGAGTATCCATCCTTATCCTTTTCTCTAGTGACAGAACGTCCCTCATCCTTCCAGCTAAGGGCTGACCACATTGCCCTTCTCATCTCCACTGTGAATGGCACAGGGATGTGATAGTGGGTGCTGCAGCAGCCACTTTGGGCCCCAAGATGCAAGCATGTGTTGAAGCTGGCAGAGCCTGGGTCCCTTGTTATGCCAGCCCCAGATGAGATGGTCTGCCTGCACTACTATGTGAGGGTCTTGATTAAGCCACTCTATCTGTGAGTGTCTTGTTACAGTAGCTTAATCTGTACCATGGTACATAGGATTATAAATAAAATCTAGTGTGGATTTAAAAAATATAATAGTATTTTTGTGAAGAGTACACTCAATTCTCTGACTTTAGATCTGAGAATTGAGTTACTGAATTGATTGGCAATACTTTCCTATTTAGAAAATAGAAGGCTCCTCTTCTAACAGCAGAGTTAGAAATTTTTCTTCTCTGTATTGTCTCAGAGAAAATGGGGTTAGAAGGGGAGACTCTAGCAATAAGTGATTCAATACATAGAGGGGTCCTTTCTAAGTTATAAGTCCTCGGTTTCTGTTAGGTGACATCAGGTATGTGGATCTCTTCCTGTTTAAGATCAGCCCTGGGATTTCTTTGGAAGGGATGATGCTAAAGCTGAAACTCCAGTACTTTGGCCACCTCATGCGAAGAGTTGACTCATTGGAAAAGACTCTGATGCTGGGAGGGATTGGGGGCAGGAGGAGAAGGGGACCACAGAGGATGAGATGGCTGGATGGCATCACGGACTTGATGGACGTGAGTCTGAGTGAACTCTGGGAGTTGGTGATGGACAGGGAGGCCTGGCATGCTGATTCATAGGGTCTCAAAGAGTTGGACACGACGGAGCGAGTGAACTGAACTGAACTGAACGTGCACATAAGAAGTTCCTCATTACTGTGTAGCAATGACCTGCTGCGCTGGTCATTATGGGAAGAAAACAGTTTGAGATCACAAATTACATGAGTACATTTCTTTCCAGATTCTATAAAACAAAGTGGGTTCTCTGCTTCTTACTACATCCCTTTAAACCAACTGGATGGGTTTTCATCAAACTCAGGATAGTCTGATTTGAAATATGAGCTATGTAGCACAAGTGGAGTTCTTTTTAGGGATTTCAGAGACCAGCAGGGTGACTTTAAAGAGATGGGCAGGAGTTCTTGACAGAGTCTGAGTCAGGGGTACACTGATCTGGGAAAGACTTGTACTGTGTAACCAGTCACCCATGACCAAAAGGGACCCATGCTGAAACTCAAGGTCACAGCATCAGGCACCCCAAATAGTGAGTGATGGGGACAATCACACAGTCTCCTCTTTGGGGAGCCAGTCTAGCTTGACCTGGCCCCTGAGCAGGAATTAACTGTATTCAGGCTTATGACCTCCCCAGTTCACACTGGAGAGTCAAGCAGCACGTGTGACTGTGCATCTCTGTACAGCGGGAGAGCGCTATCATCACAGAATGACCCACAAGGTAATTACTGAAAGGGTGGGATAAACACTGTCCAGAGAAACAGGACGGAATGAAATGGGCCCGACCAACTTTTAAAGGCCAAGTTCACGTGAAGAGGACTCTGAGATTCCCTCCTGTCTCTTTGCTTAGGCACATTAATCACGCTGGCATTACCCATCATTACCGAACAGATGGGATGTATATAAAGAGTCTGTACGTAAAACAAAATTTGACAAAGATCACACTACAAAATGAGTTAATCCATACAGTTAATAAGAATGTATGATACTCCAGAGATCTCTGGATCATCTCTGGATGGAAGATCATCTCTGGAGGACCATTAAATCCTCCTCTCCTGCATTCCGGGGCTTGGCTCAGTCCCTCCTGTGGCCACACTCTAGTACAGAGGATGGAGCCTCTTCCTCCCCAGGGACCAGGAGGGCATCCAGAGGGTTTGCCCACCTAGAGCCTGTGGGCTGGCTTCTATACGAAGCCTCCAAGATCCTTGGAGCCTAGAATTCCCCATCCAGAGGCCCCAACCCCACATCCAGGGCCAGCCCGTATGTATGTCTTTTTCTCTCCTAACAGTGAACAGCACCACCAACGTGCACACCCCAAAGTCCAGGTGGGAGCAGGCAGGGCCCCTTGAGGTGCTTTGCAGAGCCAGCAGCTGGGAACGGAAGGTGGGGGTGGTGGGTCCCAGCAGAAGGTGGGGGTGTGTCACAGTCAAGCACAGAGCTCCCAGCAGTCATAATTCTAAGTTGAAACTTGACCTCTTCAGTGATGGCAAACGTTTTTTGTCAAGGTAGGAAACTAAAACCTTTTATTTATCATTTAGCATTTTTTAGCTTGGTTTGTAACAGTTAAGTACCATCAGGTATGTGGGCTTCTGTTTTTTTGAACAGGCCCAAGTCTAGCATTTCTCATGGATGAAACTATCTCATATTTTATAATATAAGGAAAACCCTATTTTGATCCACTTAAAGGATTATCATTAGAAAAAATATCTACTGGGTATTTTTTTCTTTGTTTTTGAGCTTTGATCAGACTTTGGAAAACTTACGATCAATTCTGATGATAAACACCCAGGGAAGAAGTGTGGCCACAGCATCTTGCTCTCTTTCAAGATTTTACTAAACTTTCCATCAATTCAGGAAACTTGGAGATCAAGAAAGAAGGTGACAGGCAGTCACTACAGTCAGTGATCATGAGTGTGTGTCTCTCTGACGGCTAGCTGCTCTGTCCCTCTGACTGGTGGTCTCCATAATGTTGAGGTCCTGGGGCCACAAAACCTACACATCCAGAGAGAACACTCCACATGGAAACTCACAGCACGACAGCAGGGCAGCAGAGCCTGCACTTTGCAGAATAAAACAGGATGTGCCAGCACCTACTGTAATGTCTGATTTATAATCCTCAAGTAATTGGATGTTACTCTACAGATTTTTAATAGTATGCCAAAGCGTTATTTGCTAAGATCTGATTAAGCAAAGAATTCAAAGAAAACTGGGCTACTGGGATCAATATTTTCGAAGCTACAAAATTGTCATCTTTAAGTCCAAACTTTTTAAGAGAACGTTAACTCAGAGGTGTCAGCAGCCATCTCTTTTCTTTTGTATTTATAAAATTACAATGTAAGAAATACAGGTGGTCCAAAAGACATCTTTACTACTGGTAGCTTTTACAAATAATCCAGTTTCCATTTTATTAATAAGGACATTGAGAACTTCATTAGTCCATGGGGTATTTTCAATGCAGTGGCAAAGTGAAAAATTAACTGGCAAAATTCCAGGGGATCAGTAGCCAGGAAATATTGTAGGGATCTCATACAAGTGGCAACTTAGTTACAAAACTATCCATCCTTATTACCCTATCCTATGCAAGCCTTACCTGACTACCCCATAGACCTGCACCCAAACATAGAAATTTTATGTGTCACTACACGGGAAGCAAAATCTACCATGAGAGAATATGAGCTGCTTGAGGTAGCTGTAATCTTCTGCAATACTATTATCTGGAAATGTTTCAGTCTGTTATATCATAAAGTGAAAAAAGTGTTAGCTGTTCAGCTGCGTCAGACTCTTTGTGATCTCATGGACAGTAGCTCGCCAGGCTCCTCTGTCCAAGGGATTCTCTCGGCAAGAACACTGGAGTGGGCTGCCATTCCCTTCTCCAAGGGATCTTTCCACCCACGGATCAAATCCAGGTCTTCCTCATTACAGGCAGATTCTTTACCATCAGAGCTACCAGGGTAGGACCCTCTTATGTCATAACTGGAGGATTATTTAGATTTCTGTTTACTCACCATATCATTAGCTTAAATTCTAACACCTATTTTAGAGGATGGGGACAAAAACTTTTTTTAAAGTAGTTATATCTATTTATATCATAAAGGTAATTTATGTTTTAAGAGGTAAAATATACCAATATTACAAATAGGCATAGAAGGAGTTAAGTTAGTTGATTGAAGAGAAAAATCTTCAGATTCCAAGTGGAAAGAGAAGGGTGAATTATTCAGCAGGAACAGGCAGAGGGAGGCCGAGGAAGAGAAAGCAACTTTCCTGGGGCAAAAAAAAAAAAAAAAGACCACAAGAGTGAGGGTGGCTGTCTTCACAGTGGATTCTGAGCAGCTGGTCCTTGTAAAGGAAACCATTCCGGCTGGCAGGGAGATCAAACTGAGCCTTGGAGAACGAGCCAAACGGGCAGCAAATGGGCAAGTTAAGTAAACAGCGGTAATTGGAGGCCTGGCCACACAGGTCTTGGGAGTAATTTGGGGTTTGGCTGTGCCCAGTGATGAGAGTCTATGAGTGATAGGAACGCTACATGCACACAAATAGGTCCACATATGTCACTGGGAACCTGCTGGCTGCTCTCCACCGACTGCGGTTAGAATGTATTAAATACTGTAGGACATCATTTATACGTGGACTCTAAAATACAACACAAGTGGACTTCTCTACAAAACAGAAACAGGCTCACAGACATAGTGAACAGACTTGCGGTTGCTATGGGGGGATTGGGGAGAGGAGGGTGGACTGGGAGCTTGGGATTAGCAGATGCAAACTATTACACATAGGATGAATAAACAACAAAGTCTTACTATATCGCACAGGGAACTATATTCAATATCCTGGGATAAACCATAACTGAAAAGAATATGAAAAATAATATATGTATATATATACACACACACATATATACACACAACTGAGTCACTTGGCTATACAGTAGAAATTAACACAACACTGTAAATACAAAACATAAGTGTTAAATAAAACATAAAGTTTCACATCCAAAGAGCAAAAGAAACCCTTAGGAAATTAAAAAGCAAACAAATAAGAATTTGAGGTCTTTCACGTTCACCCTTCTGCCTTCCTTCTGACTTCCCTGGTGGCTCAGATGGTAAAGCGTCTGCCTGCAATACAGGAGACCCAGGTTCGATCCCTGGGTTGGGAAGCTCTTCTGGAGAAGGAAATGGCAACCCACTCCAGTATTCCTGCCTGGAGAAACCCAGGGACGGAGGAGCCTGGTAGGCTACAGTCCATGGGGTCACAAAGAGTCTGACACGACTGAGCGACTTCACTTCACTTCACTTCACCTTCCATCTTTAGAAAATCAGATGAATAGAATTTGCAATATATAAGAAGAGCCTAAAATGTGCACTGGTGAAGGGAAACTCTGACGACCAAGATTCACCAATCCACAGCACAGCATCATATGTATCTTAGGGCATCTAAGGAATTAACGGAATTGGGTCAAGCATAGTATTTAAAGATTCTGTTGCCAAAAAGTAAATGTTCCTGAGCAGATACTTAAGCATTAACAGAATGAAAATGTGAACCAAATGAGGGATAGGAGTTATGCACGTTAGCGAAGTCAGCCACTCTGCCTCTCATTTTCCAGGTATTGGTTATTATTCTCAAGGCACTGTCCTCACTTGACTGTACAATAAAAGAATGAGAGTCCTGAGAGTCTGAGTGAGAGAAGCATTAGGTGTTAATGACACAAAAACGTTCTGGCTTTGGCTCAGTCGCAGGCTACAGATTGAATGGGTCTCCCATCCCCCCAGTTAATATACTGAAACCTGCATGGTGGTGGTACTCGGAGCCAGGGCTTTGGGCAGGTGATTAGGTCATGAGGGTGAAGCCCTCATGAATAAGGTTAGTGCCCTTATAACAGAGACCCCAAAATGCATGCCTGCTCCTTCTACCGTGTGGGGTTACAGAAAAAGATGGCCATCTGTGAACCAGGAAGCGAACAATGCTGGTGCCCTGACCCTGGGCTTCCAGCCTCCAGAAGCAAGTTTCCGTCATTTACAATCCACCCAGTTTATGGCATTTTTGTCACAGCAGCCCCGGTCGACTGAGACATTACACCCTGTCAGGTGGAGACAGATGAGACCAAGATTGCAGAGCTAGTAACTCTTCCCGGAGGGAAAACAACTGGACACAGTTGAGAACCAACCTGACATTTTCCTCACTAGACCAGAAGTAAATTTACAATACTAAATACTTTTCTTACTATACCTTGAGGCTTCTGTGATATGAAAGCAGTAAGATAATTTCATACTGGCAATAATTGTTTTCTGTTCAAACGAGGATTAAAAGAAGACAAAAATTAAACACAGAGCTGAAATCCCAAAATGAATACAATTAGGTGGATTCAACTGGTGCATTTCAGGATAGAATAGATCTGAAATTTAGCACCGGAACTTTAAAAATGAGTAATCTCATCCAAATTCTTTATTTAAAGGGTCAGGACATAAATCCTTAGCTAGTGGCCACATGGCTTCTAAAGCCACAGTGAAGATCAGAGCCTCAAACTTTCTGCTCCAAACTCTGTCTGGCCTCTATTGTAGATGAACTTTTGATTCCCATTTTGTAAATAAAAGAAGACGACAAAGAATCTGATCATGCAAGCAGTGAGGCCCTGAGTGGATTGTTTGTTTCAGGAAGAACAGACATCGTCACACTCCATTTATTCACACTTGAACAGACCAAGTCCAACCTCCAGAGATTAGAGCATCTCTGCTACAATAAATGTTACCTAACAGTTGGTGCCACCTGGGGGCAGCCCTGTATGGTGTTCTTTAACGAACAAGGACCCGCATCACTGTGCATTAGATATGGTCTAGGGACACGGCTCTTAGTTCTGCAGTTTTCTTAAGCCAGGAAGATTTTGTCTGCAAATTTAAATCTGAAATTCTACAGTAAAAGGCTCTTGATAATGCTTCTTGAAATTACCCCTAACATAGAACAAAAGGAGAGAAATACTGTATGTCCCTGGTACCTAAATTTTTGAAAAGTTGATTTCAGCTGAATTTCTCTGCAAACAAGTTCAGATTTTATGAAAGATGCTAAGCAGTCAAGTTCTAAATCAATTTGAGGAAAGAAAAACATTTGTATAGATTTTACAGATCAAGGAAACATCTACTCTTTGCTTCCCTGGTGGCTCAGATGGTAAAGAAACTGCCTGCAATGCGGACGACCCGGCTTCTATCCCTGGGTCAGGAAGATCCCCTGGAGAAGGGAATGGCAACCCACTCCAGTACTCTTGCCTGGAGAATTCCATGGACAGAGAAGCCTGGCGGACTACAGTCCATGGGGTCACAAAGAGTCAGACATGATTGAGCAACTAACACACACTTTTTGCTAAGTTAAAGACAATAAAAACAAACAAAGTAAAACATAGAACTCTGGAAGGCAGGGGTGAAAATAATCATATTAGGAATACATTAAACAATTCTGATGAGAAAAGTTAAACACCATGGAAGTACAGACCAGTACTTTCAATTTTAGAATGAGACACTTTTCTTTAACCTTTATATTTTCCTCTCAAAGGCACTGCAAGACAGTGCTGATATGGAAAGTCACTTTTCTTGTTTTCTTGCAACCCAATGCATCATAATCATGTTCACATAGAATCCCACTATTTGTAAAATACTTTCAATTAGTTGAGGAAGGAACCGCATTTTGTCTTATTAATAATAGCATTTGTAACCAAACACTAGGAGAGCATATGACTGGGAAAAACAGGTAAAATGTCACTTAAACAAAATATGTAAGAACGGACTCGTAACAGACCCTCAGATCACACACACATTCACACACAGATCAACACATACACACACATACACAGGACGAGCAGCTTTCATTGTTATAAGCCCTTTACACGCTTTATATTAAATTAACAAATACAGTTTAAAAATCAACGAGCTTTTCACATTAGGAAAAATATCCTCGTTAAAGAAGGAACATTTTCCTTTGCATCTGTTTGTCTTTACTTTTCAAGAAGACAGATCTCTCCCAGGTTTCCTCCCTTCCAACTCCATCCTCCACTTCGTCCATATTAGGACCATGGTAAACACCTCCCCTACTTCCTGCAATGATCCTGCCATTCACTTCCCCTCCTCTTCTTCTCTATCTTATTCTCCTAAACTTTACTCTTCAACCCCCAGAAACTTTTCCCTCCAAGGTGGTGGATTCAAAATTGCAGGGAGCTGATCATCAAAATTGCCAGGAGCTGACCATCAAAATTGCAGGGAGCTGATCATCAAAATTGCCGGGAGCTGACCATCAAAATTGCAGGGAGCTGATCATCAAAATTGCCGGGAGCTGACCATCAAAATTGCAGGGAGCTGACCACCAGCTGGTGGGGGAGAAAATCATGCAAGCAGCTCTACCTGAGCAGGATGGTGGTGTGGCTGTTTCATCACTCAGTCGTGCCAGACTCTTTGTGACTTCATGGACTGTAGCCCTCAAGGGCCCCCTGTCCACGGGATTTCCCAGGAGAAATATACGGGAGTGGGTTGCCATTTCCTTCTCCAGGGGAAATCTTCCTGACCCAGGGATTGAACCTGCGTCTCCTGCATTGGCAGGCAGATTTTCTTTTTTTTTTTTTTTTTAACCACTGAGCCACCAGGGAAGTCCCATTCAGCAGGATACCAAGTGCAAATATGCCCAAGAGATAGGACAAAGGACAGAGTTAACATCCCTGCCACAGTGAGTTAATGAACTTCTCTCAGAGGAGGAGACATCTGAGCTGTATATTGAAGGTTAAAGAAAATGCTGAACAGATGAGCAAGAGACAAGGCATTCAAGACTGGGCTGAAGCTCCCCCCAAATCTCTCCACTAAGTAAGCAGAATGGCTGTCCCTCTAACTCTTCATTGTCTGGAATATGTATCTGATTCTTTATGTCTGTCATATCTGCAGTCTGGGGTGTTTTACCTTACTTAATTGTATGCTTAAAGCTCACAATTAAAAACAAAACAAAACCCACTGGCTTTCTCGCAGTGCAGATTCTGTTTGGCTCCCTGGCAGCAAGATCCCTCAATATAGTATAGGAGGAGACCAGGGGCCCACCGTGTCCCCCTGCCCCACTGGAAATCTTGTGAAATGAGTGAGAAAGCATAGCAGAGATGGACAGCCAAAGTCATATGATGCTATAGCATTCCTCTTAGCACTTAATCTAAACTCAATCTAAATTTAATCTTTTCTTTCCATCTTTTAGTCAACTCTGCTTTCTTCTGCCCCTTAAAAATGGTTTCTCCTAAGAATTCATCTTTGATGTAGAAGTTTATAACCTTGTATGAAGTTTATAGCCTCCCAAACTCCTTACTGACATCCACATATCACCTCTAGTGGGTAACTCCTATCACAGTAGCTCAAATATCAGTGCTCTGCTGTGCTGTGCTGGCCGCTGAAGTTGTGTTTGACTCTGTGCAACCCTATGGACTGTAGCCCACCAGACTCCTCCTGCCATGGGATTCTCCAGGCAAGGACACTGCATTGGTTTGTCATGTCCTCTTCCAGGGGATCTTTCTGACCCAGGGATTGAACTAAGGTCTCCTGCATTGCAGGTGGGTTCCTTCTCATCTGAGCCACCAGGGAAGCCCTCCAGTCTCAGCACCTTTCCTGAATTTCAATTCTGAATTTCTGATGTATTTCTTCCATTGTCACCTAAGAAATCGAACCAGCCCTTTGGAGTTCATAACAAGTTGGAGGATTCTGATAGTTTTATTCCGTGTCTCCTTGGCTGGGCTATAGTACTGGTCATTCAATCAAACACACGTCTAGGTATACCTTGTAGGTGTGATTAGAGGACACATTTGGTTGACTTTAATAAGGGGGGCTATTTCAGGCAATCTAGATGATTTAAAGGCTTCAAGGGTTGAACTAAGGCCTCTCTGATTGGGGATACTTAGCCCCGTGTGGGCTGTAGCTCCAGCCATTCCTGGGGGCCCGGGCTGTCCAAGCTCAGGGCAGCCCTGTGGATTTCGGACCTGCCTCACAACCACAGAGGCCCAGTAATAAATCTTTTAATGTCTGTCTCCTACAGATTCTGCTCCTCTGGCTGAACCTGACCGGTAGAGTGTCACAGATCCCAAGAGGTCTTCTCTCCTAATGTCCCATTTCTGTTAAAGGGGCTGCCACTATTCCATGATCGAACGTGGTTATCTTTGTGACTCTCTCGGCCTCATCTTCCCCATCCGCTCCTTCCTTCTTGCTTCCATTGCTCTCCTTATGTTGAGATGCTTGTCATTTCAGCTGGGATCTATACAACCACAGTGGATTCACTTTGAGAAAGATGTTGATCGTTGGCCTCTGGCTCCAACTCTGCCTCATCTGCCTCTCTCTGCTCCCCAGTAGCAACCTTCTGTGCCAACCAGGCTGCCTCCAGCCTGTTCCTGATGTATGAGATGATGTTTTCTGCCTCCAAGCTGTACTTTATCCTACTTACTTGAGATGACCCCTGCCATTCCTTTAAGACCACCTCAAGCAGAAGCACTTGCAACCGAGTTGGCCCAGCCTAAGCTCCGACACTGCTCTTTCCACTCTGTACTGCTGGCTCCCCTAAAAAGCACTTGCTAATTGACTCTAAACTGCTCTATGAAAACGCTTAGGTGAATGTGATAGACTTCAATAAAATCCTTTACTTACATGTAATTTTTCCTCTGGATATGCTTTCATGCCTCTCCCCTTAGCACCCTCCTGGTCAGAGTGCTTTGTGAGACACCAGTTTCTCCCAAAAATATTTACTGAGTGAGCCGCTGACTGAATCTTGTAACTAAATCCAAGGGCATTAACTGTACATACACCTTCACAGATTAGCCCAAAGCAGTTCCTAATCATTGGCCAATCAGATTAAAAAAATAAAATCCAGAACACACTGCTTCTGCACTCTTACACAAAGCTTAAAGTGTGAAGGAAAAAAAATACACTTTCTGAAAAGAATCTGAAAAAAATAAAGTACGTAGCTGATTCACTTCGCTGTACAGCAGAAATAAACACAATGTGGTTAATCAACTATACTCAAATAATTTTTTTAAAATATACTTTTTGCTTCAGTAGAAAAATAATTTCTTACTGCTCATTAATAATAAGCACATATAAGAAGCAAGAGGCCATTTCACTGAGTTGGTTAAACATGATGTTGTGAAACCAACAGATGTTAAGATTCCTTTTGAGACAAATGACTTAAACTAAATTGGGGATTAGGGAAGGGAAAGATAAAAATCATGACATATTACAACCATCCTAAGCATGTTTATGCCTTCTTTCCGTGGATGAGCCCTGCTTCTGAAGTTGTGTGAAGTGTTAACTCGAACTGAATCAGGAATTAGTTCTATACAAGCGTTAATGAGAATATAAAATAAACATATAAACAAAGCACAAGTCTTATGCTGAAGACTTTGCTAATGTATAAAAGCCTCTACATGCCCCTCAGATTTTGATTTAGAGGTTATTAAAAAAAAAATTAGAAAGAAGCAAGAAACAAAGTGTTTATTTTACCACACATATTACATGGTTAGCCTTTGAAGAGCAGCACTGTGAATATTCACAACCAAGACTACCCTTTTCTAGAAGGTTCTCAGAATGGCTCTGACACAAGGTCTAGCGATGACAAACAACACTTCTAATTTCAGCCAGATCTTCTGTGGCAACAGCATACGAGTGAACGAGAAAATGAGTGAGGGGAAAAGTGACCAGATTACACTTCTCCACATGAACTATCTGAAAGCACACAGTAAGTCTATTTCAAAATATTATTTAGACTCTGAAATGTGTTTTCTTTTAATCTAAAGATAGTTAAAACATACACATCATTTGAGAATTTTGATTAGTTTCTCTGAAATATGGCTGAGAAAGATCTTCAAAAATAGGTAGTCTTAGGAAACCAAAAAACAAAAAAACTATAAACTATATTAAATAAAGCAGTTAAAATGAGTCCTCATTAAGTTATTTATACAAAAAAGTTACATTTCTCTGGCCCTTGCCTGACTATAACACATGAAAGCAAAATTTTTGGAACCTAAACCTGATTTACAATTTTAAAAAGTAATGAAAATACACTTTTAAATTTCCAACATACATGTCCATATAAAAGTATTTGTATTTATTTGTATATAAAAGGTTATGTGATATGCAAAACAGTGGATACAGTTTTAAATACAAGTCAAATTGCTTTAAACGAAAATATAATTTTGTGATAACATTATGAGGTATGTTTGAGTTGAAGCACTGCTCAACTTCAAATCCAGTTTTAAAATCTTGTAAGCCTGTAAATATGTAAAGTTATCATATTTGGACATTATGACTTTATACATACACCTACAGCAGCAACAGCCTTCTGTATTTCATCCACTACATTACTTTTACATTTTTTTCTTTTTCATTGAATTATTAGTACTCTAATAATAAAGTATAATATACCTTTGCAAAACCTGTTTACACATTTTTTGAACGCTTCAGACAAACAGGAATTTGGCTTTTGGTTTTAGTTGCATAAGATGTTATACATCAGCTAACAAATTCCTGTAAGGACTCAGTAAATCCATATACAGAACACAGACTTACCTTGTTTATCTTGAGAAAATGAAGAATCAGCATTAGGTTGTCCTCAGAGGAAAACTGAAGCCAAAGAAGCTTTGACCTGGCTTAAATAACTTGTGCTGCCTCGGGGAGAAGTATTAGAGCTCTGAGAAACCTTTCCTTTCTCTCTCTCTCCCCCAACAACCCCCTTTCCCCCGCCCCCTTCCTCACACTTACAACAGGATGATTAAATTGCTTCTGCCAGGAGTGTTTCTTCCAGAGCCTATTATATTATACGACCATGAAGTGAAAAATCACTCGGAAAATTTGCTATGCATCATCTCATAATTTGAAAACTGCTAAATAGCACAATTTGAAAGCTGCTACATAGTCACAAATTTTTAAACAAACCATATAATGAAGACGTATTTAAATCGAATGAACTGAAAGTCTGTTTCTTAATCTATGAAATACTATGTAGCTTCTCTAGTATTTAATAAAAATTCAAGAAGTAAAGCTCAGGGCTTAACACATGATTTCCAGGGTAACTCTGTTTAAAGGGATTTTAGAGGGGCAAGAGGAAGGTCCCATGCGGCTGTCTTGCCCTAGTGCTTGTAATACACATGTAATACACCCAGGCATCAACAGCATCACCTTCCAGATGCACGCGGGGCTCCTCCCGCACTTCACCCTGCCAGGAGACAGCTCTAGGGCAAGGGAGATGGTAAAGCATAGAAAAGGTAAATGGCCCAACTCTTGCTGAACATTTTTCACACAGCAAGCTCACTGCTTCCCACACATTTCTGCTCCCCCTCCTCAAATTTGCTGGCATTGCTGGGCTTGCTGTGTTTTACAAGAAAGAGGACACAGGCCCCAGACTTCAGTAGCAGTTAGTATTTACACGCAAAACTACCACCAGCAGCAACATCAAACCCTTTAATGCCACTTCCAACCACGTCCGCTTCCTTTCAATTGAAGCGGCACTGGAAGCCCTTTTCATGAAGATGGGAAAGACAGCAGTGACAGAACCATCTTACTAGGATCATGTTTGTTTTTTGTTTTCTTGGATAAAAAACAAGCATTATTTGAAAAATAGGAACTTCTTTCTTTTTTTTTTTTTTTTTTAAGCAGATCATTTTCAGAGTTGGGGGTAAACTGTCACAAAGAACCAAGCAAAAATATCTTCAAAATGCTGTTATTACAGTTACCCCAGTGATATAATATTTTAACACTATTCTATTTTGAATTATGGAATGGACTATGTTTTGACCATGACCGTGTTTCTTGCTATCGTCCCTTCTCACCTTAAAAATGAATGTGAATAGGTGAGATGTAGCAGGGTGATCCTACTCGCTAGTAACACAGGACAATCCTGGTTAGTGAGCACTGCTGTAACATGTTATTAATAATGTTTCCTTTTCACTCACCAAGACATTCCAGTCTGGATGATAAATTATGTAGTCCACATACATATACCAATATAAAAAGGGGACCAGTAACAAGTTAAACAACCAAACTAAACTTGCCTCAAAACAATTCCATGTGACATTGTGAAATTTCATTTAGAAAGTTATTCAAATCACAAGGCATGAAAACACCAAAGAACAGAAGCCCACGGAACTCAAGAGGCTAGCCTGGAGGCTCTGTGGGGCACAGGGCATGCGTTTCGGCGCTCCTGGAATTTGGGGTGCTTACCTGGCTCTTTTGCATGGGGAAACGTATGTTTGTGCTGACGGAGCCATCTCTGTTGGCACAACTGAAGCACTTAAACTTGAGGCCAGAATAACTGAAAAGGGACAAGTTTATAACAGAACTTTCTAACACAAAACAGCACATACACCGCCAGTCTTTCATGACCAGCAGGGAACCCCTCAAACTGCTACTCTGCTTCCTTTGGATGTTCTTCAGAGTGACCCTGGACATACTGCCTTGAGAACTGGGTCCCTCCAATCAAGGGCAGCTGCCCTCAAAGCATGAAGCCCTTCCACTTTGGACAACGTAATGCTGTCTGTTAAGAGCATCTCTTTAATAAGATGTGTTCCGTGGGCAGCCAAAATGAGGAGCGTAGAGAAAAACCAACCAAAGGGATTTGGAGACGGGTGGGCACAGACCTTATCAACCACAGTGTGCATCACAGCAGCACGTGGAGGGGGCTAATAGGGTTCTCCTCTGTAACAGAATGTTCTGGACAACAATGAAGGGCCAAGAGAGCAGTCCAGCCTTAGCCCCAGTGGGGACTGGATGGCACGGAGAGAGGAGGTGGGAGAGGGGCCTCCCTGAGCAGGTCCTGCACGTCTGGGCAAACCAGGACCAGCGACATGATCTCACCGGACCTGTGGCTGGCACAGCAGCCCACCTCTGCCTGTGCGGGGGCTGCGGGAACCCACGGGCCGGGTGCCCTTCCTACAACTCGAGGGGGACACGCTTGGCAGAGGCCAAAGGAGCAGATGCTGTGGGGGCCCTGCCCAGTCCCCTGGGCAGTTCCTGTTCCCGGATGCAAGACTGCTTTTCCCTGCAGGACCCATGACTCTATGGGGCCCTGGCTGCTGTCAGCTGGGCCCACACAGTAAAGAGGCTTCAAGTTCCAGGAAGCTGAGGACCCTAGAAGCAGTGCCCAGTCGATCAGCAGTGGGACTTGCTGGACCAAGGCCAGCTTCCTCACCCTGAGGACGGCACCTCTGCACTGCCTCCCACAGAACCCCAATGGGCTGGAGCCCCTTGCCGAGGGCACTCATCCGCTAAGTAATGCACTTCATACTGATTGCCTTTCCCTGTCTCATTGCCCTGGAACTGTCTGCACTCAGACTTGTGACTCAGGGTCTGCTTTCAGGTGAGTCCAACCCACACAGTTGCCAAAGAGAAGCTTACTTTATTTTCTAGGGCTGGAGAGATACGTGGTTTTAGCAGATGTTTGGGAAATGTGGAAAAAAAAATTTTTCTTAGTCAATTCATTAGTATTTTACAAAGATTAGAATAACATAAGTTTTACTTGACATAACCTATGACAAGCTTTCCATAGACAGCATGTGGGAAACACACACAGCAGTTTCCTTCAGCTCTGCATCCTTGAATGTGGACATTCACGCACAGCTGTCTATCTCAACTACTTCTAAAGGTTTAAGCAAACCTCCATCAGGGGCTTCCCGCGTGGCTCAGCGGTAAAGAATATGCCTGCAATGCCAGAAGCATGGGTACAACCCCTGGGTTGGAAAGATCCCCTGGAGGAGGGCATGGCAACCCAGTCCAGTATTCTTGCCTGGAGAATCCCATGAATAGAGGAGCCTGGCTGTTACAGTCCATCAGGTTGCAAAGAGTCAGACACGACTGATGCAACTCAGCACACATGCACGCAAACCTCCATCAACAGGGATATATATATACCAACGTCTGTTTCCTTGTCATAATGTAGCAAAAAGAAGTAGAACCTACATCAGAAGGGAAACTAGAGTGAGAAAACATTAAAAGATATGCAAAAACCACACAGAGAACACAACGGATGCCTCTGACGATCTCAGGGCAGAAAAAGGGGGGCCAGAGGTATATTAATGGGAGTAGGATTGGGGCTTGACCTGTGAGCCAAGGAGGTGAGACTCCTGGAGGGGAAAAGTCAACACCTGCACCAAAGACTAGGTGTCTCCTTGGAAGCTGGTGGAGAGGCACCAGGGGTCCCCACCACCAGCGAGTTTCACGAGACTGGGGGGCTGTATGAGGAGCCTCCCCCACACCAACAAGTCCTAAATCAGGTAATCTTTACCATCAGCTACAGAATGCCTGGTGCCACCTGAGAAGGAACTTTCTAACTCCTCTAATCTCCCCCTAACCAGTTTGTTGATGCCCCAAATGCCTCCTTTTAAGGAAACTACGTTCATTACACAATTAGAAATAAAACACAAACACCTGGCCAAAGAAACTCTAAATACATCTCTCAGCATAAAAGCAAGTGATCATGCCTTCTAATTTTTTTGTGTATGTTAAATAGTGCTTAATGAAGAACTTTTTTAAAAAGGGAGTCATTGCCAATGAAAAGACATATATATCTGAATCCTTTTGAAAAGGAGAAGATTGTTAACAAGTCTTTATTTAAAATCCAAATACTTCTCTTTATCCTAACATTTTCTTGCATTTACTCTTGCCTTTCCCCCGTGGCTGGTCACTTGCTCCAAAGCAACAGGAAAAGGTTTTGATCTGCTGACCAGACCATTCTGCATCTTTGTTTAGAACCTTTCCTTGGCATCCTGCTGCGTTTAAGATGAAACCAAGACCCTAGGCGTGGTCCTGAGGCCCCTTCCAACCTGCCACCGACCTGCTCTCAGGGAGGCTCTCATACCATCCTCTCCCTTTCTCCCCAGACTACAGGGTCCTGCCCTTTCACCTCTCAAAATCTGTATCAGCTTTCCCAGCACCGGTCTTTACCCATACTATTTCTTTTGCTGAAATCTCCTTTCCCCGCACCCATCTGCCTTGACTGCCTCATCTCATCCTGCAGGTCCTGGAGGAAACCTCACAGCCACCAGCCCAAGGTGGGCCCCTTTCAGAGCTTTCCCAGGCCCTGCAAACCTTCAGAACACCCAATGTGCTGAGAAGACCTCCTCTGTCTGCCTGATACACAGGAAGGTCCTGAGAAGACCTCCTGTGTCTGCCTGATACACTGGAAGGTCCTGAGAAGGCCTCCTGTGTCTGCCTGTTACGCTCAAAGGTCCTGAGAAGACCTCCTGTGTGTGCCTGATATACTGGAACATCCTGCGAAGACCTCCTGTGTCTGCCTGATAACACTGGAAGGTCCTGCGAAGACCTCCTGTGTCTGCCTGATACACTGGAAGGTCCCGAGAAGACGTCCTGTGTCTGCTTGATACACCAGAAGGTCCTGAGAAGACCTCCTGTCTGCCTGATACACCGGAAGGTCCTGAGAAGACCTCCTGTGTCTGCCTGATACACTGGAAGGTCCTGAGAAGGCCTCCTGTGTCTGCCTGATACACTGGAAGGTCCTGAGAAGGCCTCCTGTGTCTGCCTGTTACACTCAAAGGTCCTGAGAAGACCTCCTGTGTGTGCCTGATATACTGGAACATCCTGCGAAGACCTCCTGTGTCTGCCTGATAACATTGGAAGGTCCTGCGAAGACCTCCTGTGTCTGCCTGATACACCAGAAGGTCCTGAGAAGACCTCCTGTCTGCCTGATACACCGGAAGGTCCTGAGAAGACCTCCTGTCTGCCTGATACACCAGAAGGTCCTGAGAAGACCTCCTGTCTGCCTGATACACTGGAAGGTCCTGAGAAGGCCTCCTGTGTCTGCCTGATACACCGGAAGGTCCTTACAAGAGGAAGAGAAACGCAGGTCTGAGTAAGAGTGACATGATGGCTTTGAAGGTGGAGGAGGGCTGAAGGTGAAGGAGTGACCTAAACCCCAAGAGACTGGGAGGCAGAGAAGAGGATTCTCCCCTGGAGCCCCAAGAAGAAACACAGCCCAACCCACATCTTGACCCACTTTGGACTTTTGACCTCCAGAACTGCAAGATAACACACTTTGTTGTGTTTTAAGCAACTACATTTATAGTCACCTGTTACAGCAGCAAAAACAAATTCATACACTACTCCTACAAGATTACTCAGAAAGCTATTACTCTGCAGAAGAGACTTCCTTAAAGTTTTCTTTCATTTAAAAGATGATCTCATGATCCAGATCCTAAGAATAATTATAGAAGGTTTCCAAATAATTTTGAAAAAATTACCATTTGTAAGGATGATTTCTCAGGCCAAGAAATGTAATTCACTACAGATGCTGTAAGTTCACACCTACAGACAACAGTCATTGGTAATTAGAACCCATTTAGTCAAATGTTTGCTAAGTCCCCCAAGAAGAACAACACACACACATAAAAACTGCCTTTTCTCCTATCTTTAGATGTACACACGCACACACAGTTGCCCCTTAAGACTCTACACAGGCCTACACTGAAACGCTAACACCATCACTAGATAATATTCGGCAAGTTGTTAATCTCAAGTTTCCCTTTGTGTAAAGTGCAAATAGCTTAGTTTCCTGGAATAAATAGAAATGATGTAAAGCACCAAGGGCAGGGTCTGACACCTAAAAGACAAACAACTATTATATTAACAATAACTAGATATTTATGCATTTTTACTTGAAATAATATTGCACTGCAGACCCTTTGCATTTTCTCACAAATAAGGGTTCTGACTAATAACATTTCCATATACGCCTGAAATGGAGCAGGAAATGGCAGCCCACTCCAGTATTTCTTCCTGAAAAATTTCATGGATGGAGGAGCCTGGTGGGCTACAGTTCATGGGGGTGCAAAGAGTCAGACGTGGCTAAGCACACACACACATATTCCTGAAAAATGGTTGCTAATAGGAAAGCCATTTTATAAGGAACCTAGAGACACAGTGCTCTGATTAGAAGCCAGGTGATACAATACAACACAAACTAACCTTAATACGACACCTAACCTTACACAAAAGGGCTGTATCATTGGAATTTGAAGAGGCAACCCAACGCTGACAGGTAAACAGTCCTCTTTCAGCCTCGTCACTCCCACTAAAGCAAGCACACATAGCTGGTAAACTTCATATGACTTCTGCTGAAAGTCCATGAAAACAACTGCATATTAAAAGTAAGTTTGCATAAGTAACTGCATATGGCATGAAAGTTTGAATGTAGAGAATATAAGATTCTTCCAGAAAATTGGGTAAAACACATTTTTTACGTTGGGTCATTGTCAAGATTTTTAACAGTAATTTTTCACACATGTACTTGTGGAGAAACAGTGACTTTATAAACACAATAACAGATATTTGAGACCCAACCTTTGTAATTAATGTCTTCTGAGCATTATTTATTTCACATGACCCTTGAAGGAAAATTCTTGTCATTTAGACAGGTAAACTTTGTTATTGTACACATGAATCAGAAGAAATGCAAGTCCAAGTATAATAATTAATTAAATTCCCTGTCCTAGAAAGGTTTTGGTGACTCTATGACTCCATGGATGCTAAATGTTAATTTAATAAACGTTGTCATTTATGTTGGATTATGTTACTACTTGAAACACTCAGTATTAAGCAGGGCCACTGAAGATGTGTCGAACTGACCAGGTATTATTTGAAAAGGTCATTATTCAGAAAAATAAGGTGCATGGCTTTCTAATGATATGACTTAAAGAACCAAACAGATGGCTGGTGGGACTCTGACTTAGCTGGCTCTTACATGCCTTAAGTGACATATTGGCCTGAGGCTGTCTCATCAGAGCTGATGGTAATGCTGGGGCTGGGCTATGCACCCTGCGGGCAGGCAGTGTGTTATCTGAAGACCATCTATGCATGGAGCCAGCATACAGGCAGTTATGTACTAGAAGCTTGGAGAAGCATGATGAATGGAGAAGGTCACAGGCTTTTAACCCTCCACACTCACCTTTGCCCCTACGTCTCCTCCCACAAGGCAAAGGGTGTCTCTCGTCTGGACAGCTGCCTCTCCCTCTTGCCTTCTCAAGGACCAAGCTCTAGGAAGTAATTCTCTCTCCATTTTTAATCTTAAAGTTTTCATTTAATTAGAATATACATTTTTCAAAACCCACACTTTTCCCTGACAAACTTAACAGGCCCCTCTTCTGTATTCATATCTTAATAAATTACATTTAAACAGTGTTTCCTGTATCTGTCCCCATATAAACTCTAGGTATGTTTGGTATCTTGCAAACAAGAATTTCTCCACAATTTATCAAAGCAGCCTTGGCTATTCAGGAATTGTGGAATCTCAGTAGCCCCTTCTAAGCATTCTTCCAGTTATGCAAATATACAACATTACTTTGCATTAAGAACACTCACTGGAATGTTTCTGAGACAATGATCATCACCGGAGAATTTTAAAGATCTCTCTAGCACTCCCCTCCACCTCTCCTATTAGACATCATCTTTAATCATATTTTGTTGAATTATATTTTCTGAAGGCTATGTTTCTTATCATCAGTATCAACACTATTTTTTCTTAACCCTAATTTCGTTCGGTTCTATGAAAGGTAAAAGAGAAGAATGCGTTCCTACAATTGCACAAATCCAGCTCTTCTTTTGCTACATAACTGTGTTGTATAGCTAAGAGGGGTGACACCTCTGCAAATGAATCTCCCTCACAGGGAGCAGCTGCTTTTTAGGGAGTCAGTGAATCACACGTGAAGGGTAGAGCTACACAAAAGTGGACCACGAAGTAACAGAAACCACTAATGGTTTGCTTTCTTCTTTTCTCAATCTCTGTAAATAATCTGACTCAAAGTATTTTTACACTTAGGAAAAAAAAAAAAAACAAAACCAAAACCTTGAGTGGAATGATTATCAATCACCAATATCAGAAATGTGGAATATAACTAAGATGGTTATTAGCATATTTAGTTTCAAGTTTATAGAAATGCTAAGGGTTCAATAGTACATATCCGTAAAACTCAGGTAAAGGAGGTTTGCATCAAAGTTTTTGAGACTTCCTGAGAGCCAGGAGAGGAAAGAGAAGTCTTTTCTTGGGAAGATCCCTGGAAAAGATCCTTCATTCTTCAAGCTACAGGCTAACCTGCACTCAGAGTGAATCAGAGTTAGCTCAGACAGTCGGATTTTGGTGCTGGATAAGACCCTCAGCTTATCATCTCTGCCATCCAGTTAGCTGTCCTTTACTCCACGGTCATGGACTGCACTGAAAGAAAACTCTGCTGTTTAAGCCCCCAGATGTGGACAGCTGGCCTTCAGGTTCTGGCTAATGATCCTGAAGGGGGATGGAAGCAGTGTTTCAGGTGATATTTGAGCATAATGAACAATATGGAACTGAGAGGAGAATATTATTCTACATTTGCTAGAAGCTTTGGGGAATTTTTATAGTAAAAGAAACATGAGTATATAGTCAGGGAAAGGCTAAAGTCTCATGAATTTTTAAGCTAAAACTCAAGACTTCAAACAAACTTCCTTCTTCGATGATGTTTCGGGCTCTGGCCTCCATCCGGTTGAAGATGGGCTTTCTTTTGCCACTCGATGCATTTCAAGGGAAGAGTTAGAGAAACGTGGAACATTTCTGTATCTGTCCCAGAAGCACACTTCCAAATTCCAGAAAGCAAGTGACAGAATTTCAAATCTTCTTGGAGATCAGTGGTTTGGCATTAAAATAGTTCTCAATTCATTCATTCCACAGATAGGAAATGATTATGCTCTGAAAATAGCAATAATGTCTGGAATCAGCATAAAATGACATATCTCAGATATCAAGTCAACTCACTGGATGGAGAATGTCAACCCATCTCTGGGGTATCACACGACAGCTTAGTACATTGGGCTGTAACCACCTTCCAGAGTATGTGGAAGAATTAGGTCTGTGATGATATCCAACCTCCTTTGTGTATGTTGAGACCAAGAACCATCTAGTATAAACAAACCTAATCTTCTGGACAGCAACCAGCTCTTATTATGTACATGATAAAAATGTCAAAGGTTTGTTTTAAAACTAGAAATAGAATTGCCATAAAATCCAGCAATCCCACGATTAGGTATATATATCCAGACAAAATAGTAATTCAAAATGATGCACATACCTCAGTGTTTATTGCAGCACTATTTACAAAATAGGACATGGAGACAACTTAAAAATGTTCATTAACGGATGAATAGAGAAAGAAGCTGTGGTTCAAAGACACAATGAAATACTCCCACTGGCAGCAACATGGATGGACCCAGAGGTCATCAACTAAGCTAAGTGAGTCAGAAGGAGGAAGACTTTTCCATATGAAATCACTAACATGTGGAACCTAAAATATGAGAGAAATAAACTTGTCTATGAAACAGAAACAGACATACAGATATAGAGAACAGACTTGGGATTGCCAAGGGGGAGAAGGTAGGGGAGGAATGGACTGGAAGTCTGGGGATTAGCAGATGAAAAGTGTTATACATGGTATGGCCAAACAACAGCATTATAGTGCAGCACAGGGAGCTACATCCAATATCCTGTGATAAACCATAATGGAAAAGAATTTTAAAAAGAATGCCTTTATGTATAACTAAATCACTTTGCTGTACAACAGAATCTAATCCAACACTGTAAATCAACTATATTTCAGTGAAAAAATGTGTTTTATCAGCAAACATGAGACTACACTCATGACCAATTTTTTGAAGGGGCAGGAAAAAATGGATATAAATAGTGGGTACAGAACTGGAGATATAAGAAAGTGATAAACAGCCCCCAAATTCATCTAAATATAGCATTAAGCTACTGGGAAAGCATAGATGGCAGATGGAAATATTCACTATAATGTCATGCAATCTGAGAAGCGGGAACATCCAGTGTCTTTTGTCAAGCTGTCCTCTAACCAAGAACATCACTGCAGCACAGTTTAGCATGAAAAATGAACCGTTTATGATAAAACAGTGGCTTCATGTATCTTTACTCACACAAAAGAAAAGACACAGAATTAGGTTTTTGCATTTAAAGGAAAGACAAACATCCAAAGGACAATAATTTTAAGAAACAAAAAATCTTTTCAAGCCCAAATAAAATACAATGGCATTGCTCTGCAGGTTATTTTTGTGAATACATATATTCTCTTGTTTTGAGGCATCAAAGCCCAGTTATATCAATAATATCTACATCAAATGAAATCCTGTATAATAAACTAATGTTCAAAAAGGACATATAAACTGTAATCCTTAAAGGAATTATTTTTAAGTACCGAACTGTGTAAACTTTATAGAGAGCACAAAATCCAGCACAGATTGAGTAGAAAATAGTCCCATTCTTCTTCACCCTTGTATTTTCATTGTGTCAAAATTATAAAGCGACATATAATATCATTTAAAAATTTAAAAGAAAACCCTAGCTGTACAACGTGAAGGTATTCCTTCTCACCACACTACACGATCTTAGGACTCGCTGGAGACATCTTGGAGGGACAATCACAACACATAATAGTTTTTTCCTATTTGGTTATGTAAATATATGAACTTTCCTTGGATGTTCAATATTTGAACAGGCCACTGAGCACCAAAATAAATAAATAAATTAATTAATAAAAGGATTTTCAGTTAAAAAAAAAAACAAGAGTAAAAGCTGGGTTCTTTGCAGAAAGTAGCTGCGACAAAGACCTCGGTGGTGTCTGGACTTACTTCTGGGCCTTGTGTGACACGCTGTGAAAAAAGGTCTGAAGAACAAAACAGGTTGCTGAGCATGCTGAGGTTTGGCTACAAGAGTATAAACAGAGGTGTGCAAACTAAGCCCATCCAGCAAAATCTTTATTCTGATCTGCAAAAGAATACTAGGGAAATTACAAATAAATCTCCTACAGTTAAAGCAACCAAAAGCAATTTTCACTCTTAAAAACTAACACAGAGCACGTAAGGATCAATTGTAATAGCATCCAATGATGGCTCACATAACAGTTTCCTTTCTGGTTAAAGTGTAGGAAGTACTTTGTGATGCTTACAATTATAACCACAGTGAGTACTTAAGAGCTGGATTAATGCTCAGATGAACTTCAGAAATACGTTTAACAAAAGAGAATTGAACCTTGAGAGCTGGCACCAGAATCCGCCTTTGTGAGAAAGTCCCTATTGAGAGGGAGAATGCTTTCACGGCCACGAGGGCAGACTGCAGCTGAGCATCTGCAGTTCACATCTGAGCCAGGCCGTCACCATTCACTCTCCGTCCTGCAGTGTTGGCACTGATAAACAGGAAAAACGCTATCAGAGCCCCCCTCACAGGCTTACTTTAAATATTAAATAAATAGATGTTGATGAAGCAACTTAGAAGAGGGATATATACACATCCTTGCTGTTGAGCAATATGACAGATTCCCAGAGAAATAGTGGGCGAGCAGAGGGGAAAGAGAGAAGACCAAGGAGGAAAAAGTGGCAAAATCCTGCATGTCTAGTGGTCTGACCACTTCCCACCATCTCCTTTCCTCCAGCCCCGCTCCCCATGACATTTTCACCAAACGATGCTAAACTCAGGCACGCTGGCACATGCCAGTTTTGTTTTAAAAAGCAAAGAAATGGGATAAACATAGACATATGGTTATACATAAGATAGATAACCAACAGGGACCTCCTGTAGAGCACAGGGAACTACACTCAATATTTTGTAATAATCTATAATGGAAAAGAATCTGAAAAATAATATACACAAATATATGTGTGTGTGTGTGTATGTATTCAGGTATATGGAAGATACATATGTATAAATGTACATATATGTGTTTATTTGAATCATTGTACCTGAAACTAATACAACATTCTAAATCAACTATACTTCAATAAAAAATAAAATTTAAGAAAAGGCAAAGAAATGGTTCAGCTTCATCATTGGTATATGTAAAATGGGGCAGAGGGATCTAAGAGTCAGAAGAGGCCAAGAAAACTTAAAACTGAGGATCGAACAGAAACCAATTTTTATTCCAGGCTTTGGAGGTGAGACCAACAGGTACCTGGATCACACTGACTATGTATGATTCTTACATAAGAAATACCAAGAGGGAAGGGACATGTGTATACCCATGACTGATTCATATTGATGTTCGACAGGAAACAACAAAATTCTGCAAAGCAATTATCCTTCAGTTAAAAAATAAATAAAATTTTAAAAGAAATACAAAAATAACAAAAGAAGAGAAATCGCCAGTATTTTCAGCCTCTGCTTTAAAACAACAACAACAACAACAAAAAAAAAACCACCTCTCAAGTGCTTTAACTCATTATAATGGAAGATATTTGAAGCCACTCCTGTGGGAGCCAGCCTGCTGTCCACCCCCTGCCACCACAGTAAACTGATGCTAAGGGCTGTTCAGCCAGCATCGCATTTCCCCAGGGACTATCCCCTAGCAGCTGGACATGGCCATGTTGCTGGAGGCATATGGGCCTCTGAAGCGAGGCTTTTAGAAAGCAGATATACTTTCTCCATCTGCTCTCATCCTCCTGCCATGTGGGTTCAGAGGACAACAGCGTGAGACGCTAGGACCTCGGCACCTGAGCCACTGTGTGGAAGCAAGGGCTGTCAGCTACGAGCACCTGCTCATGCTACTGAATGAAGAAGGAACATCGTTTCATTCAGTTTCAGAATTTGCACATTTTAGGGTCAATTTTTACAGCAAGTAGAATTATTTTAACAGATCCAGCTTTGACGATGACAGCACAGCACGAGGGCTAAGAATAAGCATGGTAGCACCCTGAGTGGACCAGTTACTGGCTATGTGTTGCTGAGCAAATTACATTTAATCTTCCTGAGCTTGGGATTCCTTATCCAGAAAAGGACAGTAAGAATGGTGAAGTGAGGAAGTAAAAGCGCTAGTCTCTCGGCTGTGTGTGACTGTGATCCCAAGGATGTAGCCTGCCAAGCTCCTCCGTCGGGAGTTCTCCAGGCAAAAATACTGAAGTGGGTTGTCATTTCCTTCTGCAGGGGATCTTCCCAACTCAGGGATCAAACCTATGTCTCCTGCATTGCAGGAAGGCTCTTTACTGTCTAAGCCACGAGGGAGGCCCCTGATAAGAATGGTACCTTGTTGAAATGCCTGAATGTGCCACTCTGGCTCATCATTTAAGGATTCGATAAACTCAGCCTTTATTATTATATATAATGAGATGTATTCTTGTGGATAAATGCATCAGTTGAGTAAACAGCAAAAGCATTCAGCTTTCCTGTAAATATGCAGAGGCGTTCCTCGAGGTACAAATCACTTGCTTCTACAGCTCCCATCTTCCCCCAACACAACTGCCTTGTTCTTGACTCACCCTGTTAGGGAACCTAGTAGATGATGATCTGATGACTTATGGGCACACTCTTCCCTCACAGCAGCTGCTGGAGCCTGCCTGCACACGGCTCAGTTGACAGGGACCCAAGGGCATGGCTCACTGGAAGCACATGACAGTCTGGACTCCTTTCCCCTTTACTCCCCTTCCCCAGCTCCAGACACTCTGAGGAAGTCTTTCCTTCTTCACATACTGCACCCCTCCGCCGCCCCTCCTCCTCGACCCCCAACGAGGGCTCAGAAACAGTGACATGGTCCAGAGAAAAACCAGCACCAATCCAAATATGATTCACTGCTTTGAGACAAGATTATGCAACTTGAAATATGGTCTCTTCTTCATATATTCCCGTCCCCACAGAAATATCTAGTAGCATTTGCTAAGCCCACAGATGTCCAGCAAGCTCTCTCTCTCCCTCTCTCTGTTTTTTCTTGTGTGTGTGTGTGTGTGTGTGTGTGTGTGTGTGTGTGAAATGAACAAGAAACACAGTATGGTACAGGGCCTCACTGTGTCTGAAGACAGGAAGCTGTCAGGGGACTAGGGGCCTGGAGCCACACTGCTGGCTGACACTGCCCCACATGGAGCACAGACTTCTGTCTGACTGCCAGGTTCAAGACCAGCTCTGCCCTTACTGGTGTGGACTCGTGCAAGTTCCTCAACTGGTATTTCCCTTTCCTAATGAGTAAAGAAAAGCAGAGGAACCAGAGATCAAATTGCCAACATCTGCTGGATCATGGAAAAGCAAGAGAGTTCCAGAAAAACACCTATTTCTGCTTTATTGACTATGCCAAAGCCTTTGACTCTGTGGATCACAATAAACTGTGGAAAATTCTGAGAGAGATGGGAATACCAGACCACCTGACCTGCCTCTTGAGAAATCTGTATGCAGGTCAGGAAGCAACAGTTAAGAGAACTGGACATGGAATAACAGACTGGTTCCAAATAGGAAAAGGAGTACGTCAAGGCTGTATATTGTCACCCTGCTTATTTAACTTATATGCAGAGTACATCATGAGAAACGCTGGACTGGAAGAAACACAAGCTGGAATCAAGATTGCTGGGAGAAATATCAATAACCTCAGATATGCAGATGACACCACCCTTATGGCAGAAAGTGAAGAGGAACTCAAAAGCCTCTTAATGAAAGTGAAAGAGGAGAGCGAAAAAGTTGGCTTAAAGCTCAACATTCAGAAAACAAAGATCATGGCATCCGGTCCCATCACTTCATGGGAAATAGATGGGGAAACAGTGGAAACAGTGTCAGACTTTATTTTTGGGGGCTCCAAAATCACTGCAGATGGTGACTGCAGCCATGAAATTAAAAGATGCTTACTCCTTGGAAGAAAAGTTATGAGCAACCTAGATAGTATATTCAAAAACAGAGACATTACTTTGCTGACTAAGTCAAGGCTATGGTTTTTCCAGTAGTCATGTATGGATGTGAGAGTTGGACTGTGAAGAAGGCTGAGTGCTGAAGAATTGATGCTTTTGAACTGCGGTGTTGGGGAAGACTCTTGAGAGTCCCTTGGACTGCAAGGAGATCTAACCAGTCCATTCTGAAGGAGATCAGCCCTGGGATTTCTTTGGAAGGAATGATGCTAAAGCTGAAAGTCCAGTACTTTGGCCACCTCATGCGAAGAGTTGACTCATTGGAAAAGACTCTGATGCTGGGAGGGATTGGGGGCAGGAGGAGAAGGGGACGACAGGGGATGAGATGGCTGGATGGCATCACGGACTCGATGGACGTGAGTCTGAGTGAACTCTGGGAGTTGGTGATGGAAGGGAGGCCTGGCGTGCTGCGATTCATGGGATCGCAAAGAGTCAGACATGACTGAGTGACTGAACTGAACTGAATGAGTAATGAGAGACCAACTAGTAACAAAGTGTTTCATACTGCTGAAGAAGAAAAACAGTGACTTGACTTTAGTCTCAGTATGTAAACTCATACAGATATACATTTTACAGTTTTCCCCTGATAAAGGGGCACTTCCCTGGTGGTTCAGATGGTAAAGAATCTGCCTGCAATGCAGAAGACCTGGTTTGATCCCTGCGTCAGGCAGATCCACCGGAGGAGGGAATGGCAGCCCTCTCCAGTGTTCTCGCCTGGAGAATTCCATGGACAGAGGAGTCTGGGGGCTATAGTCTGTGAGGTCACAAAGAGTCAAACATGGAGGAGGGCATGGCTACCCACTCCAGAATTCTTGCCTGGAGAATTCCATGGAGAGAGGAGCCTGGTGGGCTATAGTCCATGGGGTCACAAAGTGTTGGACAGGACTGAGTGACTAACACTATACTGCTGTTGCTGCTGCTGCTAAGTCGCTTCAGTCGTGTCCGACTCTGTGCGACCCCATAAATGGCAGCCCAGCAGGCTCCCCCGTACCTGGGATATTCAGGCAAGAACACTGGAGTGGGTTGCCATATATTCCCTATAAAGGAAAAGGAAATCTGAATGAAATATGTTTCTAGTTATATAAACTTCTAGAGAGCCGACAAAATACCAACTATTGACACTGGGTATTCTGGATATTTGTATATGATTACACACTTAATTGGGCTTGCCTGCTGGTTCAGATGGTAAAGAATCTGCCTGCAATGCAGGAGACCTGGGTTTGATCCCTGGGTTCAGAAGATACCCTGGAGGAGGGCATGGCTACCCACTCCAGAATTCTTGCCTGGAGAATTCCATGGAGAGAGGAGCCTGGTGGGCTATAGTCCATGGGGTCACAAAGTGTTGGACAGGACTGAGTGACTAACACTATACTGCTGTTGCTGCTGCTGCTAAGTCGCTTCAGTCGTGTCCGACTCTGTGCGACCCCATAAATGGCAGCCCAGCAGGCTCCCCCGTACCTGGGATATTCAGGCAAGAACACTGGAGTGGGTTGCCATATATTCCCTATAAAGGAAAAGGAAATCTGAATGAAATATGTTTCTAGTTATATAAACTTCTAGAGAGCTGACAAAATACCAACTATTGACACTGGGTATTCTGGATATTTGTATATGATTATACACTTAATTGGGCTTGCCTGCTGGTTCAGATGGTAAAGAATCTGCCTGCAATGCAGGAGACCTGGGTTTGATCCCTGGGTTCAGAAGATACCCTGGAGGAGGGCATGGCTACCCACTCCAGAATTCTTGCCTGGAGAATTCCATGGAGAGAGGAGCCTGGTGAGCTATAGTCCATAAGGTCACAAAGAGTCAAACATGACTGAGCGACTAACACTTTCACTTTCCCTATAAAGGAAAAGGAAATCTGAATGAAATATTCTTCTAGTTACATGAACTTTTATAGAACTGACGAAATACTAACTGTTGATACTGGATATTCCGGGTATTTATAGATGATTATATACCTAATTGGGCTTCCCTCGTGGTTCAGATGGTAAAGAATCTGCCTGCAATGCAGAAGACCTGGATTTGATCCCTGGGTTGGGAAGATACCCTGGAGGAGGGCATGGCTACCCACTCCAGAATTCTTGCCTGGAGAATTCCATGGAGAGAGGAGCCTGGTGGGCTATAGTCCATGGGGTCACAAAGTGTTGGACAGGACTGAGTGACTAACACTATACTGCTGTTGCTGCTGCTGCTAAGTCGCTTCAGTCGTGTCCGACTCTGTGCGACCCCATAAGTGGCAGCCCAGCAGGCTCCCCCGTACCTGGGATATTCAGGCAAGAACACTGGAGTGGGTTGCCATTTCCTTCTCCAATGCATGAAAGTGAAAAGTGAAAGTAAAGTCACTCAGTTGTGTCCGACTCTTAGCAACCCCATGGACTGCAGCCTACCAGGCTCCTCTATCCATGGGACTTTCCAGGCAAGAGTACTGGAGGGGGCACCATTGCCTTCTCCGAACACTATACTATACACATTTAATTAACCACTTAAAAATACCCAGACCACGCAGTATCGTGGTTAAGGACTCTCTTAGTTCATTCAGGATGCTACAACAAAAATACCATAAACTAAGTTCTTATAAAACAACAGATGTTTACTTCTCACAATTCTGGAAGCCGGGAATTTCAAGATCAAGATGGTGGCAGACCTGGTCTCTGATGAGAGCCTGCTTCCTTGAAGACAGCTGTCTTCTCACAGGGAAAAGGCCCTTTAGTCTCTGGGGTGGCTGTTATAAGGGCACTCATCTCAGTCACGAGGCCTCCACCCTTGTAAGCTACTCTTCTTCCCAAAGCCCCATCTCCTAAGACCCTCATCTTGGGCATCAGGTTTCAACTTAGGTGTTTTGCAGGACAGAAATATTCAGCCCATAGCAAGGACTGAGGCTCTGGAAACAGACAAGACCCAAATCCTTTCTGCTACTGGCCAGTTTTGTGACTTTGAACAAGTGACTTCACTTCTCTCAGCCTTCATTTTTTCCCTTGAAAATTCAAAAACAGTCACCTTCTTATGTTATAACAGTCTCCCAAACTGGGTGAGAGAGATGAATGTGACCATATACACCAAGGGCTTTTTGCAGGGACAGTCACAGGACGTGGCCTCACCAAGTATTACATTTTTATTAGCTATTGATGACCTTGTGATAAGTATCTGTGGAGTGGATAAATGTCTGTCATCACACAGCAGTATTACCAGTGCTCCGACTCTTTGCAACCCCATGGATTGTAGCACACCAGGCTCCTCTGTCCATGAGATCTCCAGGCAAGAATACTGGAGTGGATAGCTATTCTCTTCTCCAGGGGATCTTTCCAACCCAGGTCTCAAAGTTGGGTCTCCTGCATTGCAGGGGGGTTCTTTACCATGTGAGCAACCACCAATGATAGAGGCAGTAAAAACAGTCACCACTAAACTTCACTGGGGAGCAATTGCTGGTTTCAAGCACTACTGACATTCAGATGGCGAAAAATTAAAGCTTAAAACGAAAATGATGGTTTCTTCTTATCCTAGGGAGGTGAGCAGGACATAACTAAAAACGAACATCAATGCTTAGGATGATAAGCTGCTAAAACAAGCTGCTAAAAGACTTTTTTAAAAAATAGATTAATATGCATGTGCAGTTCAAAATATTTATGCTCCTTGTGGTTGCATTCAATCGTCACAATTGTATTTGGGTAGAAAGAAGGGAAACTATATTAAGAATGTATTAAAACATGGAAACCTTGAGGGATGAAGAGTATATATTAATATCACATTTCACTTTAAAACTCACTTTCTTTGGGAACCTCCTTCAATTAATGCATTTCTGCCTTTCCTCATATGATTCAGGCTCTGATTTTAAAATCTCTCAGTCATTTTGTACTCGTTCAATGATAAACATGAAAGATTTTATAAAACTATAAAGTTTTATAAAAAGGTGTGTGTGTGTTTAGTCACATATAAACAGGTAAGGCAGGTCTTCCCCTGTTGATGCACTACTTAGTCAAAGAGCTTGTAAACAAATGAAAGGCAAGGTGAATGCTTTCCCTTTCCTGTGGACCACGAAGAATACCCAGTGCAGAGTTCCAAAGGGCAGGGGCTTTTCTGAAACGCTTAGCTACAGGGTATGTGATGAGCAACAACTCTAAAAATATAAAAGCAGAACAAAAGAGTAAGAGAACTGGCATTACTCTGAATAGTGTTACGAAGCCATTTACAGAGTGAAAGGATGTGCACCCAACGGTCGGAGCATTCTATCTGGGCCAGAGAATCTAGGACGTGCGGAATACGAATTAAAGAGCCCACGGAGGGGTCTGGAAAAGCAGGCGGAGCTGGCAGACGCCCCTCATCACTGAGTTATTGCCACTTGGATGCAGGCAGTCTCACCAAGGAACCTGGGATTCAGGCCACATACACCTTGAAATGAAAATCAATACAGACTTGGACTAGATTTAAGCAACTCTGGAAATAAACAATGCTCTACCACCGTGGTCAACGCACTTAATGCAACATTAACATATACTTGAATTCAGCCTTTATTCTCTCTTGTTTCTGTCTGTAAAATTTAGATTAAATATCAAAATCATTCAAAATCTACGTAAGTGGATGGGTTTTCCTCACAAAACATAATACTTTTGAGTGTTTACTTTGAAAGAAGCAATAAGGAATAATCCATGAGAAGACAGAATTGAAAGTAAATTTCCACTTTGGGGGTAAAACATTCCTTCTCTGATCTTACTGTAAGTCTCCAATATACATGTTAATATTTTGATGAATATCAAATATTCATCAAAATTTGGTCAATTTTTGATGGCCAATGATTTGATGAATATCTAAGAGTCTCCATGAAATTTTATGTAACTCCCTTAAAATAATTTTAACTCTTTTTCTATCTTTCCTTTCCTTCTTCCCTTCTTTTCTTTTTTTTTTTCTTTTCATTTTAAAAACAACCAAGTAATTGTTTAGGTGAATTTCCTGAGGTAGATGTTGTAAATAAAACTGGCATTTTTAGCAGCAGGTTAGACCACCTAAAGTCAATTAACTGTCTCTTGGATGTATTTTCCTGTGGGCTTCAAATCAATAGATTCTCTCAAGAGCTCTCCCTAATTCATTAGCAGCTTTGCATCTATTTCCAGTTTCTAGAATGGAAGGAGACAGATCAAGGACTCTGTTTTACCCTTTCAATTTCAGAATGCTAAAAGTATTAAATTAACATCTTCATCAATTTGGTTTTATTTCCCAATTGATATACCTTTACTTCATTAGATAATAGCAAATGTTTCAATGAAGGTATATGCTTAGTTATAAAAGCAAATTTACTTAGTTACTAAGTATAATTTATAACCTTTTCCATTTGAAACTTTCCTAAGTTTAATAGATTATTTACTATTTGATAAATCATCAGAGGTTTTACAGTTTCAAATTAAGAGTGGAAGGAATGTGCTATTTCCACTTTCAAAACCATCCCAAGTATTGAGTCTGAATCTGGAATATTAACTGTTGTTTCTCCTGCAGTCCTAGATAAAGTCTGTTAAGTCTCACTACAACTATGACTAATCATTGTGTATACACATTCTTTATTCATAAGAAAAGGATCCTTACAACGTAAATGATTTTATAATAAGTATCACAATGTACTGACCCCAAATCAGAAGTTGTATTTTCCATGTAGGAACTCACTAGCTGACTTGCAAAGAAGTTATAGTAGGGCCATTTTATTTATTTATATATATATATATATATATATATATATATATATATATATACATACACATAGTAGGGCCATTCTTCTATTGCCAATAAAAGATTTCTTTTAAAAAACAGATATTTTTGCATTTCTTACCAAGCATCTTCACAAAGATAGCCAAACCTTTATTAACTGGAGTGATATACACAGTAGCATCATAAGTCATCAATGCCAACTTTTGTCTCTCAGTAATTTCCCAATAAAATGCTCCTTTATTTGACTTTTATGTAAAGGTAAGGAAGTTACCATCACAACAATTCATTTACTGTCTCAAAACTTTCGAACAATAATTATCTATAATTACTTGTAGAAGTGTTAAAACTTGAAAGCAGAAAGGTGGAATTGCCCAGTGAAATGTATCCAGATCAGTGCCTAGGTGCTTCTGAAGTGATGTGTAAGCCAAGAAGAGAAATAAGGGGAAAGGCAGGTAGAAGGAGAATAGAAAAGTTACTTCTACTTCTGAGAGGATTTCCTAAGCATAACAAAACCCAACATAGAAGAAAAATTACCTTTTGAAAATTATCCACTAAACATAGCATGTCTCAATATTAAAGGATCAGTGAGTCACCTTCTGAGCTGTTCGCACTAGGTCAGCATCACGTGCATCCAAGATCCTCCTGCTCTGAAGACACTAGGTTGTGTGAGAGCAAAAGATACCTGCTGCAGGGTGACTGTCCTTGGGTAACTTCTAAGTTCATCTTGTGATGGGGCTTCCACAGACACTTACAGGGCAGGTAAATACTTAAACCACACCACTGGAGAACAGAAAAATCTTACCGGAGTTCAGAGACCGCTTTTAGCCCCGACTGGAGCTTGGGATTTGGGTAGGGCCTGGATGCAGAGAAGGATTTTGACAGGCTAAAAAAATGGTACAAATGAACTTACTTACAAAAGAGAAACAGTCACAGACAGAGGAAACACATGTAGTTATCCAGGAGATAAAGGGATGGGGGATAGATTGGGAGATTCGGGTTGACATATACACATTAATATAGATACAAAATAGATAATCGATAACCTGCTGTATAACACAAAGAACTCTACTCAACATTGTTTAATGACCTATATAGAAAAAGGATCTAAAAAGAATGAGTATATGTGTATGTTTAACTGATTCCTTTTGCTGTACAACAGGAACTAAGACAACACTGTAAATCAGTTATATACCAATGAAAATTAATTTAAAAAAAAGAACTTTCAACATCTTCAAGATACAAAGAAGAAAGCTTTAAGGTGTGTTTTGTGAACTGAAGGTAGGTAAGTCTGGCTGGGGCATTGTCAGACAGGAAATGACACGTGTAAGAGAAACATTTAGTCATGTCAAATAAAAATAAATAAATAATCTTCATAAACATTTTTCTATTATACTCATCTCCTCGGTTTGTATCTGCAGAATACCTGTGACCTCTACTGTAAGTTCAATTTTCTCCCAATCAAATTCATGCCCATTGACTTTCTGTGACCTTAGTAAGAACAGTCTGGGGAAACTGGGTAGGCAGAATTTAGACCGGAGTGTGACGAGGACTCAGCGGCTTGCGAACAAAGGGAATACAGAAAACTCTTTCCAAACTTTCATTCATTCTGAACAATCTGTGTGTGCCCAGGCCAGGCCATGAACTAAATGCTGGGCATGTAATCACCAGTGAAATAACAAAGTCCCTGAGTGCCCAACTGTGAAAATGAAGTGCTTTGAGGGAAAGTGCTTTTACTACTTTATGTCAGCAGCTAAGTTCAGTTCAGTTCAGTTGCTCAGTTGTGTCCGACTCTTTGCGACCCCATGAATCGCAGCACACCAGGCCTCCCTGTCCATCACCAAATCCCGGAGTTCACTCAGACTCACATCCATCGAGTCAGTGATGCCATCCAGCCATCTCATCCTCAGTCGTTCCCTTCTCCTCCTGCCCCCAATCCCTCCCAGCATCAGAGTCTTTTCCAATGAGTCAACTCTTCACATGAAGTGGCCAAAGTACTGGAGTTTCAGCTTTAGCATCATTCCTTCCAAAGAAATCCCAGGGTTGATCTCTAGAATGGACTGGTTGGATCTCCTTGCAGTCCCAGGGACCCTCAAGAGTCTTCTCCAACACCACAGTTCAAAAGCATCAATTCTTCAGCGCTCAGCCTTCTTCGCAGTCCAACTCTCACATCCATACATGACCACAGGAAAAACCATAGCCTTGACTAGACGGACCTTAGTCGGCAAAGTAATGTCTCTGTTTTTGAATATACTATCTAGGTTGGTCATAACGTTTCTTCCAAGGAGTAAGCGTCTTTTAATTTCATGGCTGCAGTCACCATCTGCAGTGATTTTGGAGCTAAATCAGGAATCAAAATTTTTTTTTTCTTTCTTTCAGGGATCAATTTTTAGGGCAAAGTTGAAGATCTAAAGATTGGTGTTCTTTCGGAGATATATTTTCATTTTGGAGACTCATTGATCTAATGACAGATGATATTGATGGGCCCACCGTATAAATGTAACCTTTGCATGAGTAAGGGAGGAAAGAGCAAAGTTCATGGTGTAATAGTGTAAACTAACAACTGCCTTTGAAAAGCAGAGGTCCTGTTTAGGAACTATAGAAAAGATCCTGTTCCCTAACAGAACCACTGAGCTCTCAGGTTGGAACAACAGCCATAAAACTTTCTTTAATAAAAAAATAATAATATTAAATTTTAATTGGAGGATAATTACATTACAAAGTCTTGCTGGTTTTTGCTGTACAACAACATGAATCAGTTATTAGTATGCATGTATCGCCTCCCTCACACCTCCTATCCCACTTAAGAAAAACAAGTATCATATATTTATATATGGAGTCTCTCTCTATATATATATACATGGAGTATATAAAAATGATCCTGAAACTTGCTTTTTAAAGGACCAGAGAGTTAATATTTCAGGCTGTACGGGCCACATGGTCTCTGCTTTTTTAGCATGAAAGCAGCTGGGGAACACCTGTATAAACCTAGTGTTTTGAAAACCTGTACAAAACTGTATTTATGGATGCCAACCCTGAATTTCACATCTTTTCATGAGTCACAAAATATTATGATTTTTTTCCAACCATTTGAAAAAAAAAAAACAGAAAAATTATGCTTAGCTCATGGGCCATTAAAAAACACAGGCTGTGGGCCAGAGCCTGTTGACCCCGGACCTTGTATAGAAAAGGCTGGGTAAAGGTCTGGGGAGGAGCCCCTGGAGCAGGCCTTGCAGGTCAGGGAGCCCACAGATGCCCCGTGTGTGTGCAAGGTGGCATGTGCAACCACGTCTAGGCAGGTACCTGAGGTTAGTGCTACAACCCCACCAGCTCCTCAGAGGGTGTCGGACAGGAGGAACTTTGGAAGCACTGATGCAGAAAGAGTCCAGTCTCCTCCCACCCCATGAGCGATGCCACCGACACTGTTCTTTGCTTGCTATTCTTATCTTTGTTTTCTCAGAGTTATTAAAGTCACTAACCATTCCTTTTCATATGCCAGGTCATTTGCTAAACTCAACACAGATGCTCATTTAATCTTCTCAACAGTATTCTCAGGTCGGTGCGGTTTAGCATTCCATTTCAGAGTTGGGGAAACTGAGGCTCAGAAAGGCCTTCCCCTTTCTGTTTTCTTCTGCTTTATAGATCTACTTCCCTTTTGGAAGAGGATCTAGAAAATAGACCTGCATTTTCTTCCTAAGCACATTCACTGACCCCAGTTGCCATTTATATGCTGAGGATCCTCAATCTCCTCAAAAACCCTTTCCAATCACTGCCCCCACTGCAAACTGGACCAAAGTGACAAATAATGCTTTTTTCCAATAATCACTCTCTTCTTAAAAGGCAGCATCATGCACGCTCATGTCTGACATCCCATCCCCTAAACCACTGACTCCTAGAAACAAAGCACTGATCCTTTCACACTGATCCACCTTTCCCCAAATCAACCCTAGACAAACCTTCTGCAGTGGTCATCCTAAACACAGGTTATTTTAAAAGCCAAAAAACAGGCCATATTTTAGAACAAAATGAAATATTATGAAACTATGATTGTTTCTAAAAGAGGCAAAAAAGAAAGGTATTTCTCTGTGTCTCCATGCAGTTGAATGAGATTACAGTGAAGTGGTTATGAACATAAGTTCTACTTGAACTTCTAAGGGTGGTTTGGCCTTGGACAAGTCATGAAACTCATAAAGTATCAATAATAATAGTGTCTCGTGGCTGTGTCTTGAGAACCACAGACATTAATATATGCAAAATAATTAAAATGCCAGCTGGCTGATGGTGATTAATAAATAATAGCTTTAATTGCTGATGGCTTATCAATACTAATAGTAAAATGCATAAAAGATTAGCTAATCATACATTCCTAATATTTTTGCAGTGAATTTGCAATAAGTGGTGATACTACAGGAGTTTGATGAATCTTTGTTTTACTCTTTTTGGGTTTAAAACTGAAAAAAAATCATTAACAAAGAAATCAATCAAAAAATCTTTATTGAAAGCCAGTCTGCATTAGATGAGGATGCACTGAAATTGGTCATCTGGAAAAATAATCAGACATATTTCTTGTTACATTTGAGCTATCTGAAATACTTTAGAACATCCATTCTGAAACTGATCTCATGTGTAAAAATTACCTTAGTACCGGTCAACAAGAATTTATAATTATAAAAGAATTTATAATTAAAGGTATACTTAGTATTATGCTTTTAAGTTACTTAATAAATGTATTTCTTTCTTCCTCCAAGTCCTAAAATTCAAATTAATTATAAAAATGAATTCCACTCTTTTCTGCCAAGCCAAACTAAATGTGTATCTACCTATTAGCCACACCAAAATTTATAGTTCAGAGCAAGGAAGAGAACAAAAATAGAGCAGCTGGCGTATGTTTAAAACTACGAATCCTTATTAGGGCATCTCTTGATGCAGATGAGTTACTCTTGCGGCATTAAATCTCTATTAACAGTAGTGAATTCCTAAGCCAGACAGCAGCGGTAAACAAAAGAACCCATGCTTACATTCATCTGATGGTTTTGCAGACCGAAAATCATTTCTGGCACCATGACCGTGTGTTCAGGAAACAAAGAACATGAAACATGGCGTTTCTCAGAATGTTTCCCGAGCACTATTAAATGACTGAATGAGGCACAAACAAGGAACTTCAATTTCAGCAAGATTTTCATCTACAGTATCTCTCAGTTTCTGAAACTTTGGAGGAGGGATGCCCGTTCTTTGTAAAATTGTTTTGCTTCCAGTATTAACATCAGCAGAGTCAAGAAAACTTTTCTTAGACTGTCCAATAAAATCACGGTGGCCCCCTCTCCTCCAGCTCTACAATTGCTTGTGCAAAGGAACAGGCAGAGAGTACATACAAAGAAGCACTAGATTTAAACCATGCAGAATATTCTGGCAAATTGGATAGCTTGGAAAGATTAAAAACAAGTCCTAAGAGAAATGTAAGACAATCATTTTCTCCGAGTAAATAAAGTATAAAGTCTAAGCTGGTGCGTGGTTTATGACTTGCCTTAACTATGTGGTTTTGAAGAAGAAAACTGAAAAAAATAAGCAGAAGAGCACTTAATAACTTGGACATTTTCTTGGAATGCTTATTGACTACGAACAACATAAATCTTAATGCCTTGAGCTCATGGGTAAATTAGCTTTTTCAGGAACTATTCCTAAAGGGATAAGCGGATTACAGTTCAAGGTTTGTGTATATTGTCCTTTTCTTGACAATGGATCAAGGGTGCTATGGTTAGTTTCTATCTATGTCTTGAGAAGTTAGAGATATGCCTTGGATATACATTAACTCTTATTAAGCTATTCTGAAATGAACTATCCATAAGTCTAGCTAAAAGTTCTTGGAATACTTAAGTTTTTACCTGTATGATTTTGTAGAATAATGAACTCTATCTATACAGTTTTTAATACTCTGTGGACCTTCTGAAATGTTTCTTTTCATCCCCATGATGGTAATGAAATAATTTCCTTGAGCTAAATTGCCAAAGCAAAAAAAAAAAAAGTCTTTTTGATCCATATTCTTTTTTCCCTAATGTGTACCATTTTCAAAGTCTCTATTGAATTTGTTACACTATTACCTCACGGGCTTCCCAGGTAAGTCAGTGGTACAGAATCTGCCTGCCAATGCAGAGGGTTCGATCCCTGGGTAGGGAGGATCCCCTGGAGGAGAAAATGGCAACCCACTACAGTAATCTTGCTAGGAAATCCCATGGACAGAGGAGCCTGATGGGCGACAGTCCACGGCCATGGGGTTACAAAGAGTTAGACACAGTGAGCGACTGTACACACGCACCCTGTCACTTCTGTTTTTATGTTCTGGACTTTTGGTGGGATCTCAGCTTCCCAACCAGGGATTGAACTTGCACTCCCTGCATTGGAAGGCAGAGTCTTAACCACTGGACCACCAGGGAAGTCCCTGACCCATACTCTGAGTGAGAAAAATGTCTGCTCTCTGCCTTGGGAAGGAGAATATCCACAGATAAGAGAGAAGGCAGGACTTCCCTTTTCTCCAATGAGACTAATATTCACAGTGGAGACAGTCACCTAAGGAGCAGATGGCATCCCAAGACAGTGAACTTCCAAAATGGGTCTGGATCCAACCACTCCTCATGTCAGAATCCACAAGAACTCGGACTCAGCAATGACTGCCGAAATCCTGGGAGGACAGCAGAGATGCAGAAACTTCAGGGATGATGTGAAAGATAGAAGAATAGCCACGATGAATCGGAAGCCTGCAGGGATGACATGGACCCTGGAAGATGTTTCTAAACCTATTTTGAAGACTTCTGTCATCCAAACTCAGGAATGTGGGTACAGGCTGGCCGTACTCTGATCCACACAAATGACCATCTCACTACTGCGCTCTTCACCCTGAACCCTCCCTCCACCCGCATCTCCCTGGACACAGGCTCCTTCGCTACTCAGGAACCCCACTGCAATACTCCTCTGGATTTCAACCATTTCCTCTTTTCTATCAAACAGGGACAGAACCATCTTCCCTCTCTCAAAGAATAACTTTGTGTGCTCAAATTAACTACTTTGCTCTTTGGGATTTTGCTCCAATACTTTAAATTCTTTGTATTATATCTCACATTTTTCCATGTCTTCACCCAGAGGTGCCTCTTTCACATATCATCCTGGAAAAATGCCCAGATCCCCTTTGTTCTGAGACACGTGTGTGCACACACGTGCACACACGCACACACTTTACCTGCTCCTAACATCCTTTTGATGACAGTCTGGTACATGAAAAATAGTCAATAAATGCTGGTAGAATGAATGTAACACAGACTGTTCACAGTGAGCTCTTCCCTTCATGACGCCTTCTGAAGATAAGTTCGTAATAATTTCCTCTCTCTCATCTTTCCAGCCCCATCATCTGATAGGTTTTAGGGTTTGGGGGGAATCCCCGCTATATCTCACGGTAGACTCTCCAGCCTGATCTCCAGCAGGCCCATCCCAAATCTAGGAGATGGTGGTTCCACCTGAAATGCAGACCGAAGGGAGAGAGGAACGGTGTCCCCTCTGGCGAGCCGCCCACACTGAGGACCCCTGTCCTCCCCCCCTGGGCAGGGCAGGGCGACCCTGCAGGTGCAAACTCCAGCAGTCTGTTCTCACTCCCTGGCTTCCCTGTCTTTCTGGGGATTCAGCAGCCGCTCTGGGAAACCCTGCCTTCCCTTGGGTCTATTTCTCCTTCTCCTTGCTCACTCACTCTTTGCCTGAATCCTGACCCACACCCCCCCATTCTCTCACCAGTTACCCCTAAACGTGGCTCTCTCATTTTGTCCTCTCTCCGTTTGGGTCCCTACTTTGTTGCAACAAGCTCAGCCCTGCCCCTCTTTATGGCTCTTTTTCTACCTACGCCACATTATTCCATTTCATTCACTAGCCTCACCCTGACCTTTCTGCTTCCTCGCTATTCTGCACATCTTGCCTCCACTTAAGCTTCTGGGGACACAGTTTTGTTTCTTCTATTCTCAATTAAAAGCTCTCCATAAAAATAGTGAGCAGAGTCCTTTAGATGGTTTCAAGGCCTGGCTCCAATCTTCTTTCCAAAACGTATTTCCCATTACGGCTCTTTCATACATCTTTGCTTCAGCCAAATTGGGTTCACAGGCTAGGTAATTTATTGACATACATCTTGTATTTTTCTTCCAGTATTTTCTCTTCCCCTTTTCACAAAATTACTGGCTTGTTAATAATTGCCACAAAATTATCTTATGCTTCCTTGCTTCAGGATTTCTGAAGAAAAACAGCAGCAGGAAGGCAGGCCTACAACTTCAGTCTTTTGGAAATGTCTGAGCCTAGAATAGATGACGCTAAATGTGTCGGGTCAGGAAAGCAGAAGGCGCAAGCATAGCTGGGCTTCTGGACTCAGTGCAGTCCATGGGGACCTGGGCCCTGTCCCCCACACCCTGGTGTACACAGGACAACAGGAAGAAGCAGTGTGGCTGGAAGGTACTTTTATATATAGACTCAGATTTCTCTCAGAGGGAGTGTGAATCATTTTCAGGTCACTGCATTTTTTTTATTTTTGCTTGTTTGTTTATCTGTGTCCAGGTGAAAATTTTTATTAATGATTTTTTCCTTATTGCTTTGCTCATGGCAGTGGCCCCAGAATGTCTGGGTTTGCAGCAAGTTGACAGTGAAGTCAGGATCTACAGGAATTCAGAGAAAAAAAGAGACTAGAAAATCTTGAAATAACACCACGAGATGACTCAAGAGGATTTTGAGCAGGTCTTTAAAGAAAGGATTTGCACAGGGGAAACAGAAATGTGGATGGCGGAAAATGTTGGAACGGTACAAAATATCTGTTCTTGAACACAGAAGTGACTTTTTTAGTATGGTCTTAGTACATGATAATTAATTTGACAGTATAACAAAGTTCTGCAACATCTTCCATCATTTAATCAATGTACAATCACCAAAATCCTGCCAGTATGTAGGAAAAGATGATATTAATCTAGTTAATGAAGTATCATCAGTTGTTAATGATATAACAAATAATAATTACATTAAATGTCTAGACTATAATTAGCTGCCAATTCTGCATGCGTTCTTATCCTAAGAAATTTAGTCCTTTGACCAATTTGTCTTCCCACTTCCCTTGGTAATACACATAAATGGCACTGGGTTTTATTACATTTGGCATGTGGCTTTACATTTTCTTACTGAGTTCTTCAATTCTTGTTTATTTCGAATGTTAATTATTTCTGCCCACTGGGAATGATGCTTCTAAATTTTGAAATACCCATTGTTCCTGGTACAGTCCTGGAGAGACAGATATTCAATAATATGGTAAAGTAAATTAAGTAGTTTCTAGCCTATAAAGCTGATAATACTTTTACATTTAAAGCTAAAAGTTCTAATCACATGTTTTTGTCACCAATCATGGATTGAAGTTATACACACACACCTGTACCTGTATAACTTAGGGGTACATGGAAAAAGCTCTAGAAATGCAAATATCCTGGATTCAATCATTTAGATATATGAATACTTATCGTTATTATGATAACTATCACCACAATTATCTTCACTTGTAGGTAAATACAGGGTGTACGTAAGGATGATCTTTCTCAAAAGAGCCTTAATTCTTAGTGAGGCAAACCTCAGGCTATACAGGCCAGGCTATACCTACATTAGGCCCAAAACCTCCTCATATCCTAAGGCCTGGCCCTACACTGAGTGAACCAGAGCTTCATTCAGTTCCAAAACACTCCTAGATCAGGAGATTTTTCTTAAAGTTTCCTTTTCTTCCCACTCGTCCCACCCTTTTCAATCTAATTCAGCTGTTGCACCCTGAACAAGCTTTGAGTTATGTGCCTGATGGTTTGAAGCCATTTATCAGCAGTAGCATTTTTGGAAACATTTCTATTTATATCACTCTCCTAGTTAAAAAATACATTTGAAAAATACCTACTTTTATTGTGAATACTGTGCTAAAGGTGATTTTAAAATATTAGCATTGTTTATACTTGAAATATTCTCCATAAATGATTATACATAATTGAAGAGCACAGTAAATATATTGAGGTGCACAGCAAGTTACACATAAGCGCAAAGTAAATGTAACATACTTACATATCACATATATAATTCACTACACACAGGTATGTATATATATAATTTACTACGCTCTTCACTTTTTGGAAATACATTTTACTTGATTTTGAACAAAGAATCAAATAAACTCCTTGAGCAAACCTGTGGCTATAAAAAGAAAAACAAATAGAACCACATACTTGAAATCTCCCATTCTACAAAGAGCTGGTTAAACATTACTTCTGAATGTGTAATGTTTCCCTGATTATCCATCATCTGTGTGGCAGAGGTGCTTGGGGAAGATCTCAGAGACTCACTGACATAGAAGCCCTTAATGTTTGTTTGTTGTTGTTTTTTTTACAAACATAAGAAGACATTTACATTAAACATAATACATTCTATTCCACAGAATACCCAGTTTGCTTTAATACGTAAGTAACACTGCTTTCTTCTTCCAAATCTTTGATTAATTGACACCATTAGACAATCTGTCTTAGCTAAATGGTTAAAGATGTGCTACATATATGCAATGGAATATAAAAAAGGATGAAATAAATCTATTTGCAGCAACATGGCTGGACCTCAAGATTATCATACTAACTGAAGTAAGGCAGAGAAAGAAAAATAACACATGATATCATTTATATGTGGACTCTAACATACTACATAAATGAATTTATTCACAAAACAGAAAGGGACAGATATAAAGGAGAGACTTGTGGTTGCCAAGAGGGAGGCAACTTGGGGAGGAATGGATTGTGAGTTCAGGATTAGTAGACACAAATGATTATATATAGGTAGGATGGATAAACACTAAGATCCTATTGCATAGCACAGGGAACTAAATTCAGTATCCTATGATAAACCATCATGGAAAAGAATATGAAACATAATATACGTATATGTACATATACATATATTATAATATTGGGCTTCCCAGGTGGCTCATTGGTAAAGAATCTGCCTCAGAGAGGAAATGGCAACCCACTCCAGTATTCTTGTCTAGACAATCCCACGGAGAGAGGAGCCTGGTGGGCTACAGTCCATAAGGTCGCAAAGAGACTGACGTGACTGACTGAACACGCACACACGCATTATAGTATATATATGGGTGAATCACTTTGCTGTAAAACAGAAATTAATACAACATTGTAAATCAACGATATTTTAATGAAATATATTTTTAAAATTTGTCTTAAATATACATATATTTAGGAGCCCCCCTGAAACCCTCACCTGTCTGCAATTATTGGGTTCAATTCACACTAAAGACATCTAAATCAATTATAATAATGTTTCTTACAATTGGACAAGTATCACATAGCTTTCTCTGGAATGATGGACCTGGGGAAAAGCAAATTAAAGGAAAATTTTAAAAAGTAGAAAACTATTCTAAGGGTTTGTAACTATACATTCTGTGGCATTATTGAAAGGAAGTCCTCGAAATTCAGATTTGTGGAGATGTTCCACTTATTTAAAGTAGGCCATCCAAGGGGCTTTCTTATAAGAAGTTAAAATTAAGGAATAAGTCTTTGGAGGACAAATATGGAAAAATAAATTTGATGATCATATACAGTCTTGATAGCTCATTTGGTAAAGAATCTGCCTGCAATGCAGGAGACCCTGGTTTGATTCCTGGGTTGGGAAGATCCTCTGGAGAAGGGACAGGCTACCCACTCCAGTATTCTTGGGCTTCCCTTGTGGCTCAGCTGGTAAAAAAATCTGCCTGCAATGCAGGAGACCTGGGTTTGATCCCTGGGCTGTGAAGATCCCCTGGAGAAGGGAAAAGGTATCCACTCCAGTATTCTGGCCTGGAGAATCCCTTGGACTGTATCGTCTATGGGGTTGCAAAGAGCTGGACATGACTGAGCGACTTTCACTTTCACACAGTAGCTGAAGCAACAAAGAATAAGATTCCTTAGAATGAGAATTCTGAATTTTGGTGACTCTTCACAGGAGAGAATACAACCACTGAAAAAGGGGGTAGAAATCACTTGAAAAAGAAGCAATAGGGAGACACACCAGGCCATCTACTGAAACAAAGAGGAGAGTTAACTGAGGTTTGTCACTGTTGGTCAATTACTTTGGGAAGATCAAGAAGAATGAGAAAACCTGTCATCAAATGTAAGATACAATTATGACACAGTAGAAGAAACATCAATTCCTACACCTGGAAAGTTCAGAGGTGGACTTTCAGTCAAACCATCCACTACACAGGCAAACTGAGCCCGAGGGCCAGTCACCTTTCATCCCTTCAGTCACTTCGAAGGGAACTATTTTGTTGTCTTGGCCTTGTCATCCTTTCTGCCCCTGTACCCTGAAAACTGATCTCTGAAACCAGGGTATTCAGTGGAAGTTACTAACAATGCAACTTGTGGGAGGGAGATATTCAAAATTCAGCAAAGATTAAAATTGGGATAAAATTTAAACTAAAGGGGTTGAGGGTTTCAGTGTCATTCATTTGAATCTATTACCTGCAAAGCAGTGCCCCAGGTATAATTCTTATGTTTAATTATTGCTGTTTTATTCTAAGAAAAGGTAACTCCACTCACACTAACTATGGGGGAAACTGAGAAGAGACGGACTGTGGAAACTGTGGAAGAAGATAAGCCATCCCCAAACTTGCAGCAAACACTGGTTCCCTAGAAGGACATTAAAGAGAATTTCCATTTCATCCAAGTGATAAAGTGATTTGAAATGTGGTGGTCAAAGTCCATCCGCACCCCACACTGGAAAGGATCATTTATTACATCAATCCTACAAACCACTAAGCACCAGTGTCAAAAATAAAAGAAGCAAAAGAAATGAAAAAACACCTCTTACTCCTATGGAAGTAGAACCCCAAGGAAGACACATGATTTTTCTTCAAAATGAACAGCCCAACCCCCTGGGACAGCAGAGAGGCAGCTCCTAGACCCTGGCTAATGTAGGTCCTTTTTAATCCTATGATTTTCAGAAAGACAAACCTCTGTTCTGATAAACAGCTATGTGTGCTAGTTCAATTTCTGAATGGCTCAAAATTTCCAGTTTCTAATTTATTCGTCATTTTGTCCGGTAAAATGCATAATATAAAACATGTAGTTTCCAGGATGCCAAGTTAACTATAAAAAAGCATGTCATGAAAGTGTTTTAGCATAAGTAAATTTTACAGTAAGACTTTCACTCTTAAGGAACAAAAAATGGAACTAAGATTATGGCAGGAGAAACAAGTGCTGACAATTGATATCAGTTGCATATTTCACTTACCTTGGGTTTTCTGCAGTACTCAGCCTAGTAACAAAGTATCTAATATGTAAGATCAAATGTTACATAATTTCAGGCAGGTTTTTTTAATATTTTAGAATATATAAATAACCATCCTCCCTTCTGTGTTTGCTTTCTTCTACATACCTTGTGGACATCAAGCTTTTAAGATTTATAAGAAGTAGAAGATGTTTGAAACTCAAATTTGTATTGAAACATTATTCTTTGCATGAATACACTGACCCATTTCTTTTCTAAAGTAAAAATAACTGCTAGATTTTTTACTTGCATTGAAAATACAGCAATCACAGACCAGTTATTACATTCACACACTTTTTCAAGTTGCACAACTAACCTTCTTTTCTATAACAAAATGGAGTTAGTCTAAATTAGAAGTAATTGCATTAAGGAACATTTTGAAAAGGAGAATCCTGTTGCTTTTCTTGCATTTCAAACAATTTGGTTCTTTAATATTTCTTTGCATTTCCTTGCATATTTGTAAACATGGCTTATTTTTTTTTCACTTAAACCAAAACATCTGACTGCTTTAGGGTTGACAAATGATACCCTGTTAGACAGTTGCACAGAAAAGAAGAATAAACTCACACATGGAACAGGTTTCCAGAAACAGAAATAAACATTCTTCGCAAAGAACTGATACACTGTAAAGCCCATCACAAGACACAGCATGAGGATCAACTCTGTCTTTCTAGCAAGAACTTGAGATATTGGAGTTCGTATCACTCACCTGTTTGGCTCAGCTGGGATGTGCTTCTGCTCCTTCGAGACACTATGGCAACCACTTTGGCACTCAGGCTGGACCTCCTCTTCTTCCCACCTGCTCCAACGGTGCCCACAGCTGTGTCCGACTGGCTGCCATCATTATGCTCCAGTGTGTACATCTCTCCGCTCATGCTTGTGCTCTTGGTGATGGCTCTTCCGGAAGTCCCCATCCGTCTGCCTTGCATTTTAGGGGTAAATGAACTATATTTACAAAGTAAAAACATATATGCATCCATAAATTACAGGTCAGCATAACTGAAACTCTAAATCTCATTCATTTTGAAATAATCCAGGCAAAATTCTAGAGTGAAAAGCCAGTTGAGTAGTAGTCCTACAGCTACGAATACTCTTAAGATCACATCACCACTGTCAAATGTTTACTGGATGCAGCTTGAAGCAACAAACATTTCAACACAGAGTCATCTATCAACTCCTGGAAGAGAGGAACAGGAAATGCAACAGAGGCTAGCAACAGGGAAGTAGATGTAACTGATCAATTTTGCCAATAGTTCCTCTGTTACTTTCAGGGAAAAGCTAAAATATTTCAGTCAATGAGATAAGTCCATATGCATTTCTGAGAGAAAAATATTGTTTAAAATGGATACTCTGAATTTGCCATACGACAAGGTTTAAAAAAAAAATGAAAACAGCGTTTGTTTGTGCTGGTTTCTCTTTGGGATTCCAGCTCATGGGCACATCTTTTATTCTCTGAGGCTTAGTGAACCCAGGAAAGGCTGTTAATCTGGCAAACCCCCCAGCCTCTCCCCTTCTCCTTGCTTAGCCCCTCCTGGTCTATCTCCTCCACACAAGTTTTCTCTCATTTTCATCCTTGGAATCTTCAAACCCACAGGTTCCGGGTCCAGATGTCCCCGTTTTCATTCCTTTCTGCAAAACTTACTTGTCTGTGTCCTGAGCTTTTCTCAGTGTATCTGACAAGATCACTGGACTTCATTCCCAAATGAATGAATTTCTGCTCAGGCACCATAGAAGGTTAATGGACAGACTTCTCTACCTGCCCAAGCAAAGGTGTGTCCATGAGCTAGAGTCGAAGGCGGGGCAGAGAGGGCCAGGGGAGTAGGATTCTTTCTGTCTTAACTGTGTTGCTTATGCTTTTCCATTATTGACATAGACTATCCCTTTTTTGGTCCAAAAAATGCCTGTTTGATATCTTTGAAATGGCCCTCTTATTTTATGTGTCCTCAAAATATCTGCAAAAACTGGCTCCCATGACCTTTACCACCATCTGGACTTTCTATTTCTTGTCTGGAAATACTAAAGATATCACTGAATATAGCTTAAATGATGACACTTCTTATACAAGCCAGAACAGACCCTAATATGATGAGAAACAATAAAACAGGAAGCCTTGGTGATCATGTAACATGTCTGTGGTTACACACACAATGAGCATTTCAGCAGAAAGGAAAACTGGTGTGGGGGCTCAGAAGGCAGGGAAAACAGAGGACTGTCTGGACCTTAGGGTCCCTTCAGAGGCTGTGAGCGGACACTGAGACCTGGTTTGACCAGAATAACTGGGAATGGTAAACCCTAGCTGTGTTTCTTGAGTCGGTCCATGCCGACATTCACGTGACAGCATTCAGATATTCATATTGCTTCCCTTTATTCTAATCACCTTTTCATCAAGCCAAATGCTTTTTAAAGCGATTCGCAAACCTGGTAATTTCGCTACGCATGTTATGCAGTCAGTCTCTTTTTACAATCATGAAAAGGACAGTTTTACATATGATCAATTTAACACTGATTTCTGAGAGGTTTATATACCCAACTCTAGTGGACTTCCTTTTCAGATAAATATGATGGCCAATTTATTTCGTGTCCTCACCAATTTGTTTGAATGTATTTCCTAACTCTGTGATCCTGCTCAAGTCCTCTCTTAGTGTCTGGTTTCTCTACTATTTTATTCACACGATTCTGCCGAAGGATATACAGAAATGACAGGATTTGGTCAATTTCACCACTATAATACCCATCTTCAAGCAAACACCTGCGACTGAGAAACCCATAGTTTTTCATCTCTCATCAGTCTCCTCAGCACACTCCCCACAGTGGTTACTGAAATCGTCTTTTCTAGTGATTGTATTTTTACCTTTATTGTAAAGTACAGATAAACCAACACACACCTTTTTTCTCCACATGATTCACCAAAACAGAACCATATCACAACTCTCAAACTGCATTTTAAAAATCACTGCACAAAAGTACTATTGTTAAATTTTAGATGCTGTTATTTAGGTTATAGAGAAGTTTGAAAGAACAGGAAGGTGTTTTCTATAATAGTTCTATTATAAAAATGTATCCAATGAATGACAAAGATTCACAAATTTTTCTTGGATATTTAATTACAGCAATGAAATGTTCTACGATGGCAACAAATAAAAATTCTGAAAAAAATCAGATAAATCTGTGCAGTAAACAATTACCATTTTTTGGTGGGGGGTGATTTAAGAAGTTATGTTAAAAGTAAGTTTATGAATAAGTAAGACATTTTTTTTCCTCAAAAAATAAAATATTTTGTTTAGGGGCTCAAAAATCATTATTATGTGATCTGAATAGTTTCCTGAAGAATCTAGAGCATCATATGTTCAATGGAACGTGTTAGAGCATTTTCAATTCTGTTGGCTAACTGAAGGGAGAGGCGTGGAGCTGGGTCTAACCAGCCAGATCAATTAAACCAAAGGAAACGTCAGAGTCTTAGCACAGATTTACCTCTGTTGGCCTGTTTCTCCTTTATTCTGCTTCCATCATCCAAAAACTGATTCCTGTCCTGTAGATGTGCCTGAGTCCTTCAAGATGCCCTAAGGGGCTTTTGCCTTATAAAGCTTTTTGGGGGTCTCTGTCAAGCACCGACTACTGCCTCCCACCCCTGTATTTTATATTTTGTACCAGTCACAGTACGACTTGGATACTTAATATCAGCGCACACTAAACATTTGCAGCATTCCTCCCATTGCTGAGTAAGGGAAGTTCGTTCCTTTGCTCAGCTGTGTCTGACTCCTTGCAGTTCCATGAACTGTAGCCCGCCAAGCTCCTCTGCCAACAGAATTTTCCAGGCAAGAACACGGGAGAGGGTTGCCTTTTCTTCCTGCAAGGGATCTTCCCAACCCAGGGATCAAACTGTGTCTCCTGTATTGGTAGGTGGATTCTTTACCCACCTGGGAAGCCCCTAAATTGAAACTGAATAAGTGAGTTCTCACTATACAAACAGGCTGACACAACCCATCTTTAAAGATCAAACAAACAAAAACCCCTCCTTCCTTCTTTGGAAGACCTTCCCTAGCTACTGACCTTGTGCTGAAACCTCTGGGCTGTATGTCCTCTCTCTATATATTCTCTCCTAAACTAAGCAAAACCAGGCTCTGTCACCAGCATTTCATCCATACTGCCTTTTCCTTTCATCAAAGTCAAAAAATGACTCCACATGGCAAAATCCTACTATTTTTCAGTCCTCATCCTTCTGACATCTTCATACATTGTGTATTAGACAAAGCATTTGATGTCTGTTGATCCTGGGACACTCTGGTCTCATAGGTTTTCCCACCTTGTGCCTCCTGGCAAGACCCTCATTCTCTTTCATCACTAAAACCGGAGTTCTTGACCCCTGCTCCCCACACTGTAACTTCGGGAGACCGACTCTCTAGGTGTCTCAGCTGGCTCCAAGTTTTACTTTCTTCTATGTTCTGCCAATTTTCATGGCTTTTTCCCACCTCATTGCAGGCCTTGACTCTGAATTTATGTACCTTTCTTGTGAACTGCTGGGGTTTGTCTGAAAAGACTCTCAAAAATGTATTCAACCCAATGAAAAAACTGCTTTTCCTAGCACATTACATTAAGAGCATGCCACTTACCCAGTTTCTCAGAGTGATACCTGCCTCCTACCTGTTAAGAAAGGAAAAATCTAAACTTGGAAATGAGATTCGGAAAACAAAACAAAACTGCTTTACCTCTTAATGCCATGTTTAAGGATTATCTCCTAAGAACCTCAAGGGCATAAAAGCATCTGACTCTCTGAGGGAATGGAATATTTATTGACTTATTACTTACTCTTATAATACTTATGGTTCAAAATTGTTACAACTCTGTAAAAGATGCTATGAAGATGGGTCCCAAAGAGTGGGACATGACTAGGTGACTGAACAATAAAAAAGATGTTAACTTGAAAAGAACTTATAAGGAGCAAATGATCACTACCTGGTAGTGAGGATAACTCCAAAGAATAGGGTTTTATTGACCTAGAGAACATGATCCAGTTGGGATCAAACTGGACAATGCTCCAGCATTCTCTTTTTTTTTCCCCAATGACTATATATTTGTGTCTATATGCATGTCATCTGAGGAACCAGTTTGTCTCTCTGTTGGTTTGCTCACTAATGAGTTAAAATTTTGACATTTCCTATATATTTTTCTGACAACTGTTTTAAATTTGGGGATTATGTTTCAAGAGTGTCAGAGATCCTGTATAAACGCCCAGATGGACATCTGCTGGACCTCTGGGCAGGGCGCCCCGTGAATGCTGAGCCCAGTGATGGCTTTTTCTGGCTTCTGAATTCAATATCAAGAGACAAGAGAACGTTGCTTTCAATTTCTGTTTTGTTTTCTTAACTCTGGCCTTGTTTTGTTTGCTGCTGGTTCTGCTTCCTGGTGAATCTGGCTCTTCTTTTGCTTTGTCTGTGGCCAGTGGCAGCAACAACAGAGGGTCTGTCTACAGATGAAATCGGGTCGATAGAAAAATCTCAGAGGTGTATTGAGAGCTGGGTGGCAGATGACAGAAAATCTGGTTTTTCTGTCTGTTAGTGAGCTACAAAAGTTCATATCATTCAAGAAAATGTCCATAATAAAGAATAGCCCTTCCTGTTCTGGGATTAGGTTTCTGTGTCCATTTCCATCTATGTCAAGTGGTAGGATTGTAACTACTAGTTTTCTTTGCATGTTAAAAAAAACAGTCTTTTCAATTAGTGAAAGAAGTCTCTCACTTTCTGTACCCTAGGAATGCTGATCTGGGCAGACAGATATCAACTGAACAGAGCTCCTGCTCTGATTGATCTATGTGGACATAGTTCTCATGCAGTTAACTAAAGAATTTCCAGGGGGAAAAAAGAAACTGAACTTCTAATACTGTGAAAATGCTTCTCTTTCAAGAAAAAGCCATTTTTAAGAAATGGATGACTCAAAAGAATTTTAATATAAGAATCTGAATCCACAATCAAAGTGAATTATTTGAGATAGCAAACAAGTTTGATAAATTTGGCTTAAAAGAAGCTCTATGAAAACCATGATGAGAGGTCACTTTGTAAGCACAGGACAGCTACAGCAAAAAGGGGATGCTAACAGGCGCTGACGAGAATCTGAAGAAACTGGACGCCTCATACACAGCTGGTGGCAGTGTAAAATGATGCAGTCATTTTGGAAATAGTTTGGCAGTTTAGTTAAACAAAGCTTAGAGTTAAATTAAACTTTGAGTTGCCATGGTACTCAGTAATTTCATTCCTAGATAATCCATGAAAGTGAAGTCCCTCAGTCGGGTCCGACTCTTTGCGACCCCATGGACTGTAGCCTGCCAGGTTCCTCCATCCATGGGATTCTCCAGGCAAGAATACTGGAGTGGGCTGCCATTTCCTTCTCCGGGGGATCTTCCCAACCCAGGGATTGAACCCGGGTCTCCCTCACTGCAGGCAGATGCTTTAACCTCTGAGCCACCAGGGAAGCTCGTGAGAGATACATCCATGAGAGAATTGAAAACATATCCAAACACGGACATAGGAACATTCAGATCAGCATTATTCATAACACTTTAAAAAAGGAAACAACCCAAATGTCTATCAAATTATGAATGGAAACATGTGTTTTATCCATACCATGGAATATTATTACTCATAAAAATGAATGGCACATGTTACACAGTTGGAAACATTATACTACATGAAAGAAGTCAGCTACCAAAGGTTACATTCTATATGGGTGCATGTGTGCTAAGTCGCTTCAGTCATGTCTGACTCCGTGTGGCCCTATGGACTGTAGCCCACCAGGCTCCTCTGTCCTTGGGATTCTCCAGGCAAGAATACTGCAGTGGGTTGTCATGTCCTCCTCCAGGGGATCTTCCTAACCCAGGGACCGAACCGGCACCTCTTACATCTCCTGCATTGGCAGGCAGGTTCTTTACCACTAGCGCCACATGGGAAGCTCACATACTGTATAATTCCATCTAAATTAAATGCCAAATCAAGAGACAAATGTAGATAAGTGATCACCACGGGCTAGAAGAACAGGGCGAGGGGTATATGCCAAGAGTTATGGGTTTCTTTGGGAGATGAAAAAAATGTTCTCAAGTTACATAGTGGTGATGGTTGCATAGCTAATTGTGAATATACTAAAACTACTGAACTGTGCTATATGTACCATAATCCCAAACTCCTAATTTATTCCTCCCCCTTTCCCTTCAGTAACCGTAAGTTTATTTTCTATGTCTGTTAGTTTGTTTCTGTTTTACAAATAAGTACACCTGTACTTTTAAATTTCATATATAAGATGATAAGTGATATTTGTCTTTCTCTGACTTCACTTAGTATGATAATCTGTAGTTCCATCCATGTTATTGCAAATGGCATTGCTTTCATTCTTTTTTATGGCTGAGTAATCCTGTGTGTTATATATATATATATATATGTGTGTGTGTGTGTGTGTGTGTGTATATATATATACACACACACACACACACACACCCCATATTTTATTTATCCATTCCTCTGTCAATAGATATCTAGCTTGTTTCCTGTCTTGCTTACTGTAAACAGTGCTGCTATGAACACTGTAGAGGTGCATGTATCTTTTTTTTTTACATGTATCTTTTTGAATTAGAGTTTTTTTCTTCTCTAGATATATGTCCAGAGTGGGACTGATGGGTCATATGGTAGTTCTATTTTTAGGTTTTAAGGAACTTCCATACTCTTCTCCATGTGGTTGTACCAATTAACATTCCCACCAACAGTGTGGGAGAGTTCTCCTTTTTTCCACATCCTTTTCAACATTTATTATTTACAGACTTTTGGCTGATGGCCATTCTGACTGGTGTGAGGGGGGTACCACTTTGTAGTTTTAATTTGCATTTCTCTGATAGTTAATGACTTTGAGCATCTTTTCATGTGTCTTTTGGCATCTATATGTCTTCTTGGGAGAAATATCTTTAGGTCTTCTGCCCATTTTTGATTGGGTTGTTTGTAGGATGTTTATTATATGTGCTGCTACTTGCTAGGCTGCAAAATTGCTTGTATATGATGGACAAACTGTTATGCTCAATTCTCTACCTCCAGATTTTCTCTATCAAATAGAAGCTGAGGTTAAAAGTTGATAAATGGGAAGTAAATCTAAAACAGAGGGGATGTATGTATACATATAACTCATTCAATCTGCTGTACAGCAGAAACTAATACAACATTACGAAGTTAACTATACTCCATTAAAATTTTTAAAAGTTGCAATTAGTACAGATGGTTCCTTTTAGACTATAAAAAGTGACAGAAATATACAACATATTCAAGATAATAGATGTGTTTTTATTTATTAAATAAAGTAAGGAAATAATTTCTTACAGTAAAATACCTGAAATATAAATAAGGATAGTGAAAACCAGAAAGTGGGTGAATTTATTAAACTGTAGGAGGCTTGAAGAAAGTAAATTATTTACTCTGGTTTATTGTAGTTGTAAACAGTAAGTCGAAAGTGAAACAAAAAAACAGAACTTTAACTAACTAGCTCTATTTAATGGAGATCTTCATAATATAGTAAGAAAGATCTATGAACCATTTACTGACAAATATTACATTAATGCAAGATTAGAATTGGGTTTTCTGTTAAAATGAATAATCTATATGCACTTAATCAAATCGATAGGACTTCCCTGGTGGTTTAGCAGTAAAGAAACTACCTGTAATGAAAGAGATGCGGGTTTGATCCCTGGGTCAGGAAGATCCCCTGGAGAAGGAAATGGTAACCCACTCCTGTGTTTTTGGCTGAGAAATCCACGGACAGAGGAGTCTGGCAGTTCATGGGGTCACAAAAGAGTTGGACACAACTTAGTGGCCAAACAAATCAAATCAATTATGTTCAATATTAAGACACATCAAATTTTATGTATTTTGAGAAAGAAAAATGCCATCAATTGTAAAATATATATGGAATTCATATATGGTATAGTACATACCAGTGTGCACTGTACTAATAGAACCAATGAAATTACGGTAGTAGGCAATGTAGAAACTCATTTCAATCAAGTGTTTTTTTAAAGGCTGATAAAATGAACCTGGAACCCTGTGAGTTCACTTTCCCTAAGTCGACAAAAAGACTTTGCATTACCTATAGACATCCCAGAGATCAATCACATAAGGAACCCAACCTGTACCTCTCATTGTCATACTCTGGTTCCTTATTCTAATATAAGATGACTGGCATGTAATTTCAGAACAGAATGAAAAAAAAAAATGGGCCTGATACAGCTTCTCATTTTCAGAAAGTAAGGCAACTTTTAAGAAAAGCTTATGAGACACTATGTAACGACGATTTCCACTCTTAATAATAAATTTAGCCTAAAAATAATTATAATCAATTTCTGTATCTTGGACACAACAGAAGAAGGTAGAAGACTACCATGACTCTACCGGAAGGCCAAAAAAGGATAAGTAATTTGAGGCATATGAAAAGATGGCTATAATACATACAAATTCACTGTATGTTTTCAAATATGCAGAAGTCTCCTCAAATTATTTGAGTCCTACACTTGTTTGGATCAATATACAAGTTGTTAATGATGAATGGTCAACACAAAAGGAATTTGCTGATCAAGAAACGCCCAGGCATCTCGCTCATAATTTCTAGGAGTTAAAATTCTGGGACTGATAACAGGCCAGTGTCAAATTCCATATAAGCATATCTACTGGACCTATTTTGACAGCAGTATCACTTTAGAACCAAGGGATGTGCTCAGGTTAGATCGCTATTTACATCTGATCCCTCAGATAGACCTTTTGAAGTAGTTGTGTCTGCGTAATTCTTACTGCATTTCACTCACACACAACTGGATTTATCTATGAGCCTATAAATACTCTTTGTATTGAGGGCTTACATATTATTGATCGATTCATATTCATTCGGTTTATTTCTAATTAGCTTACCTACTTAGAATTATTCTTAGGCATTTCATGTTTCTAATTATACTGTATTGATGTATTTTATAAATTTCATGTCTTAATGTTTGTTGCTGGCACATAAAAACACAACAGATTTGTTACTCTTGTTGTTACTGTTATTACTGCTAACTCTCTCCCATATGTTGTTACTGTTACTTTTATTCTTACTACCCATCCCATGTGTTCCCTATTTCTTCCTCCAGTTTACTCCCAACCGGGGACTTTTTCCTTCCACATGAAGGGTAGGTTGGCTGGTGATGAATTCTTAGAAATTTCATCCATTCATCCTTGCACTATCTGAAGGATATTTTCACTGGGCAACATGTACCACGGAGAAGGCAATGGCAACCCACTCCAGTGTTCTTGTCTGGAGAATCCCAGGGACGGGGGAGCCTGGTGGGCTGCCGCCTATGAGGTCGCACAGAGTCGGACACGACTGAAACGACTTAGCAGCAGCAGCAGCAGTATGTACCAAGCATAAACAGTAGGTTTTTCTGATGTTTTTCTTTTTTCCTCCAGCATTCTTCTTTTCAGTCATTCCATGGGTTTGGGGCTTTGATAACATCTGCTGAATTTCCAGCCAAAGTCTCACTGTTTCTTTCCTGAACATAATATCTTTCTCCCCTCCCCAGGATTATTTTAAGAAAAATCATTTTTAGTTCTCAGCACACAGATCATAATATTGCTAGGTTTGTTTTTCTCTCCCTCTATCCTGAGACTATGAATGGCTGTTGGATTTACAATGTAATGTATCACTACTACAACGTAATATTTCACTACTTTGGCAAAGTTCTCAGCCAGCCCTCCAGGACTCAGGTCTTGCTTCTGCCACTGCTCTCCTCCTGGGACTCGGTTACACTCTTCAGGCCCCCTTTCCATCTTGTTCCACTTCTGACTTGTTCTTCAGCTTCTCTTTGCTCTCGTGTGAATGTATATACTTTCCACAGACATGGTCACTAACTCTCAGTCCTGCTGTTTTTAATATGCCATTAAACCCACCTATTAAATGTACTGTTAGGGTTTTTTGGGGGGGCATTTTTATTGTCACCCTGCTCATATTGATCCAAACAAGTGTAGGACTCAAATAATTTGTCACCCTGCTTATTTAACTGATATGCGGAGTACATCATGAGAAGCACTGGGCTGGATGAAGCACAAGCTGGAATCATGATTGCCAGGAGAAATATCAATAACCTCAGATGTGCAGATGACACGATCTTTATGGAAAAAAGTGAAGAAGAACTAAAAAGCTTCTCGATGAAAGTGAAAGAGGACAGCGAAAAAGTTTGCTTAAAGCTCAACATTCAGAAAACTAAGATCATGTCATCCGGTCCCACCACATCATGGCAAATAGATGGAGAAACAGTGGAAACAGTTGCTGACTTTATTTTTTGGGGCTCCAAAATCACTGCAGATGGTGATTGCAGCCATGAAATTAAAAGATGCTTACTCCTTGGAAGGAAAGTTATGACCAACCTAGGCAGCATATTAAAAAGCAGAGACATTACTTTGTCAACAAAGGTTTGTCTAGCCAAGGCTATGGTTTTTCCAGTAGTCATGTATGGATGTGAGAGTTGGACTACAAAGAAAGCTGAGTGCTGAAGAATTGATGCTTTTAAACTGTGGTGTTGGAGAAGACTCTTGAGAGTCCCTTGGACTGCAAGGAGATCCAACCAGTCCATTCTAAAGGAGATCAGTCCTGAGTGTTCATTGGAAGGACTGATGCTGAAGCTGAAACTCCAATAATTTGGCCACCTGATGCGAAGAACTGACTCATTTGAAAAGACTCTGATGCTGGGAAATATTGAGGGAAGGAGAAGAAGGGGATGCCAGAGGATGAGATGGTTGGACGGCATCACCAACTCAATGGACATGAGTTTGAGTGAACTCCGGGAGTTGGTGATGGACAGGGAGGCGTGGCGTGCTGCAGTTCATGGGGTCACAGAGAGTTGGACACGACTGAGCAACTGAACTGAACTGAACTGAATAATTGTGTCACTGGATTGCAAAGTCCCTCCAGAGGAAAAGAGGTCCATGTGGCACTACTTTGTGTCCTTCTCTTCTTTCAAGGGTTGCAGCCCCTCCAGTTACTTTCTCTGCTATATTGCTTATAAGCGCTGTCAAATTGTTTTTTATCTGTTCGTCTGTTTTGGTTTAGTTTTTGCAACTTTGTGGGAGAGATATCCATCTGATACCAGCTACTCTGTCACACCTGCAACTGCACAGGCTGTGTCCACTCCTTACTTTCGAATAAGTTTAGAGTCGTCAGGACTAGTGGTGGTGTCAACATCTCCACTTGGTGAGTAATGAAGAAGTATGCGTTATAGGGCTGCAGCGATTCATTTCTTTGCAAACTACACTGAGTAGTCTTTTCCAACTTGCTTCTATTCACAGTTCCCTGACAGGCTATATGTGACAGACAGCCTGGCAGACCAGCAAGGCTTCTCCTCTGAGCAGATGTCAGCTGCTCCTCTGAGGTATGAAACACTGCTTCAGGATGTCCCAGGTCTAGAAGTTCTCTAATTCCCACAGATCTGAGTATACATTTTCATTAGGCTTTTTAAGGCTGTGTCATTTAGAGAACTCGACATTCAGTAGCTGAATAAGTCAGCATCTACTCTTGGTATTTCTCCTCCTTTTAGTACAGATTTCACTGAATTTGAAAGCTATTTTCTGTAGTTTATAATTTAAGGATGCTGTTGTCTCCTAGTTTCATAGTAGATAAAAGTTTTAGTCTTCTTACAAAATTTGGGTAGCTTTCAGTTGGCAATTAGAGACGAATAAAAATATCTATCCTCTTCAATCTGCAGTCTGTGATCAGGAGTTCTGTTTAGGAAGTAAAATTGATTGTATTACTCGATGACTGACTTGAACACAAGTTCTTTATGAGAGGGATTAAGTCTCCCAAAGGTAATCACTGGTTTCTGGAGGTGGGAGGAATGAAAAAATCTCAGGTAACACACTAGTTGGGTCCTGCAAGAGGCCACAGTGTATCAAGACAAACACAGAGTACCTGTGAGGTTAAAATGTCATGTGGGGAGGTCTTTAGGGAAAGAACATCCAGAAGTCTAGTGGGGGCTGATAATGCTACAAAGAAAGTGTTAGAAAGAGGACTGGGAAGAGTTAAAACTAGGGAAGCTTCCAACTTTTTGATTTGGGAACTAGGTGGTTAATGAGGTAGAAAGAGTATACTTATTGTGTTCAAATACTACATAAATCAATCATTTGTTTATTATTTATTCTAAGAAACATTAAAGGACCTTAGTGATTATAAATAATGAACTAACTATATACACATGTATTTCCAGTCTATCATAAATTCAATCAAATATACATGTTTGTGTACACACACACACACTGTTCAACAAAAGCTGGTGTGTGTACAATATTCAGTAAATACTGAAAATTAGAAAATAAAAGGGAGCCTTCCTACATTGTTGGTGGGAACGCGGCCACTATGGAGAACAGTACGGCTGTTGAAGAGAACCACCATACGATCTATGAATCCCACTCCAGAGGAAACCATAATTCAAAACAATACAGGCACTTCAGTGTTCCTTGCAGCACTGTCTGCAATATCCAAGACATGGAAGCAACCCAGGTGTCCATCCACAGATGAATGGATAAAGAAAATGCGGTACATATATGCAATGGAATGTTACTCAGTCATAAAAAATGAAATTTTGCCAATTTTAACAATATGGCTGCAAGTAGAAATGATCATTTTAAGTGAAGTAAGTCAGAGAAAGACAAATATTATATGATATAATTTATGTGGAATCCAAAAAGTGATACAAATGAACTTATTTACAAAATAGAAATAGACTCACAGATAAAGAAAAACTTACTGTTACCAAAATGGAAAGCAGGTAGCGAAGGGATAAAGTATGAGTCTGGATTAACAAACACACACTAAGATAGATAAACAACAAAGATCAACTATAAAGCAAAGGAATCTATATTCAATATCTCACAATAACCTATAATGGAAATGAATAGGAAAAAATGCATACATGTATACGTGTTTGTATATACATACATACATAGATACACACACATACATGCATATATACACACATACCCATATATACGTACACACATATATATGTGTGAGTGCATGCATGCTAAGTGGCTTGAGTCGTGTCCAGCTCTTTGCGACTCTATGGAATGTAGCCCTCCAGGCTCCTCTGTCCATGGGATTCTCCAGGTAAGAATACTAGAGCGGGTTGCCATGCCCTCTTCTAGGAGATCTTCCTGACCCAGGGATCAAAACCATGTCTCTGATGTCTCCTGCTTTGGCAGGTGTGTTCTTCACCACTAGTGCCACATGGAAACCATTCCCCTCATATACATACATGTACGTGCATATATATATATACACACACACACACACATACATATAAATGTAACTGAATCACATTGCTGTATACCTGAAACATAGCAAATCAAACTAAAGTAAAAAAAAAAAAGTAAAAAAATAAATACTTTCTCATATCATGTATGAACCATGAAATAGTATAAACGAGTCACAAAATGATAAAGTCAGAAAGCTGAAGATGGACACACAAGCGATTTCATGATATAACTGCTGTTTTAGTTTACAAAGGAACAAAGATCACCAATTATTTTGGATGATGCAAATAACTTAGAAAACATTTCCACTAATTATGGGAAGCTAGTGCATAAGGTCTTCTGAGAATCCTTCAAGGTCTAGGGTTTTTGAGTCACTAAACTGGGTATGTTCTATGCATTCAGTCAGTGAGTGCTGATTATACCAATTTCATTATTGTGTCTGCGTTTTATGATGCCCTGGTTGAAATCAGGTAATCAGATTTAAAAATGAGTAAAGAAATGTAGCTCTAAGTGATTATTGTCTTAAAAAATGATAATGTAAAAAAAAAAGCCTTTACAATTTTTACCATATTGTTTTATTTTATTTTTTATTTATTTTTTTAATTTTAAAATCTTTAATTCTTACATGCAAGTGTAGTATGAAATCTGTTAAGTATGTATGCTAAAGCAATGAATTTGAAAATAAAATATATTATTTTACATAGTCTGTATCATACTGTGTAAAGCTATTGTGCTAAAAAGCAATCCCAAGCACTTCTTTTACTTCATACACCAAGTGCATGATTCATAAGTAAAATATGCAGTAGGAAAAAAGACCATCTAAGCTCAACATAGACCTAGGAGTCTGCAAGTTTCTTTTTTCTTTGAAATAGAATTTTTTCCTAATGTATCATACCAAAGACTTGCAACATAATAGACAAACCACTGGCCAAATTATGATACTATCTGAATTAAAAATACTTAATAGCTAAAGAATTAGAACTGAATCTCATATTTTAATTTTTTTCCTCCAGATCATAGCACTAGAAATTATTGTGTCACATTTGGTCTAACATATGCTTTAAAGGCAGTGATACTTCCTCTTTATATTTAATGATATAAGTCTTGAATTAATAAAACAAATCCTAGTAAAACTGCTCTATTGGAAGGGTAAAGCTCAGAGCCCTGCTATCTGAGTCTCCTCTTCTTATCCTTTAATATGCCTGTTTCAAACCTGTATGTGGCAATTTGCAGACAGTTAATGTCCATTAGAATACCAACAGTCCAGGGGCATGACTCTGAAAATGTCCACACTAATGAAATTGGACTTCTCCAAGCCAACATACATTCATTCAGCTCATCATAAAGCCCAGTCAAGTGGAAAACTTAAATATTAACAATCACAATCCGGATAATAAAAAAAAAAGAAAGGTGTTGTGTCATACGTTATGTAGTAATCTGACCTGCGAGAGATGTAAGAATAACTTTTCAAAGACAAAGAAACTCACTGAATTCTTGACATTTGTGTGCAGTAGCTGAGTTATAAACATGCAGCACAGCTACCCTTCATTCTGTTCCCTCACAGTCCTGAGAGGCAGGAGTGGCAGGTTGAGTCTCGTTTCTCAGACGCATATATGCATCCTAATATTACATGTATACTATGAGTTGGTTTTGCTTTGCACCATATAATTGGCATCAAGTATGGTACCTCCATATAACAGGCACTCAATAAATGACTGGAAAGGGATGAATGAGTGAATGAATGAATGGCTAAACAGAAAAGTAAAGTCAGCTCTACAGAACTAGTGCACATGGTGAAGTCCTCAATACTGGTTAGTGATAGTATCAAAGCAGATATAGACAGAGAGACAGATAGATAGACTGACAGATAGATAGATATAGACAGATGCTAGAGAGATAGATGCTAGAGACAGATGACAGGTAGATAGACAGATAATCGAGATAGATAGACAGTAGATAGTGTCTGCATGTACTTTCAGTTCTTTATTTAGTCTGCATATACTATCTATTTAGTACATTGTGCGTGCTAAGTGCCATCAGTCGTGTGTGACTCTTTGGAACCTTATGGACTGTAGCCTGCCAGGCTCCTCTGTCCATGGAATTCTCCAGGCAAGAATACTGGAGTAGGTTGCCATGCCCTCCTCCAGGGGCTCTTCCTGACCCAGGGATCAAAGCCAAGTCTCTTAAGTTTCTGGCATTGGCAGGCAGGTTCCTCACCATTAGTGCCACCTGGGAAGCCCATTAGTACTTTGAAGTGAAGTGAAGTCACTCAGTCGTGTCCACCTCTTTGCAACCCCATGGACTGTAGCCCGCCAGGCTCCTCTGTCCATGGGATTCTCCAGGCAAGAATACTGGAGTGGGCTGTCATTTCCTTCTCCAGGGGATCTTCCCAACCCAGGGATCGAACCTGGGCCTCCTGCATTGCAGGCAGACGCTTTATCCTCTGAGCCACCAGGGAAGCAAATAATCATCTTACTTCCCCTTTTTCACACCCTTCTGAATCCCTCAACTTCCTCACACATGCTCTTGCTATGTTTCCAAGTGTCCTTTTTCATACCTGAGATGCAAACCTGACCACTTTTCTGGAACTAGGAACTTACATTAGATAAACCCATACATAAGTAACTGATACAATTAACTATAAACTAACATTATAAGTGTGATAACACAACTAAATATTTTTTAATATTTAATGTTATTAAATAATATTATTTAATATATGGCAAATAATGCTAAAATTATATATATAGCATTCACTTTATATCACTAAAGTAAACGTAAATATTAAGAATTTCTTATAGCTTTATCTTTTCTATGTTTTGACAAAATAAAATCAAGACTTTATGCACAGACACAGAAACATATGGACCAGATTCAGTTAAAAGTTTAATAAGAAAATGAAACTTGAAAGTGTTTTGAAAGTAAGGATGAATCTTTCTGCAATGATTTGATCTGTAATGGCTGACATCTGTTCCCTTCAGAATCCCGGCTTCCTAATGACCTGGTAGGATTTATGTGTGTGATTCCATTCACTCTGACTAGAATCTGACACTAGAGGGTCCATGAACCCAGTCCCACTCTAAAGCGAGCAACAACCAAGATGCAGGAGGTCAGTGGCATCTACACACTATGGAGAACTCTGCCCACAAGAGCGATCTTCCTTAAGTTCAATGAAACACACTCTTTCAGAAAATTCTTCAATTTGGGTAAGACCTTCTCCTTACACTCATTTTCAGTCATGAAACGTAACACCTCTTTATATATGTCCACTCTGACCATAGAACTACAAGATCTAGATAAGCTGCAGTCCCCATCAGCTTTCTGTCCCAATTTCCTGCAAGTTTTCTCCAGACCTTAACTTTGGACTTCAGACCAAAGATCTCGGTGGCTGTCTCCAGGTTTCCGCCCAGAGTCACAAACGACACCACTGACAAAAGGCCGGGAAGCCACGACTGATTCTGCTCTGGACAGGATGCAGTCTGGGTGAAGACTTGGTGCTCTCTCATGCAAGTCAGGGGCTTGGGGAAGAGGCTCACTTCAGTATTTCCAAGAACCTACAGAGACAATTTGATTATACTCTTCGCAGCCAAAAATGGAGAAGCTCTATACAGTCAACAAAAACAAGACCAGAAGCAGACTGTGGCTCAGATCATGAGTTGCTTATCGCCAAATTCAGACTTACATTGAAGAAAGTAGAGAAAACCACTAGACCATTCAGATATGACCTTAATCAAATCCTTTATGATTATACAGTAGAAGTGAGAAATAGATTTAAGGGACTAGATCTGATAGATAGAGTGCCTGATGAATTATGGATGGAGGTTTGTGACATTGTACACGAGACAGGGATCAAGACCATCCTCACGGAAAAGAAATGCAAAAAAGCAAAATGGCTGTTTGGGGAGGCCTTACAAATAGCTGTGAAAAGAAGAGAGGTGAAAAGCAAAGGAGAAAAGGAAAGATATAAGTATCTGAATGCAGAGTTCCAAAGAATAGCAAGAAGAGATAAGAAAGCTTTCTTCAGCAAGCAATGCAAAGAAATAGAGGAAAACAACAGAATGGGAAAGACTAGAGATCTCTTCAAGAAAATTAGAGATACCAAGGGAATATTTCATGCAAAGATGGGCTCGATAAAGGACAGAAATGGTATGGACCTAACAGAAGCAGAAGATATTAAGAAGAGGTGGCAAGAATACACAGAACTGTACAAAAAACATCTTCACGACCAAGATAATCACGACGGTGTGATCACTCACCTAGAGCCAGACATCCTGGAATGTGAAGTCAAGTGGGCCTTAGAAAGCATCACTACGAACAAAGCTAGTGGAGGTGATGAAATTCCAGTTGAGCTACTTCAAATCCTGAAAGATGGTGCTGTGAAAATGCTGCACTCAATATGCCAGCAAAGTTGGAAAACTCAGCAGTGGCCACAGGAGTGGAAAAGGTCAGTTTTCATTCCAATCCCAAAGAAAGACAATGTCAAAGAATGCTCAAAGTACTACACAATTGCACTCATCTCATACGCTAGTAAAGTAATGCTCAAAATTCTCCAAGCCAGGCTTCAGCAACACGTGAATGGTGAACTTCTAGATGTTCAAGCTGGTTTTACAAAAGGCAGAGGAACCAGAGATCAAATTGCCAACTTCTGCTGTATCAGATGTTGAAAAAGCAACAGAGTTCCAGAAAAACATCTATTTCTGCTTTATTGACTATGCCAAAGCCTTTGACTGTGTGGATCACAATAAACTGGAAAACTCTGAAAGAGATAGGAATACCAGACCACCTGACCTGCCTCTTGAGAAACCAATAGGCAGGTCAGCAAGGAACAGTTAGAACTGGACATGGAACAACAGACTGGTTCCATATAGGAAAAGGGGTACGTCAAGGCTGTATATTGTCACCCTGCTTATTTAATTTCTATGCAGAGTGCATCATGAGAAATGCTGGGCTGAAAGAAGCACAAGCTGGAATCAAGATTGCAGGGAGAAATATCAGTAACCCCAGATATGCAAATGACACCACCCTTAAGGCAGAAAGTGAAGAGGAACTATAAAGCCTCTTGATGAAAGTGAAAGTGGAGAGCGAAAAAGTTGGCTTAAAGCTCAACATTCAGAAAACGAAGATAATGGCATCTGGTCCCATCACTTCATGGGAAATAGATGGGGAAACAGTGGAAACAGTGTCAGACTTTATTTTGGGGGGCTCCATAATCACTGCAGATGGTGACTGCAGTCATGAAAGTAAAAGACGCTTATTCCTTGGAAGAAAACTTATAACCAACCTAGGAACATATCTCAACATAATAAAAGCTATTATGACCAACCCACAGCAAACATTATCCTCAATGGTGAAAAACTGAAAGCATTTCCCCTAAAGTCAGGAACAAGACAAGGGTGCCCACTTTCACCACTACTATTCAACATAATTCTGGAAGTTTTTGCCACAGCAATCAGAGCAGAAAAAGAAATAAAAGGAATCCAAATTGGAAAAGAAGTAAAACTCTCACTGTTTGCAGATGGCATGATCCTCTACATAGAAAACCCCAAAGACTCTACCAGAAAATTACTAGAGCTAATCAATGAATATAGTAAAGTTGCAGGATATAAAATCAACACACAGAAATCCCTTGCATACCTATACACTAATAATGAGAAAGTAGAAAAAGAAATTAAGGACACAATTCCATTCACCATTGCAACGAAAAGAATAAAATACTTAGGAATATATCTACCTAAAGAAACTAAAGACCTATATATAGAAAACTATAAAACACTGGTGAAAGAAACCAAAGAGGACACTAATAGATGGAGAAATATACCATGTTCATGGATCGGAAGAATCAATATAGTGAAAGTGAGCATACTACCCAAAGCAATCTACAGATTCAATGCAATCACTATCAAGCTACCAGTGGTATTTTTCACAGAGCTAGAACAAATAATTTCACAATTTGTATGGAAATACAAAAAACCTTGAATAGCCAAAGCAACACTGAGAAAGAAGAATGGAACTGGAAGAATCAACCTGCCTGACTTCAGGCTCTACTACAAAGCCACAGTCATCAAGACAGTATGGTACTGGCACAAAGACAGAAATACAGATCAATGGAACAAAATAGAAAGCCCAGAGATAAATCCACACATCTATGGACACCTTATCTTCAACAAAGGAGGCAAGAATATACAATGGATTAAAGACAATCTCTTTAACAAGTGGTGCTGGGACAACTGGTCAACCACTTGTAAAAGAATGAAACTAGAACACTTTCTAACACCGCACACAAAAATAAACTCAAAATGGATTAAAGATCTAAATGTAAGACCAGAAACTATAAAACTCCTAGAGGAGAACATAGGCAAAACAGTCTCTGACATAAATCACAGCAGGATCCTCTATGACCTACCTCCCAGAATATTGGAAATAAAAGCAAAAATAAACAAAGGGGACCTAATTAAAATTAAAAGCTTCTGCACAACAAAGGAAACTATAAGCAAGGTGCAAAGACAGCCTTCTGAATGGGAGACAATAATAGCAAATGAAGCAACTGGCAAACAACTAATCTCAAAAATATACAAGCAACTCCTGCAGCTCAATTCCAGAAAAATAAACAACCCAATCAAAAAATGGGCCAAGGAACTAAATAGACATTTCTCCAAAGAAGACATACAGATGGCTAACAAACACATGAAAACATGCTCAACATCACTTATTATCAGATAAATGCAAATCAAAACCACAATAAGGTACCATTTCATGCCAGTCCGAATGGCTGCGATCCAAAAGTCTACAAGCAATAATGCTGGAGAGGGTGTGGAGAAAAAGGAACCCTCTTACACTGTTCGTGGGAATGCAAACTAATACAGCCATTATGGAGAACAGTGTGGAGATTTCTTAAAAAACTGGAAATAGAACTGACTTATGACCCAGCATTCCCACTGCTGGGCATACACACCGAGGAAACCAGAATTGAAAGGGGCACATGTACCCCAATGTTCATCGCAGCACTGTTTATCATAGCCAGGACATGGAAGCAACCTAGATGTCCATCAGCAGATGAATGGATAAGAAAGCTGTGGTACATATACACAATGAAGTATTACTCAGCCATTAAAAAGAATACATTTGAATCAGTTCTAATGAGGTGGATGAAATTGGAACCTATTATACAGAGTGAAGTAAACCAGAAAGAAAAACACCAATACAGTATACTGACGAATATATATGGAAGTTAGAAAGGTGGTAATGATAACTCCGTATGTGGGACAGCAAAAGAGACGCAAATGTATAGAACAGTCTTTTGGACTCTGCGGGAAAAGGAGAGGGATGATTTGGGAGAATGGCATTGAAACATGTATAATATCATAGGAGACACGAATCACCAGTCTAGGTTCGATGCAGGATACAAGATGTTTGGGGCTGGTGCACTGGGATGACCTAGAGGGATGGTATGGGGAGGGAGGTGAGAGGAGGGGTTCAGGATTGGGAACACATGTACACCCATGGCACATTCATGTTCATGTATGGCAAAACCAATACAGTATTGTAAAGTAAAAATAAATAAATAAATAAATAAATAAATAAATAAATATATTAAATCTGGAAAATAAATAAATAAATTAAATAAAGTAAAAAAATAAAAAAGAAAAGCAGAGACATTACTTTGACAACAAAGGTCCGTCTAGTCAAGGCTATGTTTTTTCCTGTGGTCATGTATGGATGTGAGAGTTAGACTGTGAAGAAAGCTGAGTGCCAAGGAGCTGATGGTTTTGAACTGCGGTGTTGGAGAAGACTCTTGAGAGTCCCTTGGACTGCAAAGAGATCCAACCAGTCCATTCTGAAGGAGATCAGCCCTGGGATTTCTTTGGAGGGAATGATGCTAAAGCTGAAACTCCAGTACTTATGCCACCTCATGCGAAGAGTTGATTCACTGGAAAAGACTCTGATGCTGGGATGGATTGTGGGCAGGAGGAGAAGGGGACAACAGAGGATGAGATGGCTGGACTGCATCACTGACTCGATGGACGTGAATCTGAGTCCGGGAGTTGGTGATGGACATGGAGGTCTGGTATGCTGCGATTCACGGGGTCACAAAGAGTTGGACACGACTGAGTGACTGAACTGAACTGAACAGAGACAACTGTAGGCTTCCCTGGTGGCTCAGAGGGTAAAGAATCTGCCTGCAATGCATGAGACCCAGGTTCAATCCCTGGGTCAGGAAGATCCTGTGGAGAAGGAAATGGCAACCCACTCCAGTATTCTTGCCTGGAAAATCCCTTGGACAGAGGAGCCTGGTGGGCTACAGTCCATGGGGTCGCAAAGAGGCAGATCCAACTGAGGACTAACACGTTCTACACACACTTTCTTCAGAGACAACTGGACACCTGTACAAACTCACACACCTCCATCTGGGGTTTTTCAGCCTCATTCATTGCAGTGTAGGGACCTCAGAGGAAAAGAGGGATTATTATACAGAAACCTCAAGATGCAAAGCTCCAGAGTTTGTCAGATTTCTGGTCTGTCCCTAAGGCTACAGGCTGGGAAACTTTCTAAATACAGTCTGGGTCTTCATGGGTCTTATCACTGAAGTCATGTTAGCATTGAATTTACTTTTTTTTCCTATTTATGTCTTTTAAAACTTCAATAGTTGTTAAAAGTACGTGTGCAGAGTAAAAAAGAAAAATAACAACCACAAGCCTATAAGCTTCAAGATAATAAGGACCTAGATTTTGTGTTTGTTTGCTTTTTTAAGGAAAGACCTACATTCTAACGACAGTATCATTATTTGCTATTCATGGCCTTGCACACGTTCTTCAAATCTTAGATATCACACTTTCTCATTTCTAAAATAAAGAGAAATGAGGATGACAGCAAATCACCTTTGCCCAAAATTATGCTCAACTGTAAATAAATACTAGCTCCCAGTATTGTCATTACAAGCCTCAGTAATATACTGTCCATGGAATGCTAGTTACTGCGATGCAGTGATTGTTCTTCTCAGGTGTAGTGAAATAATTTTATATCAATCTGTGGGATGTTAACATCATGGCAAATAGATGGGGAAACAGTGGAAACAGTGGAAACAGTGACAGACTTTATTTTCTTGGGATCCAAAATCACTGCAGATGGTGATTGCAGCCATGAAATTAAAAGATGCTTGCTTCTTGGAAGAAAAGCTATGACGAACCGAAACAACATATTAAAAAGCAGAGACATTACTTTCCCAGCAAAGGTCCATCTAGTCAAGGCTATGGTTTCTCCAGTGGTCATATATGGATGTGAGAGTTGGACTATAAAGAAAGCTGAGTGCTGAAGAATTGATGCTTTGGAACTGTGGTGTTGGAGAAGACTCTTGAGAGTCCCTTGGACTGCAAGGAGGTCCAACCAGTCCATCCTAAAGGAAATCACTCCTGAGTATTCACTGGAAGGACTGATGCTGCAGCTGAAACTTGAATACTCTGGCCACCTGATGCGAAGAACTGACTCATTTGAAAAGACCCTGATGCTGGGAAAGATTGAGGGCAGGAGGAGAAAGGGATGCCAGAGGATGAGATGGCTGGATGGCATCACCAACTCACTGGATGTGACTTTGAGTAAACTCCAGAGTTGGTGATGAACAGGGAAGCCTAGCGTGCTGCGGTCCCTGGGGTCTCAAAGAGTTGGACATGACTGACTGACTGAACTGAACTGATGGGATGTTAGAGGTTAAGGATTTTGTTGTCGATTTACTTTGCTTGCTTCCCAGCATCCTGCACTGGTCCTGCTCCCTGGGTGAATACAGGGGCCCCAGGTGTCCGGCAGGCCCAACTTCACGTGCTGGGCTGTCCTGTCACCTCGGCAACAGCTAACCAAAGACCGGCATCTGAGTCCAAAGCAACCTCTAATGGCCTCTTTATTCCAGGATGACAAACAGCTCCCTTAACATATGGCTCTCTCAGGCTCCATCCCTTAAATTCAGACATCCTCGGAGTCTCTCCCTCCATCTGGACCGTAATCTACCTTTTACCCCAGCTCACGTCTCTCTCCCCGTTCTCCGGTTTCCGGGTCTCCTCGGCATCCAAGGGCCCTCTCTCCTTTGGGCCTCCCTCTTTCCCTCTGTTCTTCCCTCTCCCTCTCTCCTTCCCCCCTCCCTCTCCCCTCGCTCTCTCCCACTCTCTCTTTCCGTATCTCCTGGTCCTTAGCGCCTTACTCCCCTCATCTCAGCATTCTGTTTTCCTGGGCCTTAGATCTCACTGCCTGTTCAAGACTCAATTCCCTTTTCCCTGCCCTGGCATTTGCCCTCTTCCTTGGGACAAGATCCTTAGGGCCATAGTGCTTTTTGCTACAATTATTTATTTGTTCCTTTTGTTTTAAACAGTATCCTTTTAAGTGAGTAAACTTTAAAAAATTTTAAGGAAATAGTAGCACATTTAAATAGGAAATTCTATTTCTAGCAAAGTAGTAGATGATACAATCTGAAAAAATCCTTTTCTTCCCCAATACCCAGAACTGACGGGAAAATTACAACAAATACGTCTTAAAATACAAACCCAAGTTCCTAAGAAAGGAAGAGAAATTCTGTGGCCCAAAAACCAAGAGGGCCTGAAAACAGGTTGTTAAGTAAGTATGAATGTCTTGGGAGGTTCTGCCGATGAGAAATTTTGATACTTGAGTCGAGTCCAGGGTCAGGGGAGACTTAGAAGTGAAACCCCGCACGAGTCAAGACGATTGAAGAAAAAGGAAGAATGTGGGTTTTGTCTAAGCCCTATGATACCTTCACTGGTGCCATAGACTTGCTTACATAAATAATACAGTGTAATATAATGTATATATTTCAGGAAGACAGATAATGCTCCCCCAAGGGAAGCTCTACAATGCACCAAAAAATGGTTAGCAGAGAAACAAGAAAAAACATGGGTCATTCTAAAGCATTTAAAAAAACTACATCCAGTAATGCAAGAAAGAAAACAACATATAATTAAAACACTAGACATAAAATATGTAAATGGTGGAGGGATGGTAACAGAACTAAAGTGTACTACAGTCATTTCCCCCCCGCCCTGGGGCCAGCAGAAATAATTGTTATCTTTTAGATTTATTGCTTAATGAAATATATACACTTGAAGCACAAAATTAGGCACTAACATCATGGAAATAATATAATTTCCATAATAATGGAGAATGAAATAAAAACAATTCAATTCATAATCAATCAGGAAAGAGAAAAAATAAGATAATAACAGCTGAAAATATTAAATAAGATAGTAGAAAGAATTCCAAATACCTAAGAAATCAAAATATGTGTAAAAGGATTAGGTAGCTAATTAAATAATACAGATTGCCAAGCAAGAAGGAAAAAAAAAATCTAAATCCAGCTCTATGCTGGTTACAAGAGATATAACTCATATATAACTTATAACCTTTAACAGATAGGTTAAAAGTAAAAGGCTGTGAAAAGTTAGACTGAACATTGGTTTTAAAACTTTTCATGCAAGACAAAATCAACTTAAAGCAAGAAAAAAAATATTAGAGATAAATAGATTCACCACATAAAGACAAAAGGTTAAATCATCTGGCTCTTGATTCTAGCTCTACCGCTTATTGCCAAGCAAAGTCAATATGTTGCTTCTCTTTTTATTTATAAAAAGAGACTATTGGCAGTTACACTACTGGGCGATTACAGCACTCATGATATTGCATGTAAACCATCTATTGGAATATCTGATAATCATAAAACACACTTTACATGTCAGCACCATATTTTTAATACATTAAAAATTATGTATGTATTACACAGTCATGGAAAAATTACAAACTTGACATGTGAAATAACTGAAGTTTGGGAAGCATTGGTTTGGAGTGAAAGGATTCATATCCACTTTAAATTATAGGATAATTGCCATGGAAATATGAAGACTGTCCCAAAGAACAGATATTTAATGTTGACAACCAGAATTCAGACATGGAGACCATAAAAACTATTAGCTGTTCATTTATGTAATACCGCCAGGTTTAAAATCAGCAATCAGTTCTCCAACATGAAGATATAAACATGTAAACACAGTAGGATAAATAGAAACTTCAGAATCTGTTAGAAAATTCCCATTAGAAATATCCTTTTTTGTTTTGGCATAAAAATATAGTAACAAATTGAGGTCCTCTCAGAACAGTCACCCTGCTGTTTGAGAGCGAATAGAATACTACAGCCAGTCTGTGCGGCAGTGACCGCACATCAAACAAAAGGGTCACATCAGTGGTCCTTTAGGAAGCCCTCGTGTGCTGTGGAGATTACAGAGCACTGAAGCGAAGCTAGTCAACATCTCACCAACAGGGTTGGTCTCCTATACCCGAGTCTGCCCTGAAGCCAAAGGTGGTGCTTATGGACATCACTCACAGCCCCAGAGTAAATGCGCTGCTCTGCCTGTTGTCAAAAGCCAAGACCACAACTACAATCACATCTCTCACAGTGAACAGGGATCTGAACCCCAAAGCTGAATTCTGTTTCTCTTCCAAAACTATTCTTAGGAAATAAATTGGTTTTATTTGAAAGTTGCTTTAATATAGTCAATTCACATTAGGATTCATAACCTATGTTATTTTCCTTGCATTTAAAAGATGTATAAACTATAGCTTTCTAATAATTTGCTACACTGAAGATGTGCTGTTAGAAGTATGTAAGTTAATTTCTTGCATATTGTGGGGAAATAAGAAGAGAGAATTATACTTTTATTTCATTTAACAACAGAGTATTAAATTAAATGTGTAACTTCTTTTAGCAGAATTAATTAAATTGGAAAATTACACTCGAATAAAATCAAGTATGATTTAGTATCATAAATAGATGAGCAGGTATTACAAGCAAAGTCATTAACATAGTTTGTTGGTTTGAACTTTCAAAGATTTTTTTCACCTCAAATAAAATAATAAATGAAATAAATCTTCTAATATATTCTTCCAAACACACAGTCTTATTTTTCTCATTAAAGAAAGTTTCTAATTAACAGTATCTACAATGTCCATTGAGCATGCTCTTTAAAATATTTGAAATGCTAAAAATTATCTGATTTAATCCTTACAGGGAATTAGATTTCTACAAATAACAAAACGTTACAGCATACTTTAAAACTCCATATGCAGTGTGGCTATTTTTCCCTAAGAGACAGAAGTTGTCTCTGAGATCTAATTACAAATGATCACTTTGACAAGTAACTCCCATCTTTATGAGGTATTCTAGGTTTCCATCAAAATTTGAAACTTTATTATAACTGATCATTTTATTGCCTATTAAGTAGGAAGCATTAATCTAATACTCTGCTAACTTTCCCAGATTTCGACAAAACATCTTAGTAAACCTATAAGGAACTGACAGAATAGATCAGTAAAAACAGAATGGAGCTGTTCAAATCAGACTGTTGCTGCTTCCCTTCAAACTGCAGTCTTTTTTTTTTTTTTTTGACTGCACAGCTTGCAGAATCTTAGTTCCCCAGCTAGGAATGGAACCAGACCCCTGTGGTAGTACTAAAGGTTTGCAATGAAGACTCTCACCAGGAAAATCTACTCACTTGCCCCAAGAGCTCAAATTCGCTACTCTAAGGACTGTCTGTTACTTATACTTACAAGTCAAGAGAATTGTGTTTATGTGGTGGACATGGCATGATTTAACAACTCAGTTGCATGGCCCTTCAATCATACGATATACTAACAAGTATTATTTAGTAATTTCACCATAAAGGCAGAGAGTTTTTAAAGGGCACATGGCACAGTCTTTCCATCTCTCTACTGCTTCAATCTGGTCACAGGAAATAATAAGAGTACTCTCATCAGTCTAGGACAATTAAAATGAAGAAATTCCCTGAAAGAAGAACGCCAAGATATATTTCCTTCCTCAGATATTCAATATCCAGCATCTCTCACTGTGTTCCAGTTAGTTTCTCCCCATCACCCAATGTCCATGTTATTTTCCTTTCTTTTTAGCACTTCTGCAGATTAAGTAGACTTTGTTTTTCCATAGGAAAACAGGAGGGCATGCAAAATTGTGTGGACAGCTTTAAAATTCCCTCGTGGTCCTCTTGACTATATTCAATGTCAGTAGGCATAATAAGTATATAAAAATGAAGGTTTCATTTGTTATTCTGAGCTATCGATATAGCGAATAATTTTGCAGTTAAGTATTTTTCAAATACCGTCACAAAATTTCCAAAGATTATTTTTAAATGGTATCCTGTATTCCCTCATGGAGCTGAAGAACTACCATGAAATTAAGGGCATTTGAAATTTTCTGTAATATTTTTCAAGCATAACTGCAATACCAAGATTGATTTTCTGGAAGATATTAAACTATGTACTCATTCTCTATCACAATTTAAAATATCAAATAATTTAACCTACAATGTTTTAAAATCCTCCAATAAGTATATTTCCTTAAGTATGTGCCTACTTATTATTATGCCTACTGACATCAACTGCCAGATTTTAGTAAATTTCCTGCTCTGAAATTACTACTTCTGTATAGGAAAAAGCTGCACTTAAAAAGCTCTCATATCTTTTAAACTATGCTTGTAGAAAAGAACTGCTTTTGAAAATATTCTTCCAAAAAAGAGATGATAAAAAGACCGAAAACTATTTGCATCAAATTTGCTCAGCAAGTTTGTTTATCAAAATTCACTTTGATATAGAAAGGTGACCTTGTACATCAAGGCAAACCTTTGTCAATGCTGACAAAAGTTTACATGTGAAGGTCGCTGGGAAACTGTTGATTTTGACAGAACTTCTAAAATTATGTATCATCTGAGTACAATTAAAGGATTTTATAGGATTATACTTGTATTTGGTTTTGTAGTTTGATCTTACATAAAACATCTGAAATTTGTCTGCCTGGAAAAAAATTGATACATGATAAAGATGAAAAAAATCCAGAGCTATATCATAAAAATTCAGCTTCTTTTTGCGATAAACATTTTCTTTGATGCAATAAATAAATGAATAAAACTCAGGAACTTAACATATTCTTTCTGGCTTCCAGAACATGTGCATTTCTTATTATCAATTATGGGGCTTCCCGCAATGTGGGAGACCTGGGTATGATCCCTGGGTTAGGAAGATCCCCTGGAGAAGGGAATGGCTACCCGTTCCAGTATTCTGGTCTGCAGAATTTAATGGACAGAGGAGCCTGCCAGGCTGCATACAGTCCATAGGGTCAGAAAGAGTTGGACATGACTGAGCGACTTTCACTTGTCACGCTCCCTCTACTAATACACTTTACATTCTTTATGGTTGGAAGGGAAAATATTCTTCGAGAACTATTTAAGCTAATACTAAATGAAAATTATATGTCACATGCAGAACAAATCTGAAAAAGAAGGGACCTCAAATCTTTACTGATGCTTATTATTTTGAACTGGGCTTCCCAGGGGGCACCTGTGGTAAAGAAATTGCCTGCCAGTGCAGGAGGCATAAGAGACATGGGTTTGAGCCCTGGGTTGAGAAGATCCCCTGGAGAAGGATACAGCAACCCACTCCCATATTCTTGCCTAGAGAATCCCATAGGCAGAGGAGTCTTGTGGGCTACAGTCCCTAGGGTTGCAGAATCAGACACAACTAAAGCAACTTAGCACACATGCACTTTGGATTACTGTGTTGATTTTGTCCTGTAAGAATCATCCTAGAATTACTTAAGTTTTAAGTACTTTGAATCCATGACAACATTTTTTTAAGAACTTTTAATTCATTCTATCTACAAAAGGTTAATTCATATAAACAGTATGCTGCTGCTAAGTCGCTTCAGTCGTGTCCGACTCTGTGTGACCTCATAGATGGCAGCCCACCAGGCTCCGCCGTCCCTGGGATTCTCCAGGCAAGAACACTGGAGTGGGTTGCCATTTCCTTCTCCAATAAACAATATAGTATATGCTTTTCTACTGTAGATCCCTGTTTATATAACCTTTGAAAATATTAAGTACATTTTGGGTTATTTTGAATGAAGCATTTACAGTGCATCTAGGGGGAGAAATGCTCTTATTTCAGTTCACACAGAAACATATGGTTTAGCTGGTGCCACCCCCAGTGGTCAAGTATCTTTTGCCTAATCATTATGTCAAACACAAACGATTCATGATATGGTCTGTAAATTCCTAATATTCTGTAAATGATCTTTAAGAGATTGGTCATCTAAATATATTTATATTCTTCAACCTATACATATTTTGTAAGGGCTTAATTTCATTTGTTCCCTAAACAGGGTTTTTGAAGCTCTCTTTAAAGCCTTTTATCTCTTAGGCAATAGGATGCTATATAAAATGGAATTTCTCAAACTTTACTTAAAAACTATGCAACACATTATTGGATGTCCCTGGGAAACAGATCTTCTAGAATGAAATAAACTTGGTATATGCTGGAGTAAGCCGAGATAAACAAGCTGTTACAAGGTAGAACTCCAAACCTCAAGAACTATAGTTTGTCCTGTGAATTATCAACAGGCAAGTGTAGTAAGCAGTATGTGGGAGATGCTGGCCCATGTATCACACTATGCAGCCCACTGCTCATCTCGGAGGTGCCTATCTGGACATTTTCTTGGTTCATCACATACTTGGATAGATGGAATCAGAACCATGTATGGTATTTAATTGCCTGCATACTATGGTTCTATATGATATGGACAGGAGGAAGTCAGGGGTCTCTCCCTCTCTGGGACCTTAAGGAGTGTACTGGGCACTTGGTGGACTTTCAGATACTGAAACTGCCTCCAGGGGATGCTATAGCGTCTTCTAATCCTTTTAATGACTTTCAGCATAAAACCCGTCCTGGGCAACGTAGAGCCAAGCATTTCATGTTTCATAGGAAGATATGAGCAAAGATATTTATATGTGAACCCTGAACAACATGGGTTTGAAGCGAGTGGGTTTATATGCTGATTCTTGCAATAAATATAGCACATATTTTAATCTTTAAATTAACTAAGTGTGGGGAAAAGTTTGTGTTCAATGTGGAAAGAAAAGACTAGGGTTTGAATCCTGGTTTCATCTTAACCATCTCAGCTTCCTGCCCACATTGTCAAAGATCTGACCTCTTGTATAGGGAGCCAGAACATAAAAAAATACGTTTTAAGCTCTTAAACAGATTACAATCTCCTTGAGTGTGTAGCATAGATAGTATACTATCATGAAGTCTTGGGAAATAATAAAGTCCTTATGCTTGATTGGATCTCCAAGGCTTGCTGGTACCTTTTATGAAATGTAAATACATCTATTATCATATTGATCAGATACTTTATATATGAGCTTGAATACATAGAATTTTAAAACCTATGAAGGTAGTTAGTTACTAAAAATAAAGAAATGCAAAACAACATTATATTGAGAAAAATAAATATTCATAGTGTTATAAGCATTGGGGATATTTAAGGTTGAAGAGCCTGCAACCATTGATATTTTGTTCTTTGTTTCTTCATTACAAACCCTCCTCTCAAGCTTTTACCACAAGGCTAATGGTGGATGCAAAGCAACTCCGAACTGTGTGTGTGAGTGTGTTTGTTAACATTAGCATTTGTGCACCTATGGATATTCCTTGGGAAGAACATATATCAAAAGATAACTAGTTTTTAAATGTCAAAAGAAAGTCTTGCGCTTCCATATCTCATCCTACCCTCTTTATTCCTAAGTGTTCTAAGAAATCAAACATCTACCAACTATGACCTTGAGCATCGGGCCACAGGAAAATACTTCTTCACCTTAGCTTCAGGGGAAACTTGTTCAGCCATTAGTTTAACTGCCTGCCTTTACATAATCCACTTAAATAAAAATAACTCAAACATGCTCCAAGCTACAAAGACAAGAAAGAGGAGCTGAAAACAGGGAAATGACCAGAGAAAACAGATTTGTCATTAAGAAATTCACTTGTACTGTTTCCAGGTCTAATCTCTGTCTTCATCAACTTCAATAAATAGAAATCATATGAATCAAGGAGGCAAAACATCATCTATCTTCTGCTTCGTATCATGGTATAATATAGTGAATGTTATCATTGGAAGGACTGATGCTGAAGCTGAAACTCCAATACTTTGGCCACCTGATGCACAGAACCGACTCACTGGAAAAGACCCTGATGCTGGGAAAGATTGAAGGCAGGAGGAGAAGGGGATGACAGAGGATGAGATGGTTGGATGGCATCACTGGCGCGATGGACATGAGTTTGAGTAATTTCCAGGAGTTGGTGATGGACAGGGAAGCTGGCGTGCTGCAGTCCATGGAGTTGCAAAGGGTCAGACACATCTGAGCGACTGTACTGAACTGATCTGATAAACTATCATTTTCCCACGAAGTAACCTTGGCTCCAATCACTATCATGTAGTTCCTTCTCACCCTTTATACAAAATCATAGTACCTTGCCCTTGAGCTGCCTAAAATTTCTGTTCTTTGTTTTCTTCCTTAAAAGCCATGCTGCCAAATTTTTCCTGAAGATAAACTTTTGAAGACTTTATTCTTCTGAAATTTCAAGAGAATGACAGTGGACCCACACAGCATTCTCAGAGCTGGTTTGTAACGTGAATTCTATTAATTAGTTATATTTTATACCATAGGACTCATGCCACTAGAGTCTGTTATGAATACAAATTAAGTTGTTTTTAGTAATTAAAAGTGAAAAAGTTTTTGTTTAATCCCCTATTTATCAATATTCTTGCTAAACTAAATAGGTTCTGAAACACAGTGTCTTAATATTTCAATACAAAGGGATCAATTAGAATCATTTTTACACCCTCTATCCTACCAGCTCAATAGAGATATTCTTTAGCTTTTCTAATTCTTTCTTCACTTTTAAAGAGCTTAATACTCTGTTAGGACCAGAGGCAGAGAATATTCAAAACAGAGCTAAAATGTTCCACTAATATCTTGACTGATCAGAACTTCTCTTGCAGATTCTCAGTGAGACACTGTCAATTTACAGTAAGATAACTGCTCTCAAATTACATCAACAGGGGAGCAAGGTGCAGAGAAATCCAGGAAGACAGAACGCTCCAGGATCATCATCCAAGCGTGCCATCATACCAGCTCAGAGTGTTAGGAAGATAACTGCTCCTGTTTTGAACATCTACATTTCAAGGGCCTTTCAACAACCCCAAAATGCCTTCAGTGAAACTTCTACTTCTGGGAACTAGTTAAGAGCAAATACAAAATATGCCTTGTCCATACTGAGTCTGTTTTACTGAAGACAGGACCAGATTCCTGAGGTCTTTTCCCCTTCAGCAGGGCTATTTACCTCCTGAGAACCAAGATAATTGCTGGTGATTTAAAGAAACTGCATGCAAATCTCTTACAAGTCCCTTAATGTAAACAAGACGGATGTGTATTTTGCTATCACCCCCACCTGAAGGTGCACCAACTGCTTGGGGACTGAAGACATGCTCAGTAAATTATAGCCTTCAGTAAAATGTAGCCTGCTCTCTGTCCTTCTGTAAATAAAACTTTATTGGACTACGACGGTGCTCACTTGACTGCAGAGTTTCTGTAGGATGACATTGTAAATCATCGCAACAGAGGCTGTCCAGCAGAGCCTGAAGTATTTACTACCGGGCCCTTTACAGAGAGGCTTCCCAACACAGGACTAAAGAATGCTTTGTGGATTTAATGATATTAGAAGGCATTTTAGACATTGCTCCGTGGTTACAGGCCCCACCTGATAGGAAGGACCTCAGAATCTGGGCAATATTACTAACAGTGAAGGAAGGCTGAAGCCACCCTAGTCCCGGTCATGCCAATGAAACGCTCTGGCTCCTCCACCCAAACTCTGAGCGAGGATAAGCAGGAGGCAAGGTGCACTTCTACCTGGTTGGCACGAGCGGTGGCCACTCACCTGATCCTGCCCCGAGGCCGCTCAGACTGCTCGGACAGGAAGCTGGTGCTGCTGAGGCGGGAGGCACTGCTGGTTCGGGACACGGCAGACGCGTCGCTGACGTCGCTGTCTGAGGATCTGGCGGAGACGTTGTCGCAGCTTCTGTACTGATCTGTGTGTGCGCTATACTAAGGAGTGAAAACAAGAGCGTGTGAGCTCCGATACCGGGTCGGGGGAGCAGAGATACACACGGCGAGGCTAGCGGCTACTCCGCCCGCATCAAGCAAAAGTGCACTTTCATAAAATGAGGTGTGAAGTCTAAAATGACCCAACGCTAGCATGAGGTATGGTTTCCAACAGAACTATCCTGCATCCTCTGAACGGTAAGAAGTGATCTGTGAGGACTGACAAAAACCTAAAAGTGTCAATGCCTGGGTGGAAAACTCACTAAATAAATGACTCGCACCTACTTACTACCTTAAAATTGCATTATTCCTCTTCTCCAGTACGTCAGTTTCTCTTTTCTTGATTTTCATCACTGCCTACAAATTCTACTCACCTTCTACTCTACCCATGAAATAGACTGCTTCCATCTGTCGGTGCTTCTTGAGGCATTCTAAAACTGATATTTAATTTACCCTACACACTCTCCCTATTTTAAGATGTCACATTCTTTCACATTTTACCAAAAAATATAACTCTCAAAAAAAAAAAGATTTGCTAAGAAAGCAAAAGGATTATGCCAAATTCAAGTCAAGTGATGGAGGCAAAGACAGAACTTGGACTTTCTATTATGGTTTAATTAGTCATTTTCAGATTAAACTATTAACTAAGTGTTGAAAGTAAAAAAAAAAAAGATTCCTATTAAAATTTCAAGATATGCTATATCTCATATTTAAATGTCTTTACTTTTTAATTAATTAATTTATTTAGCTGTGCAGGTCTTATGTGGCATGTGGAATCTAGCTGCCCAACCAGGGATTAAATCTGGGCCCTCTGCATTGGGAGCACACAGTGTTAGCCACTGAACCACCAGCGAAGCCCCTCCATGTGTCTTTGTATCTGTCTTAAGTATTTATTATCTAAAGTTGTAGAAATCATAAGGTAAAAGTTAAAATTGGTGAAATATCGAAAGTATTTTTTTTTCTATTTCTACTTTACTGTCTTACTGCAATGAATCACATAGTGAGTACCTTTATACAGTCTATATTTTTATGTGTTTAAATCATAATAAATAGTAAGGTTGTATAAGTATCTACAATTTTGAAATAATAAATACATAATTGATTTTCTATTTTAGGTACTGGAAGGTAAGATAACTTCTTACATAAAAGAACATATGACTAAAGGGACACATGACCAACATTGGCTATTTACGTTTCTTATCAAGCAATTTAATTCTGCATTTATGTGCTCAGGTGTGAAAATATCAAATGTTTTTTAAACTTGTAGAAAGAGTCACCCTTCCTCTATGCTCCATATTATGTGAGTTTTAACAAATCTAAAATAATCCTAACTAGTTCAACAATTTGTATAAACAATTGTCTTGCTAAAGAATACCACATAAAATGATGCTTAATTGTGGTTCTGTATATACAAAGACAATTATAGGACAATAACACTTACTTTAAAAGTTCTAGAAAAAGGACCATGTTTATTTAATAATTCTTCATATGATAGCAGTTCAGGGTGAAGGTATTTAAACGTTAGCTTTAATTTTCCATCTCTTACATGTATGTGTTGGGCAAAAAATTTCACAACTCCAAATCTATAGAATGTCTATAAAATTCTATTTTCAAATAATTTTTTCATGATTGCATGATTTTTGAAAGCCATATGCTAAATAGTAATCCAAAAGGAAATGCATATATGTTAATATGTTCAGAAGTGAACTATTTACACAACTTTGAGTGTGACCTAAAGTTAACGTGACTTATGATAATGTATTTAAAGTAGCTTGGTAATTTTTATCATCAAATTGTCATATCTGGTAGCATGACACTAACTGGCAGGATTCATTTCAATCAGAACTGGTTTTTATTTACACAGATGTAAAAACATAACATGCTCACATGGCGGAAGCTGAATTTAATACTGTTGCTGGGGTATAGACATAATTCCAATATTACTTGTCTCTAAAACTATTTTGCTATGTTAATATGTCATTCCTGTAATATCTCCAAACATTGAAACGGTAGCTTGTACTTGAGAGAATATGAATTAATGTTTCTAATACAATAAAAGTTTATAGCTGTAGGAAATATTCTGGCATGGTGTTGACCCCTAGAACAAAGTCTCCCCTTATTTGGCAAATGCCAATAATAAGCAGTGAGGACTATAAACTGAGGGTAAGGGAATATGCATGGAACTATTTCTCCAACTAAAGATTTTCTCCTTTCCTATAAATTATCTGTTCTTTTCCTTTTTGTATATAGACTTCTGCTACTCCTGTCAAGAGACAAAACAAAAAATTTTGAAAGATTGTTTGTCATGTTAACATTTTTTTATATTGAGGTAAAGAATAATTCATCATTCTGAGACAATGTCACAGTTTTCTTCACATTTGTAATTTGAAGGAAAGACTTTATACTCACTTCATACTACTATATCTGCTTATTTTCAAAATCTGTTAAAAGTTTAATAACTTTGACTTTTCATCAAGCATGATCCTTTAAAAATCCTATTTAACCATTAACTATGTTAATGGAAATACGTTAAATGTATTTTGAGAAGTGTAGCATCCTCAGGAGAAATTCATATTGATCATATAGCAGGGAAATTAGTTCTTGATGTGAAGAAAGCCCTGATAATAGGGCTGCCTCTTTCATAACTTATAATAAACATTCAGAAGCTCCTACAAAACCTATCACGTCAACTCTGCTTGCTGTTCCTAAGTTACAGAAACAGAAGTGCTGTTTCAAATGTGAGACCTACATGAAAATTCACTCTCCGTTGATGAATTTCACTCCGTCACCAGGGCATGTGACTCGAAGACCAATGAAAATATAGCACAGTGTCACAGTTCAGGGACAGTGATTGCAGTTCCGTATTTTCTCAGAAGCCAACTTCCTGCTAATTCCTTACTCAGGATGGAGTTAGGTTTGTGTAATACTTTAAGGAGGTGTCAGGTGTGAAACAGCTTAGGAATTACACTACATCTGTCTGGTAATTCTTTGCCCTGAAGAAAATCGAATTCTGTTGGTGTTTCATTATAAATATTAGAAAACAGTTAACCAATTTTTAATTTGGCAGAATTTCAATTAAGGTGCTTTGCTTTAGGCAAAGTGCTGAATGACTAAAAATAAGTTAATAAGGGAATAAAGTTCAAAATTTAGTGTATATTAAATTTATGAAATGATTGGTTCTCAGCTATACAAATACAAATAGATCTTTGTAAATTGTTAAAAGGGGTAAAAGGGTAAATTTAAGAAAGAAAAAAGAAGAGAGGATTAACAGAAATTACTACTGGAAACTATTGTAAAAATTTATTGTAAGCATTAAGAATATTAGAATCATGCAGAGTATTTACCTTTTACTTAACCCATAAAATTAAATATAAGCTAATTATTTGTTATTTTACCCTATATATTTTTCCTGTATTATAGTCTCATGTTTTTAAAGATACCATATCTTTGATTTCACACTTATCAGTATAATTTATAATAATGTTATTTATGTAATATAGTAGTATCAATATATGCAGTAAAAGCAATTATAACATATTTAAAAGTAAAGGGTTTTTTAATATTCAAATGCAATAAAAGAGAAAAAGGAAAAGGATGTCTATGCAAACAAGAAAGGAATGTTAGAATATAATAATTCAACTACATACAAATTAAAAGCCATAGGAGAGCCTCTGAATCAGGCTGGAGTCATGTATACATTTCACTGGTGTCACAGGAAGACCAAAGGGCATCTAAGTTCCAGCTAGGGAACGGAGGGCTGACGACCAAACAGGAAGTCTGCTAATGAAGAGAAAGTATCTCCCTTCTTTGGAGAGAGCCTCGGTTTTCATAAATTTGGTAAATAAGACAGCTGGACTAGAGAGGGTCATTTTTACATATTTTTAGATTCTGGAACCTCTCAATCAGGATAAACCTACTTTTGATTCATTATGAAAACAAGTGTTAGTGGTGGTTTAGGGTGGTTTAGATTCTAGGGCACTTCATTTTCAAGTTTTTTTTCAGCTGATATGACTAGAGGCAAGGCTTTCAGGATTTTATGCTGATTCTTTATTCACTTCTTTCTTGTTTTCTGTACTGGCTCGACCTTTCTCTGTGGTTCAATCTGACCTCATCCTTTGACATGATGCTAAAAAATCAAGAAAGCATTTCCATCTTTGATTAAGCTTTTCTAGTTTAAAGATCCTCCCCAAATAAGTACATGCCACAGTGGAGGAAGAAATCCTAACTTCACCTGTTTCATAATGCTTACCACATTTGTGTAAAGGAAAACAAAAATGATGATGATATCCATAAAGACAGACAAATAGCTGATTAAGTGATAATATCATAAAGTACAAACCAGAGGAAAAAACATGTGGAGCAGGAATCAGCAACTTTGGGCAACATCAAGATATTCTGCTTACTAATATTTCTCTCTCTCTCTCTCTTTTTTTTTTTTGCTTTACTGATTTTACTTTTTAAAATATTGTTTCAGACTCCTAGGGAGTTGGGCTCCACTAGATCACAGTGACCTTGAGCTCTGTCCAGTTGGAACCTTCTGCAGTTAAACTAAGACATAAAGTCATAAAATGATAAGACGATGTCCAACACACATGCCTGTATGCTGGGCTGGTAACAAATCTGATTTTGTTACCGCCTGTATATTTTTGTATTCGTTTCTGAATATCTGGCTACATAATGAACTACCTCAATATTTAAAAATGAGTAGGTTTTACTAGCTTCATGTACCAAGCTAACAACATTAATTTAGTATAGTTTTTACTTAATTCTGAATTTCTAAAAGGTCATTACTTTTAAAAGGGCTCTGGATATCGAATTATAACACAGGTTATCCTGCAGTGTGCTTATCCGGTGGCACTAGTGGTAAAGAGCTCACTTGCCAATGCAGGAGACATAAGAGTTGAGTGTTCGGTTCCTGGGTCAGGAAGATCCCCTGGAGAAGGGCATGGCAACCCACTCCAGTATTCTTGCCTGGAGAATCCCATGGACAGAGGAGCCTGGTGGACTGCAGTCCACAGGGTTGCAAAGAGCTGAACATGACTGAAGTGACTTAGCACTTCCTGTAGTAGCTACTGCCGCTTTTGTAGTCTTTTTTAAAAATATTTTTTAAAAAAAAATCAGACAATATATTCAAAATTGCTTAATGAAGTGTAAAACTCTATTTTAATTAAAAATCATATTTTAATCAAAATTATCAGATACTATTTAGCAGTTTATAAACTCCTCAATGCATCCTTACAAAATAACTTTGAAATATAAGTTTTTATTCTCTCTTAAAATTGTGTGGATTTCAGTTTCTAAGAGTTTAAATCAGTTTTCTTACTAAAGACAGATCAATAAGAAATCTCACATCACACAATTTTCACTCACTGTGAAATCTCCATAGGAATTATCAACCTCAAATAGTATTTAAGACTATAAATCGACATCTTAATATTTAAAATAGAATGTTGAATGAAATTCAAGAGATAAAATGGCTTCATTTACCTTACTGATGTGAATTTGACTACTGACAATCATTAAGTGACTGTAACATCAAGCATTTTATTTTTTCTAGAAAACATTTAATCCAAATTCATAAATGATAGGTTACTAAACTTCTATCTTGTGACCACGTTAAGAGGAGAGAAGCCATGGTGCAAGGCCATCATCTGAAGCCTAATTTCTCTCCTGTAACTTAAAGGCTCACTGGTCCTACCTGCTACCCACACTGTACTTTTTTTTTTTGTTACCAGGGAAACTATTGGTCAGTTACTGGTTTTACCTTGGAATACTGCTCGCGATCAAGTTCTTGACTAGAACCAGACCCTGTTGTCTGCTTAAATCGATGCACTTTCATTTTCATCTGTCTCGTTCGCTCCTCCACTACTAAGCTTGCTGCAAAAACACACAACGGGAATCCGTTAAAACACCGAAGCACCTCTGAGGAACCGAATGGTTTAAGATTGCAATGCTTTTGATAATGACTTCAAGTAAAATCTCAAAATGACACGATTAACAAACAAAAGGCAAAAGATCAAATGCTAGCAACTGGGGCTCTAATGAAGAATGTGACTCAAATCACACAGGACGGGGGACACAAAGGTTAGTAACAAAAGCTAAGGACCCTATGTCTTTATCAGAGATGAAATAATATCAATTCTTCATAAATGAGTATGTAAAACTGAATTTGATTGTGAAAATATGCTCCCTATTGAATGAACTGGTTGCTTGTACATATAACGCGAACACATCACACAAAGCTACACGTGTTTACTGAGACGCATGCACACCAGGTAACACTGTCAGCTGAAGCAGGCACCTAAAAACTCTTCTAATGGAACAGCATCTGCTTTTCTGAGGCATTCTTATTGAATTCTTCATTTCCACCAACCGTTTTTCATGAATATTTGCCAATCTTAAAAACTGGACTTGCTAAAGGAAAAGATTCATTTTCTATTTCTGAAAGCTCTGTCTGACCACAAAAACAAAATTCATACTTCTTGAAAATGTGATATAGAACTTTGGGTTTTTAATTTAAATTGTAAATAAACGAGTGTATTCCAGTTAAGCCTTTGTTCAGCTTCTAAGTAGTGTAGCAGGTGTGACTGTTTAGGTGTGAAGTACTGCCTTCAGTAAAGTATGAGCTATTTTAAGTCAGAATCTATCACAAGGAGCTTACTTAAAGACCCTGTCTTTAATTTTTACCTTCTTACCAATGAAAAAATAATACAGTTGTGTACATGTACCTGTGTTGTATGAGGGCGATGTTTATGCTTTATAACTTATCTTTTGCCAATCTCTGCAACAAGTGCTAGAGTTTATTATTAAGTTGCTTACATACACATATATCTGACCAAAACCCGTTGTTTTGTAACTAATGTACTGGGGTCTCTGCCAAGAGGTTTTGTGATTTAAAGGAGAATGGGAATACTGATACATTTCATTGACCTGGTTGTTAATTTCCTCTCTAACCAGGAGTTTATAAAGACACTTGCTAACAAATCTTTTCCACTGCAGTGATTAAACATGGCCTTGATAAAAGACACTGACACTCATGGAAATTCAGTAAATATTTAGCTTTTGCTGTGTGTCCAAGTACAGGCTAATAGCCCATGAGATAAGTACATGGTGTGAAATGTATGGTCAATGTTTTAATTGTCTTCTCACACCAAGTTATTAGATGTTTTGCTTTGCTTAAAGTCAGTGTATTAGACAGATGTTATCAACCCCTAGTGACACAGGTACGTGAATGAAGAAGTCACAACACTTGGTTTGAAAATGTTGACTCATGGTTGTAAATGATAACTATTGTGATTAAAGTGTGGCTCAATACTTGGGAAGAGCAGTTTCTAAATGTATTAATTACTTGACAATATACAAGGAGTCATAATAAGTATTACAAAGCAAACTGCTATGCAAGAGAATTAAAATTATTGAAAATGTGAGCTGTACTTATAGAAAGCCATATACCCAGTGAGAAAATGTACAGGAGTCTGCTGTCTGCCATCTGCCTGTGATGCGGTAACTCCTCGGTCATCTGCTTTGGGCTTTGAGGAAGACAGATGAACTGTGAGCAGCTGTACTCTGCAATTAACACTTAAATCCAAGTAATCTCTACTTGTGATAAAAGCAGATTTAAATGATGTCAGCTTAATATTCTCAGCAATGACAGACAGTTTAAGAAATTTTTGACATTGGTTAGCCTATAGCTTTGTGCCCTTCACATTTAGCACCACGTAATTCTTGGTGGGGAGCACTGAAAAGGTCATTGAAAGAGCATTGAAAAGATTACCTGAGAGCTACAGCCTAAAGCAGTCTGGAATAGTTCTGGTGACTTAACCTTGCCAGGAAAGCACCTCATTTCTTTAAATAAGAGGCACAGAATTCCTGGGGCGGGCCTGAGAAACACACAGCAGTGTGGCCAAGAAGTCACAGAAAAATTAAGGAAAATGCTTCAGACTGAAGGTGATGTGTGATTAGCAAAGTACACGTAGGTTACAGCTGTCCCTTAGAGAAGACCAGGTTTTTCATCCCTAAGGATGAAGGATGGCTTTCCATCTAATACACCTGGAAGACCCTACAGACAGGCTAGTTTGTCAACAGCTACATATCTCCAGCTATATTTCATTTTCATTCTTTTCTAAAGGCAGCTCCATCCAGACTAGCAATTCTGAAGGCTCTTCTAAAGTTTACAAAAAGAGATTTCCTTTCTTTCTTCCTCTCATTTCTTTTGCCTTCCCTCTATTAAAGGTGGTCTTTTTCCTCTCCCACCTCCCCCTGGACGAGGCTGCTGTCTGTGCTGTGTCGCTCTCAAGAGGACCTGCTGGTGGCCAGGGCTGTCTGCCCTCTGCTTTCAGAGGCAGGACAGGGCCACGGCGGATACCAAAGGCGAACTGCGGCAGCAGCAGCAGGATTTTTAAAGACTTTAAAAATACCAACAAGCTGAATCCTACAATGGTTCAATGACTTCACTCTGACCTCCCAAAAGTGATTAAGTGATTAATATACTATCTTTATTCCTAAAGAAGTGAAAGTTGACATCCTCTAAGCTGTCAAAGAAAGAAAATCTCCAAATCGTTTTCTTTTCAAAATCATGACTGGACACCCTCGACTCATCAGCACTAATGCCGTTTCTATGTCCTCAGTGCTTGCTCTCGGATTCCAAGATCAGAAGTGAAATGCAAACAGCTTATTGTTCACTTACATAAAAAAGTCAGGCAATTACACGTAATTCACATTTTTAAAGAGTATTTCCCTTTATTTCTGGATGGTGTGCGCGTTAGTGTGTGTTCTAAAATAACTGTTGACACAAGTGGTCATGTTGCAGTAAAACTGCTTTTCGTAAACATCAATAAAGAGGCTTCAGTGCGAATTGGGCAGTTCTTTCGTGTATTGTACATTTTATTTTTCAACTGTACATTATGGAGTGAAATGACATCAATTCTGGATTATTGGTGTGTCAAGCTAAATAGTAAGAAAATTTATCAGCTAAAATGGAACATTTATCACAAATTGATAAAGAAAACATGATTATTAATGTATATGATTTATAGAGAGAATAATATACTTGGTAATGATTAGAAATAAATCCTTGGAATGTGATTAACTCTTGGGTAACCAGTTAAAAGTAAAATTAACCGCAGCCCAGAGAGCTCAAATATCTTACTTTGAAAAGAATGATTATCCATTATTAAATTTTTTATATTAACAATGTTAATGCTAATAGCAAAATTAAAATATGAAATAAAATATTTTCTAACTCTTCCATAAATTCTAGCATTAAATTTACTCTGAATACCGGTAGCATTGGAAACTAACTAATCATCAAAATGCCAGTCACTATTCCTTTTTAAAAAGATTTTAAATTTGGAGAACATCTGGGTTTTAAATTTTTTTTAATTTTAGTACTGCCACATACTAGAGAATTAAATAATCTTGCTCATGTTTTATAACATGTAATTATCACATAATTTCACTTAGTTTTTAATGAAAATATAGCTTCAATTATAATTCCCATAGAGTGATAGTAATATAATTCATTTCCCCTAGCCAATAGAGCATAATTAACATTGTAATTTTATACAGAAGCTTTTTATTAAAAGCCAAAATTTTTCACTATGCTTTCTACAAGCTGATTGATGTGTCTGATGTTAAATAAATTATGTCTTTTAAAAAGCAGGTATTAATTTTCCTAAAAGATATTTATTGAAATTCATCTATTTTCTTTAGATCAACTTTTACCCTCAGTTAATTTTAAACTCTGACATTTTTATCCAATGAATGTACTTATATCAAATATCAACTCAACATGTCAATGTATGGCAAAACCAATACAATATTGTAAAGTAATTAGCCTCCAGTTAAAATAAATGTATATTAAAATAAAATAAAATTCTCAAAGAAAAAAGAAAGTTTAGAAGTTTTCTTATAATTTAAGTAAAAAAAAAAAACACAAAAACTTGTGAAATAATTTCCTGTCTTCTAAACACAACTGATTGGAACACAAATGGTGAGATTTACTAGAGTTTTCTTAATGGAAAATATTAGACATTATTAAAGGTAAAGACAGAGTAACAGAATTACTTATATTTTCATGCTCCATGTTGTGCTGTGAATTCCTAATCCAGTATTATAGGTGACCTGGGAGAAACTGTGAAGAAGCTGCAATCATTTGCAAATACTGCGTTTGGACCTATATGCACTTTTCTAGATCTATCCTTTCATAAGATTATTAAAGAGGCTTGGGGCTTAAAATAAAGCTAAAGAATCATTAATAAGTCTTCCCTAATCCATCACTGAAAAATTTCCAATGTATCACCTCTTCCAAAGAGAAATGCAGTTTTCGGGGAAACTCCTTTGACTTGGTAGACGTTCATGAGATGCTTTAAAACACTGTAAATATCATGGCCCTGTGTAACGTAAGATAATTATTAAACATTAAATTTTCATAAATATATTTTAAATATTATTCTCAAATTTACAAGTATGTAAATACAACTTTGTTCTGCTCTTCAAATTCCTCAAGTCTTTCACATCTCTCCCTATGCATCTAGAAATTAACAAGAATTTGCAATTTCAAACATCTGTGTTTATAGGCAAAACAGACAATCCATACAATTTATTGCTAAACCTACATTTTCAAGTTTTCTGGGTGAAATATGAGAATAAAAGGGAATAGAGAACATGAAAATTTCTGTAGTATTAAATAATTAAAGTAAAAAGGTTATTGAGGTTTTTTTTTTTAATAACAAGCACATGTATAAAAGGTAAAACATGGTAATATTTGTACAGGATAACAAGCTTGTCTAAAGCTTGCTACCACACTTTATGAAATCGTAGTGCCTTTGCATCATAACGAGTTTGGCGACAGTGAAGCCCTGATCTGGGTCTGGTGTGTCTCAGAGTGATGATAAATGACCACGGGCCTGAAAGCTGTCAGAATTAAACATATGAATGAGATATCTGCAATGCCTGTTACTGACAGCCGTGAGGAAAGCCCTTCTCTGAAGCATTTATTTTTACAAATCACTCCTGGTGGGCACTCAAATACAATAAACAAAAAAGTAACAGGAAATGTGGAGATTAGAAAGTAATAAAAGATGAAAAAAAATGAGCTGACTGAATCTGTAAACTTTGTAAGGTAGACACAGCCTGAAGAGAAAGAAAGATGCTTTTATATTAGGAAATCCAAGACTGCAAAACTTATCTCTACACATGGGTTTTTGGACTTTAGAGGAACACAAACTGTTAAGATGTAGGAACATTCTCCACACACCTGGAAGCAATGGGGTAAAATGGTAAGAACTCAGGACTCAAAAACACTTGGCAGAGATTAAAACCTCAGACACACCACCATTCATCAGTGTGAACTTGATCAGTCCTGACATCTCACCTTTACGGAGTTTTCACTTGTAAAGAAAATGAAAACTCTAAGACATCACTTAGAATAACTTTCTGCTGTTGTAGTCTCTGACTCTGTACTGTTGCAATAAATTTTGACATTTTTCTGATATCTTTAAAAAATAGGAAGCTAACAACTTTGTCTCTTGCTCAACTAACGAATTTCCAGCATTTTTACTTTTTTTTGTTGTTGTTTGCCAATTTACCAAAACCACAGACGTTAAGGGGCAAAAATTACCAGTTATATTTGGTTATGTTTTATCTTTTTTTTTTTTTTTTGCCAGTTAAAAGATAAAGCAGTATTTTTACATCCATCCTTATCCTTGGAGTCATACAAGCATAATAAGCAACTTTGATACAACACTCACATAACCCACTCCTCTTGCCTCGACATATAGAACATGTGTATCTAAAGAGTAAATATTTAAAATATTTTGACTACACAGCAATGCCCATATTCTGGGTCATTTTCCTAGAATAAAATGAATTTCAATTTGCAAGGGGAGAAACGTGCCCCTTCATGATTCTCTTGGATGTTAAGGCTTATGCTACAGTAACACAAACAATAAAATAAGAGATGCTGTCTGTCCAGGATAAGAAGCATAAAATACAAGTAAATAATGCATGCAAAGTAAAAAGAACCATATCGCCTTTATGAATTTGAAAAGAGGCTGTGTTTTGGCATAAAAAATTGAAATGGAATATCGATTTAGAGGAAATAAGTAACTTCTATGTATTATCACTTAAATCTCTTAAATCTCTTTTGTCTGCAGCCAAAACCCCAAGGCCATCTCTTGTTTTAGCTGATTTTCACTCAACTATCTATAACAAAGTTCAGGATTTCCAGCCCCATATATCACTTTCAGTGTCAAAATAGCCAAGCCCCAGTGTAACAGTGAAAATATTAATCTGATCCTGGACAGATGAGAAAGTCAAATGAAAAATCTGTCATTTTACCCTGCCCTTTTGTTACACAGGTTTAAGTAGCTTTTTATGTTTATGTCTGTCTTGAGAGCAGGCACTATCCTCCTTACAAGGCACTGTATAGAACACAATCTTCGTGAGAGTAGTCCATGGACTTAAGGCTTCTCTGGGAACACAAAGGGTTAAGCTGTTCATCCCCAGGATCTCTTAACATGTTTATCTATCATTTTTTGGTAATCCAATTACACTGGAGGCAACAGAATCTATCTTGAAAGGTTTGATATGGCATAACTACTAAATTCAACGTCTCCTTTCTTTTTTGCAAAAAGTGTAGACAAATTTTAAAGTTTACAAAACAAAATTACAGTATTTAGGGGAAATATACAGCTTTAGAGGAGAAAACTCAAAAAGTCTATTCATGGCTAGACATCCACCTTTTATCTTCTCTTGCAGAATCAGGGAGGAAGAGGCAAAACTCTTCTCCCTCAAGGGTGCATTTCTGGCAAACTGACAGCTGGTCGATTCAAGCGTTAAATACTTCAAAACCTTAAACGTCTTTAATAGTATTATAAAGCATCACATTTGAATCAGCAGAACAGAAAAAATGGGTCCAAACCAAGAGTTCAGAACTACTGTACATGGACCACTTTCATATATCCCTAAAGTCTAAAAAGAAGGCTAGAATGACAAACATAGTTATAGGTTTGTGACAAAAAGAGAAATGGATTTCGATGCTTTTACTAACAGAGCTCTAAATGTTTATGACTAAACATTCATGAGTATTCATCATAAGTGTTCAAGAAAAGCAAAGCCATAGAAAATTAAATAACTTGAAATCTTTACACACAGTAACATCAAATGAATCACCTGGGTAATATGCACCTACTCAAAATGCAGTTAAGAAAAATGTGAATAAAGCCAAAATCCTTTTCTACATAATGACAGTTAAAATAATTATGCCTGTATGGATTCACAAATAAATTAGTTTACTTATATAGGCAAAAGCCAAGAGACATGATTTTTCTCCTATAACGTGTTTCAAAAGCAACTCCATAAACAATAAACAATGTAACATAAAACCATTAAAATGATGTTTTTCACTTTTAATCTGAATTACATTTAATTCAGATTAATGCTAATGGTTCCATAAAGATTATAGGTTGAGTGCTTGCCATTCAAACTACTCTTATCAACACTTCAAAAAGAAGAGACAGATAATTTATTGGAGCATTTTTCTAACAGAAGTTTAAAAAAATCAGTTGACTAGAGATAATCCTTAAATGGCCCTTATGACCTGCTTACAATAATTATTATATATTGTATTAGTTAAACAGGACCACAAAACAGATGCTAGCTCATTCCTTTTCAAATCCTTTAGTTACTTGAACTCTAATCGCGCTTCATTCTCTCTATGGGTAAACTACACATTTCTTATGATAAAGGGAAGCCTACTTGTAGAAAAGACGGTATAATGGGTTTTGTTATTATTCCAAATTGCATCCAAAAGGCAAAAAGTTAATGCACTTTAGAGATCCTATCTTAAAGGCATATAAATTAGAAACTTATTATGATAATAACATTTTTTCTCACCTGAAGCCTTTTAATTTCTGGTTCTGTTTTGATCTTCTTATATCATTATTTCGATGCCCCCAAACTACATTCATGGGCTCTTTAAAACTGTCCAAGAAATGTAGCAGAGAGGGAAAAATTGGCTTACTTTGAGAATGAATGATTTAAAATCTGCCTATAAAACAGTCTGTGAATCCTAGAAAGACAGGGTACCTCAGCTTCCAACATACAAAGAGGTGGGAAAGAGGTAAACAAGCTGGTGTGAACACTTCTATTTCCTCAGTTAACTTTTCAACGCGAGAAGGCGTCATCTTAGTCCGAATACAGTGGTTTCCTTTTCTCAGGGAGCAGGGTTTGCTTGAAGAGCAAGCCAGGGATTGGAAGATCTGGCTGAGTGACATAAAACTGGGTCACCAGGGGTGGCAGGGTCCCTGGGTGGGCCTCCTCCACAGGAGGGGGAGGTGACTGCGACCCGAGGGAGTGGCCGGGACATGGGCTGCGGCTTCACGGTCCAGCTCTGTCCAGCAGCAGCTCTGCTCTTCTGGGCATCCTCTGCTGTCTTTCTATAAGAGGAATCACTACACCTTCCTTCGGCTTGTCCCAGGTCATCACCCTGATTATGCAGTGTTACCCCACAGTGGGTGCTGAACGTGGCAGAGGCAGCCAAGCAAAGTGGTTCATCAGCACAAGGGCTCCAGAGTGAGGCTCAAGCCCTGATTCCTGGCCAAGCACTTCCCCAGTGAGCAGCTGACCTGGGTCGGGCTCTGCATCTCTCTCTGCTGTAGCTCCCTCAGTTGATAAATGAGGATATGAATAGTTATGTCTCAAGTTGGGGCAGAAATATGATGAGATGAAGAGATGACCCTGTTAGTCAAGACACTGACCTAGAGGAAGTGCCCTATAACCTCTAACTCATATTAAAAATGTTCAGTATATTATACCTCTCTGGATGTGTTTTACAAAATACGCTTGAAAATTATATACTGGTCCCCTACGTCCCCTTTGGGTAGGGTGACCAACCACCCCATCCTGCCCAGAGCTTTCCTGGTTTTAGCACTGAAAATCTTGCGTCTTGTGAAACCTCATAAATCCTGGAGTAACTGGAAACATCTTACAAATTTGGCTGCAGTTCATCAAAAGCCACCTCTCACTAGGGGTCCTGTAAGTCTGTGCTATTACCTCCTGTAGTTAAGGCAGTACCTACCACTCAGTGAGCACTCAGGATAACCTGATTCTAAATTCTAAATATAGTTGACCTCAGAAAGGTCAGCTCACAGCAGCAGGGTTTCTGTGCAAAATAAAACGTTTTCTTTCCTTTGGGGCAGGTGAACCTACAATCTGACTCCAAAGACATTTCTTGAATTTGCTTACATCTTTTCCGGGCTACCTATGCTTTTCACGGCTAAGCTGTGGCTCCCTTAAATCCCGGGAGAGAAATGCAGCAACCTGGATTGCTCTCTGCCTTACTGGCTGCATTTGGAAACAAGTCTTTTCGATTGTTTCCAGTCACCTGGTACATCCCATGAAGCTTATCTACATCCCATGTCCCAGGCTGCCTTGGAAGAATGATGACACACCTCAGTTAGGACAAAAACAACCTTGTTAAAATGTAACAACCTGACATGCTCTGTAGTGAGGCTGTAAAGGTGCATACTTCATACACTTGAACTTGTCCAACCCATGAATTTTGCATTGTTTCGATTAGCAAATTAAAGCTTTGGCTAGTAATAATATAGGGAAAAGAGCTCTCCAAATCAACAATTATTATACTTATTTTCGGCTAAACGAATGAGGTCATTGACCCATCCCCAACATAACATCTTTCAGTATACTAAAATTTATCTTGCAAGTCTAAATAAATTCTTCTGAATGTAAGTACAAATGAATTGGCCATTTTTGTACTACTGAACCTAAATTTGTGTTTCTGATACCTGAATTAAAAATGCAAGATGGCCAGAAATCTATGAAAAATCTAGGGACCAAAGCCTAGGATCTCATAACATCTTGATCTGAATAACATTTTATTTTTATTAATATCTATTCATTGCCTAGTATTTCAGACACATTGTCAGAATATGTATTATGTGCCGGAATATAAATAAATTTTCATAAACTCAAACTAATATAGGTACTTGAATATTACCTCCCATTTCCAGTCTATGACATTGAGAGACGTAACACATACTTCACTGTGCTCAAAGGCAGGAATATAAACTTGGGATTTGTGCCATTAAAATAGAATACAATCAAGTATAGATGAAGGAGGTCCGAAGTGGGAGATGGGCTTGTAATCTATGTCATGTCACCAGGGTGGATGGGTAAATCTCTGAACCTCTCTCAGTCTGAGCTTTATCTTTCATAAAAGGATGATGGTCCTCTCAGGACTAACTTTTAGAGTTACTGGGAACAATAATTACATCTTCAAGCTACAAATACTGAGCAAAGGTACTTTTGTTAAATTATATAATCCTTTAGCATTGCTAATATGATTTCTTTAAGCTGAAATCTCATATTTAAATATTGAATTATCAAGCCAATAGTCACATCTAATAAGGTGGCACGTGAGAGTGCGTTGATGTCTGCTCTACATGAGATTCAAGTACAGAGACCAAATGTCACATGTGATCCGAAGGGCCAGGGCAGGTCAGCAAGGTGCCAAAACAGCAGCATAAACGGTTTCCCTCCAGTGTCCCTCAAGAAGGAAGAACTGATGGGTGTTCTAACCCTCCTGGGGCCGAGGAGCAGAATCCTGGCAGCCACTTTCCAATGCATGACTGCAGGGGGCCAAGTATTCCATAAGGTTACTGCTATTTAGAAGGAAAACCTAGGGATTTTCTACTCCTTTGCATCAAAGACAGTAAGCATTAAACCCTGTATCTATGAGTGCAAGGGAATGCAAAAAACATAAAATAAATATGCTACTCTTCTCTAAAGAGAATTGCTTTCCAGTTGTCAGTGTCGAAAAATAAATTTTGAAGCAAAAATACTCTTAATTTTAATCCTCTCTTCTTTGATGTGAACTGCTCACAATACAAAACAATTGACACCAAATGCCCTACAAAATCACTGCAGGCAAAAAGCTATCTGTTAAATAATGTAGCTCATTATTTTTAAAAATGCAGTTACGTAACTCATATACTATGAGAGAAAAGAAACAATATTCAATTGTTAAAAAGTTACGTTAATATTTACCTTTTGTGGATGAGTTATATTTTTCTTGTTCTTCAATGAATTAAATGCACATAATGATGGAAACAAAAGAAAGAAATCAGCAAATTTATAGTTAGACATGGAAATGTGAATCAACACAATGGCATGAATAATAAAAATATGTAACACATAATATGATATGACAAACTTTAATGACAAACCATGAAGAAGTCTCAAACATGGCACTAAAATCAATCAAAGAAAGAGTGAATGCAACAATTTAAATATTTTAAATAAAAGCATAAACACTGAGAAATTAATATATTTAGAATTTGAAAAAGTATATTTTGTGTTACTTTTCTTGCCTTTGAAGAATTGTACAATATTTCAGCACCCACTTAACTAAGACATTTTAACCTTAATATATTGTGACAGTTTATTATAAATGTATTTAAAAGCATATTTAATATTCAAAACTAACATTTTAATTTCAAAAATGAAAGCCTTTCAGATAATTTAAAATATTATATAATAAATGAACACATAAATTCCATTTTTTGGTAGGTAGTAGGCATTTTCTTTTCACCGTGGAAAGTATTCTAGAACATTTTCCACTCGGAAAAAAATATATTCTACTTCAGGTAATCCTTTCCTCCTTCTCAAATGAGTTATATTAAACTATTTCAAAGTGAAATATTCTCTGGAGATTATATTTCTCACACATTTCTTATGCATTTATCTACCTCCTTGCTGGCACATCATTTACTGAGAAACAATGGCCTATCCAGATGTTCTGAAGGGGCGTGCATTAATGTTGCTGCTGCTGCTGCTAAGTCGCTTCAGTCGTGTTAGGTAGCAGAATACCAGAACAACAACAACAAAATAGTTGGCACATTGTTTCAGTTTATGAATGATCTTTAAATAGGTCTTCTTAAAAAAACTATGCTGCCCACACACATATAAAATCACTTGATTGGCTCCAGAAAACCATCCATTTTAATGCAACTGATTATCTTGCTTTCTGTCTCACACTACCTTAGGGTTACACCGGAATACAACATTGGAACATTTCCAGAGGAGTTTCCTGAAAGCCTCTGCTCTCAATTATCACATACCTTCAGAGTTACCTAAATGTTAAGGCTACTTTTTCAGCTACTTTATCTCAAAATCTGTATCATAACCACACCTCTGCTTCCTCCCTAACTGTAACATAATCAGATTACATGTAGAAAATAGGCTAGCATTCCTAATTTTTAAAAGAAAATTTAAAATACATTTTTAGAAGTTTAATTAAATGTGTTTTATCACATGATGTTAGCCTTTAAAAATATATATATATATACCTTTCATTGTACAAAGAGAGAATGGTAGAACTGAATTACAGTGAAGAAAATAAGCATTCAAACAATCTAAGGATCCTAAACACAATAATGCAGATAATTACATCCAGAAACTATGCATGAAAAAAATTATAAGTTCATCAAGAAGTTATAACACTATTCAGGAATCTAAATCATTTGAAATATTCACTCTTACCAACCAATTGTCAACTCAGCTTTTTAAATAAAATACAATTATCCTTTGTTAAAATTTTTTTTAAAGTAAAAATAAACATAAAATGAGACTGGAAAGAAGGAAGTCAAATACGGTAGGGCATTCATTGATTGTAAATAAACTGCATTTGGCATTAGTCTTCACAGAATACAGAAGTAAATTTTAACATATAATATTAAAGAAGAAAATGACATGATTATATAGCCTTAAGAACATCAATAAACTCCATCTTCAGTAAAATGAACTAAATTCTATTGAGCCCATGAATAAAATTAGATGTTGATTTTTTAAAACATATTCTAGGAAATACAAAGATGTCATGTGAACTGTTCAGTTTGAAATAGATCCATAATAAGATGAAGGTGGGCAGTATCATCATTTACCAATGTCCCGAAGCACATAGTAACATCATATAGTAAACCAGATCCATTTTAATTATAGAATACACAGATAAAACAGTACACGCTTGTTGTTATATTTTTAAAAGGTTGTATCTATGTGACTCTTAAGATGATAAGCTTTAGGAACCTCAAATAGCAAGTGGCTAAGAATGTATTTGTGATATTAACTATCAAAATAACTCCACCAATTTCATTCTCAGTCAGTCCTTTCTTCCCACCTCAATTCAATCCTTAAAAATTGGTGATTTCCCTGAAAGACAACTGTGAATATGAATATCATAAAGCAGTAATGTTGACTGACATTAACAACCAAACATGAGTTTAAAAAAACGCAAAGCCTAGCATACATTCCATCTCATTTTGTAGAAGCAAGTCTTATTTCTATAGATTAATAAAACTATAATCTCACTATATGAGAGTTATATTCAATGCCCTCATATGCTTTTGAATCTTAAGTGTTTTAGCAACTGGAGGAAATGCAAAGAATTTTAGGAACACATGATTTTTGGATATCAATCTTTAGCACACTATGGCCAGTAGTGAGTTTGCAGCTGAACACTAGAACCTGTAGTTTTTTTGGTTGTGCAACAGGAGTCCGTGACCAGATAATTTAAACAAACACCACATTTTTAAGATAAATTTTAAGACAATTTCATTTAGACTATTGCTAATTACAGCCTTAATAACAATAATTATGAATTATCTTCTCAAAATGTTCCCAAATAAGAGAAAGTTTGTTAAGGACATGAATTGAGAATTCCCATGAATTAATTGCTATTTTAGAAAAGAAAGTCAGAGTTTCACATAGCCTTTTATTTTTCTGATTAGCTAAATGAATAAGCTTATAATGACCCTGAATATTAAAGCATGTCATATCAACAGGATGCATGATTTTTAAAAAAGAATACAAATTCAGAATTTATTGTAGCAACATTTTTCTGTCAATAAGATGACACTTCTTAAAGTCTACGCTAATTTTCTTATAATCAAGTACTCTGTGTACAAACTCTGTCATATCAGTCTTTGCAAAAACATATTTATCTTCTTTGACCACTCATATTTCAACGATACATTCAGTAAAGTGCTTTGAGTGAGTAGAACACATATTCAGTGATATAGAAGGAAATATACAAATTTTACATCAGCAACAACCAACACTGTTGAAAAAAATATTCAAAATGTTAACCTTTCAGTTGTTTCACAGGGATGAAGATTTTTAATACATGTTTTAAATATATGTCCACTGTATTCACATTACAACCCCAAATTAAACATTATTTCACTAGTTTAAGAAATTTATGATAACATTTACTGATAACATACCATTTCACTTACTGAGAAATGGGAAGGTACTTTGAGTCATATGAAGAAATCTGACTCTTTCAACTGTGTTTAACTCTCGGCCAGGTAGCTTAGTGAATTTAATTTCCAGGAAAATATATCCCCCACTCCCACCCCCTCTCTATCTAGAAGATAAAAACAATGGGTATATGCTTAAAATAAGAGAAATTTAAGTGATGTTAAGTGTTTAAAGACACTATAATGTGTTTTCTAAGTCAGTTTTTAATCATCAGACATATGAAAAATACGAGATATTGCAAGTAAGTTAAAATGAAAACACACTAGCAAAGCCTTCAATACGATTGTTTCATTTAAAAATATTTTTAAAATAAGGTTAAATAAGTCTTCCTTTAACACCAAAAATACTGTTGTACTGAGGTCTTTAAAGTTTTATTTTATTTTTCCCTTGGTACCGTTGGAAGAAATATCTCTAAGGGCTTGTTTTTTTCTTTTAACTGACCATCTAAAATTTATTCATTCACTCACTCAGCAAAAACAGCACACAGGCACCAATTGTTATAACCAGGTGCTGAGAATAAAGCTCTAGGTAACTTGAGTTCTTAGGATTGATCAGACTACATGCAACCAGAATATGATTCTGTTAACAGAAGGCATATATAAAGAGGGGTCTCTCGAACCCAGGCTTTTGGCCAGGCTCCCTCTGTGGATACCTTGTTCTATGCTGCCGCTTCGCACGGGCACCTGCGGGAGCTGCCTGCCCCGGCGGCTGCTGAAGGCGGCGTCCGTGGGCGGGGACCGGGTGGGGCTCGCCTGCCGGTGCGTCCTGCGGGGGCAGACAGAGAGGGACAAATCACACGATGAAACCCCGGAGGGCGCAGCAAAAATCCCTTACTTCTTCCTGCTACTATTAAAAGAGACATAAAACCCCTACGTGGGCCTTTCGAAGTAAAATCGAATTATCTTACATGCTGTGCATAAAATAACTACGACCAAAAAGGGGCTAAAAGAGAAAGGAAGATTTCCGCCACAGACAGCGCTGCAGGATGAATTCCTGAACAGGGCAGAACTGAACACACTTCTTTTCATAACTGTATGAAGCTGTGACTTGCTGTTCAGGTATCCATTTTCAGTAGTACTGGACGGAATGTATCTACTCACAGCCTCTGAATCTTAACAACGTGTGTCAATTATTTAAGAAAGGCTGCTAGACTGCTACAAATAAATCCATATAAGTGACGAGAGTAGTTATAGCTACAGACTTTCATAAGCTACCATCCACTTGCAATTTATTTTTAAATAGGAAAAGTCTGAAAAGATATGTATAAAAAGAACCTTGGGCACATACTATGAAATATACTGGGGAACAGATCAAGATTACAAATATAAATTTAAGAAGCGTGCAGATACATTACTATTGTACTGGAGTAAGCTGACCTCTATCTGCTGTTATTCAAACTTTTTTTTTTTTCAATACTAAAGAACTTTAAAGCACTCTCAGAATTTTGTAAAAAAAGATGAAAGACTTTTTTCTTCTAATTCCTCTTATACATTTTAAAGCAAATATACATTTAATTCCAGGCAATTTCTTATCAAGAATTTCACATAATTAAAAAAAAAGTATTTATGAATATGCCACAAACAGATGGAAGGACGTAACACAGGCAAGTTTAGTTTTCACTGATGGCTAGTTGGCAGGAAGTATAGAAGAGAAGGTCACCAGCACAGTGAAGGCAGATGCAGGCAAGGGTGGATGTGGAGGGGTTTAAGTGTCACAAAGAAAGGACCAAGAGCTATGGTGCCGTAATGAGTGACAGTGTCGAGAGCTCAGGAAGGCACAACACCACAGCGACACCTGGAGGCAGACACTGAACAGCGACCTTGTCAGGAGCGGAGAAGGTGGCGCGGAGCCTCCGGGGGCAAGGTGGTGCATAGACAGTGTTCTGACACTAGGGTGCTCGCTCGAGCGGGAGCGAGCGGGATGTTTCCCCCTAAGGACTGGCTGATCAGTCGCTCTCGCGGCTGCGTATCCCCTTCTAGAAAGACATGGTGGGAGAACCCTAAAACATTAGGGTCAGAAAAGATCTTCAGTCAGCAGATCACATTCACTTCGATACCAGCATATCTGTCCAAGGAAAACCTGGTTACTCGTACAAGACAGTGATTTTTAACAACCAGGAGCAAACCCATCACAATGTTACTGAACGGGACTTCACATCAAACCGCCGCGTTATCGGGAGCGTGCACGCCCAGTGGTCCTGAGAGGACCCATCTGGGTTCCTCCAAGGAGACAAGCCTGCAAGCCCACAGGGCCGAGACTTCGGACTCTTGTGTCTTACTGAGCTGATCTCTGGTGTCTGGAACACAGCAGCTCAGAGACCAAGACCTCAGTAAAGAGATTGGGGCTGCACGAGGGAGCACCATCAGAACAATGAACCCGGGGGCACTTGAAGCACTTGCCTTCACAAAGGAGCCATACACTCTGCCCATTCACAATGTTCCTAATTGTACTCTGCAATAGGAAGTTCCTACCAAACAGCAAAGGGAAGCTGTCTTCTGAGGTTAATTTAAATAGATCAACAAATTAAAATGATATAAGGTAGAGAATGCTTTGCTTTTGAGCTAAATGCAAGTGGCTGATATATGGATAAAAATACATCCTCTAATGCATAAAAGTATCAGAAAGGATATTTGTCCATATATTGACAGCTGTTTTAATATAGTGTTCAAAATTATTATGAAGCCAATTTCTAAATTAAGGATTAAGAATTTAAAACTGATGTTTACATGTGAATAGATGTGTATATATATTACATATACGCTTCTTTAAAACATACACATTTTTGCTTTATTTATCATCTTTTGCGTTTTAAATAAAGTGCACATTTAAAATACCTAATCTGTATTATTTTTCATAGTCACAGAAGCCAAGAAATAACACTTCATCCTCTTGAAAACAATGCTGTAATATTCAATTAAGTAATTTAAAGTAGTGAGTCAAGAATCCATACTGATCACTACAGGAAGTAGTGACACATTAGTTACCAAGTGCTTTATTCAACTTTCATTTGGATTGACAATATTTCTCTTAAGTAGAATGTCTTTTGCAGCCGTGGTTATATTGATTCAGGGTATATCCTCTATTTTCAAACAATAAAATGGGAAAATGTCAGATTTTACAGCATAAAAAGGTACAGCTTAGGTATCTAATGTGCATTTAACCTTTTTGAGCTCTGGATTAATGCTGCATCAGACCCTAAGGCATATCCAGAAACATGGACAGTCATTTTGAGTTCTGAGTTAATGGAAGAAACCTGGCATCATGTGTCAAAACTGTTCATTCACTCACATGATCTCAGCTCTACATAGTTAACTTATATGGGAAGGATCAAGGTATGATCAAGTCCTTTTGAATGATAAATAATGAGTTTTTATCTATTATTCTTTAAAAGTTATTATCATGAGAATAAACTTCAACACTCCCTTGTACAAAATACACTCTACTGTGGATTGAAAGTTTAATAATATAGTTTTTACCCCAGTCCAGACAAATTCCACAGATCTTGCAATTTCACTAAAATCTTGCTTCATTTCTTAATGCAATTTATAAAAGAACTTCCTAAATGCAACCTGAAACGTGAATAAATTAGATGAGTCTATACGGCCCCAAAGTAAATGACAAAAATATAAAAAGCACAGTTCGCTGGTGGTCCAGTGGTGAAGGCTTTGCATTCCCATTGAAGGAGGCATGGTTTCAGTTCCTGGTTGGGGAACTAAGAGCTCCCATGCCTTGAGACACAGTCAAGTATCTATCTATCTATTTAATTTGCCACTTATTTTGTATAAATATAGAAAAGCAATTTCAGGGGCAAATAAGTACAAATTCATTTCTTGATGAATGTTACACAGATCCTCCCAAGCCACGAGCTTTCAGGGCCCAAGGATAGTGTGCCCTGTTGGGGGTTAATTGCTCAGCACCAGGGCTGCTTTTCCTTTGAAACCAATCACAAGTCCCTCAGGAACAAAACAGCTTCTGCTACCCGCCCATCTATAACTAGTATGGAAGCACAGACTCCGAGGAGGCGTGGAAACCGTTCCGCCTGAGGATAAACGAGGCTGGATCACAGGAGCGGGGCAGAGGGGAGTGACAAGGCAAGGGCTAGAGAGAGATGGGCCAGGCTTTGGAGAAAGAGACGGTGGAGCCAAGGGAAGTTTGTTTCAGAGGAGAGGAAGGAGGGTGAATCAGGAAATTCTGAGGTCCGGGAGTGAGATGAGAGGAAATCCAGACTTTTCCATGAAATGGGATGTGCTGAGAAAGTAAAGGTATCTGAGGGAAAGAGACCAGCAAAGGAGCAGGACACAGGATGGACAGGGAGTGAATGATGGAGAAGGAGGGTGATGGGAGCAAGTGTTCCTCACTGGGCATCCACATGGTGCCGTCTATACATGCCAGGCTCTAGCGTGTCTGTCTGTGTACATTGCTGTGGCGTACATATCACATATATACACGTGTCCTTTTTTGCATTCTCACAACAGCTCTTCAAAGTATTTTCATTACTATGTTATAGATGGGAAAACTGGGGGCTCATAGCGTGAATGGCAAAAAGACGAATAACTAGCTTGATAAAGGCAGGACCCACAGAGTATACGAAGCGCCGACACTGTTCTCTTTTCTGCCTTTGAGACAGGACTGGCTTCTATTATCACGAGACGAAATATGGTAATATCACATTCCTGGGTGTATTGTTCATCTTGCAGAACAAAACATAAATGCATGTCCAGTAACAGATTGTTTGACAAGATTTAATAGAATCGTATTTTGAGAGTTTATAGGAACAAAATATATGGAAAATGGTATTTAATGAACATCAACTCTACTTCAAATGTCTACACATAACATACTATTGAAATAAAAATAGTGAGGGTTCTAGAACAAAATATGAATCCAATCTAACTACAACTCCAGTTCACCGTCTCCAAACGAGTTTCTAAATATTTACTGCTGAGTTCATCCCCTGCCTACTCTCTTCACCTAAGACTAGTGTTCCTGAAAGAAAGTTAATATTTCCCCACCAAAATCTTAGCTTGTTAGACATTTCTGTTGCTGCAAGGAGGCTTGCAGTAAATCGCTTCTATTGCTGCTTAAAAAGAGAGTCCTTTTTTAAAAACTACTTGTTGAAGGACGTACATGAGGTACTTAAGGTCACCATGGTTCCTCCCGTGGTGACTGCCTTTTTTCAGGAGCACCAGCACAGCGTGAATCGAATGCGCACGCAGTTCTAAATACCAATCCTGGCCAAACATCCCCCAGCCAGGATTCAGAAAGCAGGTTCCACAAGAAGAAAAGTCCCCAGAGCAGGACGAGCAGCAGTGCTAACAGTCCGCAAAGCTCAACACACATAGGGGTGAAAAGATAACACGTTTATTTACTATGAGCTTCCTCAGAGGGGCTGAAGCTCTACCTCAATGGTTAGGCATGGTCTGCCTTTCTTCTATCTAGAAATGGTTATCATAGCTTTCAAAACATTTTCTTACACAGCTGTTCCTGAAAAGGTTACTTTTTGGAGGCCAACACAAGGCCTTAAAAGTTATGATCATCACACAGCAAATTCTGCCTGAGGCCAAGATGGGTCAGTGTGCCGGGGCTCCTCTGGGGAGCCATCAATTCCTGAGGCCAAGAAACAGTGTCCAGAGCATTCAAGCTGTGGCCTCACTCACCTGTAGCTGAACATCAACTTAGAAGGTATCTTCAAAAGAAATGAGTGCTAATGTAAACCTAGAAAATCCAGGCCAATTCTTCTATTGTAAGGAGCTATTCATCAATTCCCTTGAAAGCTAAGCATGTGACTTACACTCTAATAAAAATCAGTGAAGAGCTTTAATTATAATCAAACAAATTTAAATACCTAACAGGCCTGAGTTTTCTACATGAAACCTACAAGCAAAGTAAGTAATGGAAAGAGTAAATACGGCCCTTAGGCAAACATTTGAGACTAGGGGGAATGGAATCCCTTCTCTTCTTACTGGAGGGAAGATATGTGATCATCCACACACATGTGGTGGCTCAGAATGTAAAGAGTCTGCCTGCAGTGCAGGACACCCAGGTTCAATCCCTGGCTTAGGAAGATCCCCTGGAGAAAGAAATGGCAACCCACTCCAGTATTCTTGCCTGGAGAATTACATGGACGGAGGAGCCTGGTGGGCTACAGTCCATGGGTTGCAAAGAGTTGGACACGACTGTGTGACTAACAACAACAACACACGTGTTCAGTGTTGCCAGGCACGATGCTCAAACATCCCTCATCTGGAGAGAAACACGTTCAGTTGACTCTAGAATCATCTAACGTTTTGTAAAACCGTATCTTACTGTCAAAAAACCTTGTTCATTGATTCGGGAAAATGGCACATGGTAGACATTTAACTAGTAATTGTTAAATGAATTAAAGAGGCCTCAATGGAATATAATAAATATGTAACTTGAGGAAAATTTTTAATCTTGTGAAAATAAATCGGAGGAACTGAAGTAATTTACAACCTGGTAAAGAGACTGTATTATAATTAGATTTATTGAGAATAAGGAAAATGCAAACAGTCACACAATCAGTGTCTTCATTACCTTCTTCTCATCTATCATCTAGCTAGCTGGCTAGCCATGTATCATTTCTCTGTCTGTCCACATATGTGTGAATACATGCTTATGTTGCTGTTTCTCAGTCCCTAAGTCGTGTCCAACTCCTTGTGACCTCATAGACTGCAGCACTCCAGGCTTCCCTGTCCCTCACTATCCTCCTGAGTTCACTCAAACTCATGTTCATTGTGTCGGTGATGCCATTCGAGCATCTCACCCTCTGTGCCCCCCTTCTCCTCCTGCCCTCAATATTTCCTAGCATCAGGATCTTTCCCAGTGAGTGAGCCAGTTATTCTCATCAGGTGGCCAAAGCACTGACCAACAACGTATTGAGTGAAAAACACTCACTCTTTCAGGAAATCTTGGTTTCTACTAGGCCATTATGAATTCTGCAATGGAAAACAATCCCTTCTGAATTATCTTGATGTACTCACTTGCTGCTGCTGTGCTCTATGTAAGTTCTGAGTCTGAAATTTCAAAGTTGCCTACAGAAAGTATCTTCTAGAGTTTTTTGGGGAGGAGAAAAAGTGGAAAATTCACTTTAAATTGTGTAAAGTGAGCTTCATCATCAGTCCTTCCAATGAATATTCAGGGTTGACTTCTTTTAGGATTGACTTGTTTGAACTCCTGACAGTCCAAGGGACTCTCAAGAGTATTTTCTAGCACCACAATTCAAAAGCATCAATTCTTCAGCACTAAGGCTTCTCTATGGTTAAACTCTAACATCCACATGTGAACCTTTTTGCAAAGTGATATCTGCTTTTCAATACACTGTCTAGATCTGTCATAGCTTGTCTTCCAAGGAGCAAGCATCTTTTAATTTCATGGATGCACTCACCATCTGCAGTCATTCTTGGAGCCCAAGAAAATAAAATCTGTCAGTGTTTCCACTGTTTCCCCATCTATTTGCCATGAAGTGATGGGACCAGATGCCGTGATCTTCATTTCTTGAATGGTAAGTTTTAAGCCAGCTTTTTCACTCTCCTCTTTCACTCTCATCAAGAGGCTCTTTTATTCCTCTTCATTTTCTGCCACTAAAGCAGTATCATCAGCATATTTGTGGTTATTGATATTTCTCCCAGAAATCTTGAATCCAGTTTGTGATTCATCCATCCCTGCATTTTACACGATGTACTCTGTATAGAAGTTAAATAAGCAGGGTGACTATAGCCTTAACGTACTCCTTTCCCAATTTGGAACCAGTCTGTTGTTCCACATTTGGTCCTAACTGTTGCTTCATTATCTGCATACAGGTTTCTCTGGAGGCAGGTATGGTGGGTGGTCTGGTATTCCCATCTCTTGAAGAATTTTCCACAGATTGTTGTGATCAAGACAGTTGAAGGCTTTGGTGCAGTCAATGAGACAGAAGCAGACGTTTTTGAGGGGGGATTCCCTTGCTTTTTCTATGATCCAATGGATGCTGGCAATTTTATCTCTGGTTCCTCTGCCATTTCTAAATCCATCTTATACATCTGGAAGTTCACATACTCCTGAAGCCTAGCTTGAAGGATTTTGAGGATTATCTTGCTAGCATGTGAAATGACTGCAACTGTATGGTAGTTTAAACGTTATTTGACACTGCCTTTCTTTGGATTTGGAAAGAAAACTGACCTTCTCCAGTCCTATGGCCACTGCCGAGCTTTCCAAATTTGCTGACATATTGAGTGCAGCACTTTAACAGCATCATCTTTCAGGATTTTAAATAGGTCAGCTGGAATTCCGTCACATCCACTAACTTTGTTCATGGTAATTCTTCCTCCAGCCCACTTGACTTCACACTCCATGACATCTGGCTCTAGGTGAGTGACCACACCTTTGTAGTTATCTGGGTCATTAAGACCTTATTTGTATAATTTCTCTGTGTATTCCTGCCACCTCTTCTTAATCTCTTCTGCTTCTGTTAGGTCCTTGCCATTTCTGTCCTTTATTGTGCCCATCTTTACATGAAATGTTCCCTTAGTATCTCCGATATTCTTGAAGTGATTTCTAGTCTTTCCCACTCTACTGTTTTCCTCTTTTCTTGCATTGTTCACTGAAGAAGGCTTCCTTTTCTCTCCTTGGATTCTCTGCAACTTTGCATTCAGTTGGGTATATCTTTCCCTTTCACCTTTGCCTTTTACTTCTCTTTTTTTCTCAGATATTTGTATGGCCTCCTCAGACAACCATTTTGCCTTTTTCCATTTCTTTTTCTTTGACATGGTTTGGTCACCACCTCCTGTACAATGTTACAAACCTCCACCCATAGTTCTTCAGGCAATCTTTCTGTCTTTATCTGTTTATCTATCTGTTCATCTATATATCTATTTTTCTATCCATCTGTGTTTTTATGTGCGTACGTATCTATTGAGGGTCCCCCTGGTGGCTTAGTGGTAAAGAATTCACCTGCAATGCAGAAGATGACAGTTCAATCTCTGGGTTGAGAAGGTCTCCTGGAGAAGAAAATGCAACCCACTCCAGTATTCTTGCCTCGGAAATCCCAGGGACAGAGAAGCCTGACCAACTACAGTCCCCGGGATCACAAAGAATCAGACACGACTTAGCAGCTAAACCAACACTATCAACACTATTGGTTTATTTTATCTACCTGTCCATCTATGTAGGTATGTATTTATCTATCTATCTATTTCTATCTCTATAAGATGGCTCTGTTTCTATTTATTTAATGTCTCTGCAAAACTGAATTTCTACTCAGCACATTTTTTGGCTCCTGGGATGCTTGCTCCATTGTAAGTTAAGTTGCCTACATCGTCCCTATCTCCATAGATCATTAGCCAAATACCAATTCAACCTTCTCTTCACCCACGATGCTTGATGTGACTAGTACCTACTCATTTTTCTAACCTCATCTAAGAGGTATTATCCTCTGGAAAGCTTTCCTTTTTCTGTTGCTCGCTATTTTATTCCTTGAATTGGACACACAGCTTGGCACATATTTGTTGACTGCATGGATCACTGACTTGCAGTTTCCCTGTCCACCAAGTTTCCTTCTTGTGACAGCCTTGCTGGTGTTTCCCATCTACCCCTGGGTCTTTCAATCCACTTTCCAGAGTGTTGTTCCAGTGATCTACAACTTTGGGACAAAGATCAATCATGTAGCAGGACCTGCCGTGGCTCAAGGAGTAATAAGGTAGAAGTTAAAATTCTATACCACAGAGTGTGAGGTCATTTATAGCAGTCTCTAAGAATTTCTCCTGTTTTGTTTTCAACCTCTCTCCCATCTCATGAATCGTCCCCAGTAAGCATGAGTTCCACAAACTCAAGAGGGTATTTCAGTTCTCAGTGTTTTCACATGCTTTTCCTTTCTCATAGAACACGCTCCTCTTGACACCGATTTCTATACACCTCAATTAGTTCACCTAATCTCACCTGCAGCCTCTCTTTTTCTCGTTTTCTCACTATGCCTCATGTCACCTCTGTGGCAGCTGTGACACCTCAATGCGTGTATCCACTTAAACATCTATATCACCCTGCACATTCTCAATACTGATGGGATGAGTGGATATATGTTAATTGGATTTTCGGGGTTTCTTTTTTACAGCTCTGCAAAAATTCTGTTGGTATCTTGAACCTAAAAGCACTTTAAAATTTTATAAAAATTGCAAACAAAATATAAGAAATCACTTAATTTCTACATTAATTTAGCGAGTATCTTAAGTTGTAGTTATGAGTAGACTCAGATTATGCGTTTGTAGAACAGATTTTAAAGAAGACGGCATCATTTGGATAAATAACAGACACTCAAAATACTTGCATATTTCAGGTAACATATTCATTAGTAACATTTCAATCATCTCAGAAATAAAATATTAATGTCTTAATATGTATATAGGACTACACTGCATTTAATCGTTTTTTAGTGATCAGAATGATCACTAAGAGAAATGCATGGGATTTTTCTTAAGCCCTAAGACTTAGGGGTTGCCTTCAAACTATCCATCTCTCATTTTTTGAATGAGGCTATCCCCATGTGGGAGATTTCTCAACAGGAATGTCTCTCTAAGCATCACAATTGTGTTTAAACACCAATCTTGTAAAATGAGACAGGAGGTGCCCCAGAACATCTTATTGAAACAGAAGATGCTGCACAGCACAACACCAAGCCTACCTTTCTGCATCAGAGGCAGTGCCTTTCCTAGTCTGGCTTTGGAGGCTAGATCTTTCAGACTTTCTGGAGTGCCTGTGGAATGAAATGTTAAAGAAACACAAAATATATGATGAATCACGCTACAGTTATCTGGTCATCTTGTACAATGATAAAAAGCAACTGACATGGAAAATGGCAACTATTTTACCTAAATGGTTTTGTCAATCCATACTTTCTTAAAATAAAACAAAAATGAGAACTGGTGTTGTGCAGAAACCACAATTTCCCACCAGGAGGCACAGAAGCTGACACCCCACCAGTGTAGACCAGAAAGTCTACAGTCCTGATGTCAAGGAGACTCCTGCTGGCAACTGAGGTGGAGACAAACTCAATGGTGAAACGCAGTGACAAGAAACATGAGGACAGCCGTGGTTTAGGCGCTGAAAGACCACACATGGGGGAAGTACTCTCCACCCTGAAAGTCTCTGACCTGGTGCTACAAAGATGTTTTCCGTCGCTTTTTTTCCCCTCCAAAAATATGCTCTAGGGAAATGTGTTTGACATAAAGAAAACTATTTAAAAATCAACTATTCAAATTATTTTTAAAATTATCATATACTTTTGTATTTGTGTAGTATTTTAAAAAGCTAATCATCCATTGCAAACCAAAGAACTAATAAGGTTTACAATTTACCCTATATTCTAAAAATACTTATGTATATTGAACATTTGAAACTTGAAATGAATTTCCCACAGAAATAATGCTTATACATACAACTGACCTCCCCAAGGCAGCTTACATACATCTAGTCATCCTAAAATGTGTCTGGACTACAATATATTTGAAATAAATAAGAATACTGTGGTCAAGAAGCTCACTTATTAAAAAAAAAAAAACAGAGAGAAACTATAAAAGCAATAAAGTTTATCCTGGAGAAGAGAATTCTCCAGTATTCTTGCCTGAAGAATTCCACGGACAGAGGAGCCTGGTTGGGCTACAGTCCATGGGGTTGCAAAGAGTCGGACACAACTGAACGACTCTCACTTCAGATAACTGGCTGCCTACAATATATTTTTCTTTTCTGATATCCTTTCCTTCCAAAAATGTTAAGGAGAAAACTCTGCTTTTTTTTTTTTTTTGAGATGTTATTGGCATATATCATTATACTAGTTTCAGATGTGTGACATAATGACCACCCCAATAAGCCTGGTCTATATCCATCATCACTCAAGTCAGAAATTTTCTTGTGATGGGAACCTTTAAGATCTAGTCTCTCCTCTCTGTTCTTTTGATATATTAATGCCAGATGCTCTAAGTGTCCAGCACACGTCCAGTTCTGTCAGGCCCGGGGTGCAAGAGAGCAGAGGAGTCCTGAGCACATGCCTGTGGTCAATGAGGAAAGTCACTGATAGACAAAGTTTTCTCCTGGAGCAGAGGGAAGTAGCAGGTGCAGAGCAGGAAGTGATCAGAAGGGAAGGCAGAGGAAAGAGGTCTGTGGACCCAGGGGCCTGAGCTCTAAACAACATGTGGTTCATCATCTGGGGAAATTTATACTTGGCCCCAAGCTTCTCTAGTGGCTCAGATGGTAAAGAATCTGCCTGCAATGTGGGAGACCCAGCTCTGATCCCTGGGTCAGGAAGATCCCCCAGAGAAGGAAATGGCAACCCACTCCAGTATTCTTGCCTAGAGAATTCCATGGACAGAGAAGCCTGGTGGGCTACAGTCCATGAGGTCGCAAAGAGTCAGACACGCCTGAATTACTAACACACACGTTTGGTCCCAAGAGTGTCCTGGGACCGTGAGAACCAGAGTTCCTTGTCCCCTCTGAGAAGTGTGAGAGCCAACTGAAGACACAGTGTTTCAGGCCAGTTCCTGAAACTCACAATCACTGAGGGTTTTCATTCATTCATTCACTCTCTCATTCATTGAACAAATACTGTGTTTATATGCCAGATGCTGCTCTAGCTGCTTGGGCTACGTCTGTGAACAAAGTAGACAAAATTTCTGCCCTCAAACAATTTGTGTTTTATGGTAGAAGACAAACAACAAACAAGAACCCCTCAAACAAGCAAAGTGTATAACATGTCAGATCAATAATGAGAATAACAAGAAAAAGTCAACCAGGGAAACACAGTTCAGAGACACGCCGGAGGGACTGGGTCTCAGATAAAAGCAGGTTGCAGTTTGAAGGAAGATGCTCTGGAAGGGTATGTGGGTGCAAAGGGCAGGACCAGAGCACCTGGCAGGCTTTTGTACCAGCTTTCTACATCCCTGCAGTGAAAAGGTAATGAGCATCCTTTACAGCTTCTCTGCTTTTCTTCTATCCCTAGTCATTGCTACGAATTCAATGGAGATTTTATTTCCTCTGTACAATTTCAACTCTTCCTCTTCTCATCTCTAACATTTAGTGGGCTCACATGTAAGACTGATCATCACAGTACCTGGTGATACTGATGACGACAGCGCTGATATTAACAATATCAAATATCTACTAAGAACTTGCTGTCTTTTCTCATCTAAGCTCTCCAATCCAACGAAGGCATACTTCACTTTCATCCTTTTAAGAAGAAGGAGACTGAGGCTTGCAAGGGTGAAGTCAGTTGCTCTTACATGGACCTTGCATGTGAAACCATGACGTAAGCTGAGAGTCCATCATCTCAGTATCTGCGAACATGTTGCTTCTGTGGCATACAGGACACTGGACCGTGGCAGCTAAAAACATGGATCCTAGAGCCAAACGGAGTTTACTCCCCACCCTCTTTCTGAATGATGCAAGAGTGATTTTAGCTGGGTGATGTTAGTCAATTTACTGGAACTCTATGTGCCTCAGGTTTCTTCTATTTGCAAAGTGGCAAAAATACTGTCACCTCACAGATTTGCTAACTCTAAATATGTCAACATTACTATTTGTATTCTAGTATTTGTAGTATGACATAGAATAAGGATTTTAGTCTTAGCATTACTTAGAATAGCAAGAGATCAATGCTATAAAAGTATTATTTCAAATAAAAACTCACTCATCTATAAGAGTATACAATCTACAGAGGTTCATGTGTCTAACTTGTGTTTTTGCTTTTGTTTTTAATCCTTTATTTAAGGATGCCACTTTTTTCTCTTCAAATGCTACAGACAATTACTTTATTGAAGATTCTTCTAAAGATTTCTACAAAGGATATGTCCTTATAATTTTTCTAACCACTTATAAGAATCCTGGAGTTAAGTTAAAGTGACATACACTTAACTGTAATAATTCAGTGTAAAGCAAGACTAGAGAAGAAAATAGACAATTCTACTGTCTTTTCTCTGAATGTACTGTACATTGTAAAGACAGACTTTTCTTGGAATAGTTTCGTGATGTGTAAATGTGCTTGTGCCCAGTCGATCAGTCTTGTCTGACTCTTTGCAACCCCATGGACTGTAGCTTGTGAGGTTCCTCCGTTCATGGAATTTCCCAAGCAAGAATACTGGAATGGGTTGCCATTTCCTACTCCAGGGAATCTTCCCGACCTAGGGATTGAACCCACATCTCCTTCATTGGAAGGCAGATTCTTTACCATTAGCGCCACCTGGGTTAAAACCATCAATTTATATTCATGTACTGTTTTCCTGAAACTACTGGCCACAGAATCATAAAAAGGATCACAGTGAAAAGAAATACCTTCTACCTTACACCATTCTTTCCTAAGTTCCTTATCGGCAGGTACTGTGTCTGGGTTATACTGTAACATCAACACCCAGCACATAGTAGCTTCTCATTAAATATATGTTGAATAAATAGGTGGTTTAAAAAGTAGTATTTTGACTATGCTACTGGAATTTAAGACTCGAAAAGATTATAACAAGTAAAAATCTAACTAGGATTATACAATTCAGCTCAATCAATTTAGACATACACTGTTTTCTGATCATCAGTATAACAGAAAATATCATATATAAGAAACCCATTCTGGTTACTGCCTTAGGCATAAGGAAGAGTTATCACTACTGGCCCAATGCATGTTCATCATGACGCAACCAGGCAGCATGGATTCTGTTTAGGTCTGAAGGGATGTCAGAATTCAGCTAATTCATCTATACCTACCTAAATCTATAGAAAGGGAAATGAGTCCCAGGAAGGCTGAGTGACTAGCTGAGGGAAATACAAGCCACGGTCAATTGGTGAGGACACTGCTATCATGGCCCACGATCCTACCCCTCTGCCATCCAGCAACTCTGAGCGATTTGAAATTCATTGAAGGGATCCCTCAACAAAATCAAGTAAAAACAGTGATAGCATTTCCATCATGTTTTAGCTATTTTGGGTTTTAATATGCATTTTGTTACATTAAAATTTTTAATTATCTTTTACTATTCTTAAAGAATGTTTGTTTGGTTTAGGTATGCAAGAATCAGAAAATCCTCAGTTTGTTGTTGTTGTTTTTTCTTAATCACAACTTATAGCTCTAAGATTATGTGCCCAGTTCCTAGGGCACAATTGAGGTTCTTTAAAAGCTATAAAGGTCTATTCAAATATGTTATAACAACAATTATAACAAGCAAGAGCAAGTGGAAGCAAGAGAAATAATCAAATAATTGAAAGAGTGGGGGTGTTCCTGATTAAAGCTAATTTTCTGGAAGTCCTATTTTCAATTATCATTCTCTATTAGATTAAGTGTGAAGATTCATAAAATGTACTAATAAAATGAAGGGCAATTGTTAAAAATCTGTCTTTGTGATACTTTCCTTTCCTCATCAATAACTGGGCTCAATTAGAACAATTCCATGAAGACACTGATAAACACCACTTTTCTAAAGATACTAAAATTCTATTAAAGTGCAAAATTAACATGCTAATAAAATGAAACTATAATATGTTCTGCTTTGGGGAATAATAAGTTCTACCACATAATGTTTTAATTATAATTAACACTGATGTCATAAGAATATTCCTGTATATATTCTGGTTGACTCTCCAGATGGTCTGATGTGAAAAGCAAATCTCCATCATCTTGTTTCCTCATAATTTTGGGAAGAAAATCTTAAATTTAGGTTAAGAATCTACTTAAGCAATGTTCATATGCAGTAAAGATGGACACATACAATTTAGATACATTTACCCTTTTGCTTATTATTGATATTTATGTATTGACTACAGCCATTAAAAAGACTTTAGTATATGAGTATATTTCATTCCTTTAAATAAAGGACATTTTTGAAAAGCGTAGATAATAAATGTTACGAAGCAAACAGAAATGACTAGAAATATACTGAATTCACGAGTGGTTCTACATTATCTCTGCATCTATACTGCAAAAGTATCATGAATTCTGGAAGTGGAAAAGTAGATGATTTCTTTATCCTAGAAATATTTTCAGTGGACAAAGAAGATCCATCCACTTTGAATAAGAGGAACCACATGATATTTTTGGTTAAAAAGTCCTTGGCAAGTAGCTGCTTCCAAGTTGCAAGTGTGGGCAGCTATAGAAATCTGGTTACTTGGAAAAGCAATTAGAACTAGAACAGCAGAGTAATTCAAGAATTAATCTTTAACTCAGTGGGATACTTTACTTTTTCTAATAATTAAACTCTCAAAAAAATAGTGTTATTCCATTCAGTATTTTCCATTTTATCAAAGTCACATCAATAAACTGCATCCTTAAAAATATCATGTACAAAAATGTGTACATGCATGCAAAAAATATTTTAAATCAGAATATTAGAGTCAGTACCTTTAAGACAGTGAAGCATTAAAATACATCTTAAAATGTATTAAATAAGAAAATAGTTTATCAACTCACATTTATTAGAATGGTCACTATCAATTTTTAATGTATTTAAAAAGAATCTATGTGTCTTCCTGAAAAAAACTGAACTGAAAAAACATTTACCAAAAAGTAATTTAGATGATAGTAATAATGATAGCAACTTATACTTGCCTTTCATATTTAAAGATGACTGATTCAACTGTGAGCACTGAATTCAGAAACTTGACGACTCAGGGGTCTATTAAAATAAATTTTTTCTAACTTGCTATTCATAAATTTTGGTTAAATATGCAGCCATAAGTAGCTCTGAATTTTATAAGAGAATTATGTATACACAGGTTCATAAAAGCTACTATTTATATATCAAAATAATGTCATTTACAAAGAAATGCTTTGTTACTGGAAAGGTGATTATTAGAAGTTTAATATTTTAGTAATAAAACTACAAGAAAATGTACACTAAACTTTAAGGTAAAAAAAAAAAAGCTAAGGTTACAGATTTACATATTTTTTTCCTCATCATTGTTTTAAAAAAATCCTACAACTTCTAGGAAAATTTTTCGATCTAGATAAACATGTTTCCATGTCAATTCCAAATAAAGCTATTGTAGCACTTGAAATGACATCAATATTTCTTACTGTTGAAATTAAATTATGGAGAAATGGTACACTAAAAATTGTGTGTGTGTGTACACGCATTATGTGGAATAAGATGACAAATCAATGCTTTCTAACTCACCAGCAAGCTCTCTTAATCAAATATTCACCTCTTATATTACTATGCTGTTTTCAAAATAATCAAGCATGCAGGACATCCAATGGCTGATAATATAAATTGTAACTGATTTTAGAATATTTTTTTTAAGTTACCCATTTCCTAGTGCAAAATTTATCTGGTGGCAAATTCTTATGAATATTCATTATCTCCAAATCTGATGCTATGTTCACTTCACTAGCAAATTTTTCTAAATAAGTAAATAAAGCTTATAAGAAATAAAAAGGAAAGCAAGCATTAAGTGTTTGTTAGGGTTACCAATGGATTGTTTTTTACATCAATTGATAAAGTAATTTCTCTCTCATTTTTATGGGCACTTGTTACTCATATTTTAATAAAAGTATATTTTAAATACTATAAATAATATTCTGTTCCATACAGTAATAAATCATAGGATCAAGCCATTTAAAATGTATTTCCCTTTGTTGAACCCAGAACTTACTTACAAATAAATTATAATAACAAGTAAAATGTATGCTCAGAATTACTTATTAGGAATAAATTATTACTTATTAGGAAGAGTTTCATTTAATAATCTTATCTAAAAGGGCTATTTCTGCTTCTAAAATCTACCTTTACAATGATATCTACAATCTATTAAACCAAATGTCATAGTTAATTCAGGTTGTTAAAAGACAACTAACTTTCAACTAATCCTCATCTCACATATGTTAAGAACTGAAATTATTATTTGGATTTCCATGTTGCTCATTCTAAACCCAGTTAAACTTATGTTTATATTCATTACAAAGACCCTCATGCTTGATCGTCTTATACCCTAGCAGTCATTATATAAAATGAAATCCAGAACAGCCTTTAATAAAAGGAAATTGTATCTCCTTGGTGTCCATGGCACTGTTTTTCTGAAACACTGCTGTGATTCTAGCCATTAGAACAGTGCACATAAATACGCACATAATATTTGTGGAATGGATGAGCAGCACTGTGGATGCACATTTTAAAATTTAATTTACATCATTATTTTATATTCTTATTTCTAATAGAAATCAGACAGCGGTAGAAAACATTAGATTTAAATGCCAAATATGTGAGTCAAATTAAGGTCTTAAAGATTTAAGCATAATAACATATTTGAAAAGCCTCCATAAATATCACCTTGGGGTCCAACATTTGCAAGGTGACTTATTCATTTTTTTCTGAGTGATGATGTTTACTTTTTCTTTCGAATTGTAATCCTGACGATATCTTGACAATTTACAGATACAGAAAATAAATCATATCACTCTTAACTAAAGGTACAATTACTTTACTATATACACACATACTAAAAGATAAATTAATCAAAACCTGTGTGCTGGCATGACTCCATATCTGAGATACTCGATCCGTTTATCTGCTTAATAAATGTTACCAGTGTGTTGACTGAATTTCTGCTTCACCCGAAGTAAAACAACCAAAATGCCCGTAGCCCTTCATGGCCAGTTGGGAAAAGATATGCTCTATGTATAACAACAATCACAAAACAGGAGAATGGGCAAAGTCTTAATACAGCCCAGAAGGAAAACAAAGCAAGGAAAAAACACACCGTGGCACTTACAACATCACAGCACGGAGTGGGTGCAAAGCACTGATGTTATTTTCAAAAACCTACCTTGATGACTGACCCTAGCCCTTGACAATATTTGGCTTAAAAACACAATATTCATCAAACAAGTAAGAACCAGGTATTCTACTTTAAATCAGGGAATATATCTAAAAGCCTAAACTTCATCATTTACAAAACAAGATGGTGAAGATCAAACCATCAATCAGGACAGAAAAAAAAAAAAAAAACAGGCTCTGTGATAGTCTTTAAAATATCTTAAAGCACCTGAGAATTTTAGTCAAGTGAAAACAAAAGCAATAGTTAAATATGTTTCTAGAAAATTGAAACCCTGAAATAAATGCTCATTAAAAGAAAATTCTCCCACTGGACCCAACTTGCTTTGTTTGAACCACGCCCTGTGCATGCTAGTTTCATTTCAGAAAATATTCTGAGGTGCTTCATCAGAGGTGGACGCATTCAGTTTTGGAATCTCCACCTCTTGGGCTCTGCCCCCTGAAAGAAAAGCGCAGTAACCACACGGGTCTGGCTACCCTCCACCTGATGGCCTGGCAGCCTCTGGAAGCCACTTGTCTGGGAGGAGGAAGTACCTGTCATTCTCCGGAGACGCATGCTGGATTTGAATCCTGGGGCTAGGAGGTCGTCTCCTATCTAGGGAGGGGGACCATCTACCCCTGTTTGCCCAATGAACAAGACAGGAAAAAACAGGACATTTAGTAACTCCTAAAGTAAAAGAATATATGGAACAAGAGGACTGGAAAAGCACCCCAGAAAGGCAAAGTGTAGGCTTTTTCCTCCATAATGTATTCTTCAATTTTACAAGTTTTGGAAAGATAAATGATAGTGCTGTAAGAAAAGAAAACTGGTAGCCTTATATGTGAATAGAGAAACTCATTTGGGAAGATGTCTGAAATATAGTAAGTGTATTTTTTTTCTTTTCAATGTGGTTGTGTGTGTTTGTATATCTATAGACACACATCTATGTATATGTGTATATATAACTTCACATATATGTATATAAAACTTTACAAGTATGCATGCTTAAGAATCTAGCAGATGTTGAATAAAATAGATTTAAGAAGCTGCCAGTGTTTACTTGATAGAAGGTCTTGAAATTACTGGATTAAAGTGGCAAAGACGAGGTATGTGCATTTGATACAAAGCACAAGAAATAAACATACTCTCTAGTGTAGAAACAATGACACGAAGAACTAATTCATCGAAATGCTACTAGTGATATCTACACAAGTTTCCTTGGGGAAAACTGAGGGTTCATAATTGAAATTTAAATATTGTGAACAAAAACCACTGATGTATTGAAGTGGGAAATGCAGATAAATGCCACAGTAAAATAGCATTACCTTTAAAATAATCTGCTAATCTTAACTTGAAAAAGGATCTATCAGTGAGTTATATAGTTGTTTTCTTATTTCAGCATTTAGAAGAACACTAATTTTTTTATGATTAGCAATCAAATAAACGTTCAAAACCTGGTTCAATTTTTTGTTAAACTATCTTGATATTAAGTCTGTGTAACTAGAAATTACAAACATCTGGGCAAATACTGAAAAGGAGTGGTAAGGGACTGAACAGCCTTATTTTGGAAATTTTAATATATTAGATATGCACATTGCAAGCAGGATAATTCCTCTGCATACTGGCTTCCTCGTATGTAACAAGGGATCACTGAATGATATTTAAGACTCATCTAACCGTAAGATTTTATAACAATCCGAAGAAGACCAGTCATAATATCTTTTAAAAGCCATCTTTCTTTGCCGTTAATAACTTGGCTTCCTGGATTTATCAGACAATCTGCACAAAAGCAGCAGAGGGCTACAGACATGACCAGGAGAGCCCTGGTCAGCAGGCGCTCACCTCTGAGAGCCCCTGGAAGTCTGTTCATTATCTCCCAGCTTTGGATGGATTCAAGGAGGGCTGTGCATAATCGGGACAGGAAGAAGAGATACTTGGTAGCAGAATTTGGGCACAAGACAAAATGGTGTGGCATGGCCTCTGTAATGTGTTACCTGTTTGTGAAATCAAAAGTAAATTTGCATTCAAGTGAGTTAATTATTTTAAATGATTTAAATAGCTGGTCAATTCAATTGGAATGCTTGAAAAAATATCTTTTCACTGACTTTTGCTCTGCAGACACAATAAAGAAAAATATTTCTAACGTTTTTAAAGAGAATTACAGCTATAGTGTTTTCTACATGAAATTGTACTCAATCATGAGAAAGCTTAAGGTGTTCTTTGAAAATACACATATAGAGTCATTATGATTTTCTTTAAACATTTTTGAAGGAATAAGTAGTATTCACTTGACAGGATTATGAATAACCTTGCTTCCTGAGGCAAAATTCCAGTCCTTGTGTTTATTTAAGTGCAAAAATTAAAGAAAATGCTATAATTATGAAACATGCAAGGAAAGCCATGAAGAAGAGAGACATACATTTAGAAGCAAGCCACAGCGAATGCAAGCTATTAAAAAGGAAATTCTGAAGAAACATTTAGCATCATACATTTATATCTGTACACTCAAAGTCCTTCTGAATATGCTGATATGCAGTCCCAATAAAAGGAAGGTTTGCTTTTCCCTTGTATCTTGGATACGATAAGAGAAGGATCAACTTATACCTATGTTTTCCCCCAAAGATCAAAGATTACCTAAGTTTTAATAACATACATTTATGAGCATTAAATATACTAATGTTTTATAATATTAAAATGTGTGCAACTTCTTTCTCTGTTTCTGTCAAACAGATGAAGTTTCAAGGATCAAAATTGGAATCTTTATTCGTTATTACTGAATGAAACACCTTCCACATCCATTTTCATGCTAGAAGTGAAAAAGGCAGGCTACCCTGGGGGCATTCATTGCAAATCAGAACTAAAACAGCGGCTTCTTGATTTCTCTTTCCAAATCATCTTGCCTGCAAGTTACATTAATAATGCTTTAATCTCAGATACTTCAAACTTATTAATTCAGGAAGTCTGTTTGCTGAGAGTTCATCCTTTTCGCTGGAGAAGGCAATGGCAACCCACTCCAGTACTCTTGCCTGGAAAATCCCATGGGTGGAGGAGCCCGGTGGGCTGCAGTCCATGAGATTGAGAAGAGTCGAACACGACTGAGCGACTTCCCTTTCACTTTTCACTTTCATGCACTGGAGAAGGAAATGGCAACCCACTCCAGTGTTCTTGCCTGGAGAATCCCAGGGATGGGGGAGCCTGGTGGGCTGCCATCTATGGGGTCGCACAGAGTTGGACACGACTGAAGCGACTTAGCAGCAGCATCCTTTTCACTGGCCTCAGAACAGGGGGCAAAGGTCACTCTGATGGCTGTGGGACTGAAGGAACAGGCTGCAGAGGGGGTCCCTAAATAAGGGTCTACAAAATTTCATTTGGCTTTTTTTGGCAGTGATATCAACTATGAACAGCACAGAATAAATAATGAATAAATATTTGCAAATATTTAAGTAGATAATAAAGAGGATAAGATTTGAGATTTGGGGGGTAATATTGGTGAGAAATAATGAGAAACTAAACTGAGAAATCAATAGTGTTAAGGCAATACAAAGACTTAGAACTGACTGTCCTCAGTAAGCAATCAAATAGTTCTTATGTTGGGGCTTTTTCCCACCATGGATATAGTGATATAGTGAAGTTGCTCAATCGTGTCCGACTCTTTGCAACCCCATGGACTGTAGCCTACCAGGCTCCTCTGTCTATGGGATTTTCCAGGCAATAGTCCTGGAGTGGATTTGCCATTTCCTTCTCCAGTGGGTCTTCCCAACCCAGGGATTGAACCCGGGTCTCCCACATTGTAGACAGACGCTTTACCGTCTGAGCCACCAGGGAAGTACCTTAAACCAAATGCACGTGTATTTAAATGTGTAACTAGTATTTATGCTAGCATGTGTACACAGCTTTCAGTGGTGCACAACTCTTGGCAGAGCTGCTTTAGTTACCTGAAAGAGAAAGTATTTGGAAATGCAAATCCTTCATTCCACAAGTAGCATACATAAAAAATATCTGTGAAGTTCTGGAATATTAGAAACCAAACCTGACTAAAAGAGAGAATTGATTATATTTATTTTTATGGTCTATTCCCATTATTCATGGAGTTCTTTAAAAGATTTTCCCCAATACTACTTAAAATTAAAATTAATATAGGTACTTACGTTTTGGAATAAGGTTTATCTATTTCATTTCAAGTTAACAGTTGTTAAGTTTTAGGCAGGAACTTCTTTATCTTAGGCCTCATATTTTCACATGGAGGGAAATTCTTTCAAGTCCTGCCTTGGGTGTCTGTCCACCACAAGGAGGGAGTAGGGGAAACTTTGCGGTAAAGAATCAGGCACAGATTGCTTAGCCCTCTCTGATTTTCTCTCTAGAAATCAGTCTGCAAAACAGCAGCCTCTTGCTGAGCCATCAGGAGGCTTACAGCCTGAAGTCTAGCTCCTGAACTTGTTCACGGTATTTATGGTGATGACTAGATCTCCCACCTTGCAGTTCCTGGGTCCAGTTCAAAACTGGACACAGACTTGGGAGCAGAAAATTGAGAGTGTTTTTTAAGTGCCCTCAAATCCCCAAACTGAGCATTTACTAAGTAAAAATAATAATAATGCTATTGCAGCTAAGAGCAAGGATGAATCAGATATGATCCCTGCCCTCCAGGAGGAAAATCTAGTAAAAGGAGAAAATTACATGCCTAAGGGAAATAGAAAGTATTTAATACTATGTGAATCCAGAAAAGAGCATCAGTAATTCTGCTTGGCAGAGAAAGGGAAGTGGGAGAGGAGGTTAGGAGAAGTTCTATAGGAGATATGGTTATTTGACCCCCCTTTTGAAAAATGAGAATAAAAACAAAAAGAAAAGAGCATTTTAATTGTAACAGAAAGACAACTTCATATGAAAACTAACAGAATGATTAGTAGAGCTCATGAGAAATTTAGGGGGCAAGAATGAAATTTAGGGGGGAAGTGGAGGACTTCAGCATAATCAAGGGGAGGATCTGTTTTGAAGATTCTTGAAGGAGAACTGATAGGACTTCCTGTTTCATTCAGCGAGACAAAGGAGCAGGAGACGTATTTCCAGATTCTGTGGATGGTTAGATGTCAGATTTGTCAAACCACAGGGACGTGTCAGAAAACAAAGCATTTTGCTGTCAAAGGGTGTGAGGAGAGACAGTGAATTTGATGCCCACAGGGTCTGCCAATCACTGAGGAACTTGGGCATTTTCAGGGGAAGGTCTGGCCTGACCAGCTACAGCGGACTGTGGTCCTCATATGTATTAGTGTGGAAACTTCTGATAGACACTGAATTTCAGAGATGGGATGGGTGAGCAACAGAGGAAAGGTGAGAGGCAGACAGGGGGAAAGGAGACCTGGAAAGGAGACTGACTTGACACGGAGGCGTTAGGGAATTTGTAAGTGCTCTTGAGAAAGGAAAGATTCTAGAGGCAGCAGTGACTGCAAGATGTAAAATGCTGCTGGGCCTGTAGAGGCCAAGGTAACCCATGGCAGAGTTTTAGCACAGTGGCGGGACTGCAGAACTTTCTGGGAGGTACAAAAAGGAGGTGGCAAATATAGACTACTTTCTGATGGACTTTAACAAGGCTATGGTTTCTGTAAAAGGTCTAAGAAGAAGATGAAGCATCCAAGAAAAGGACTCATTCTCCAGTGGCTCTAAAAATCAGTGTTTCCGCATACATAAGCAACATTCTGTTTGAAAATCTGGGAAAGGAAAGGCTAGGAGCAGACATGTAACTCACTCCTTTGAGATCAGGGACAAGGGGGAAGTGATGACCTCAAGCTGACCTTGACACAGAGGAAGGAAAGTACAATGACCTTGACCGGACCTTCTTGTAAACATGCAGTGGTATTTGCTAGAGAAAAGATGAAAGCAAGCCATTTCTATTAGACATCTTCAGTTGGGTATAACCAGTCTTTCTGGTTATCTTTCATTGTAAATGAACCTCAAATTTCTTGACTTATGAGTCATGACTGGATGGGGCTAAGGGTAATATGTATTTTTTCTAGTTATGTAATCCACAGAATACATAACAGAGGTGCTCAAACATGGAAATGACCTCCTTTGAAAACAAGATTTCCATTGGCTTATATGGAAATTTATCTCTTAACCTGGGTCAAACCATTCTCCTAAGGAAGACAAGGTCATTCTGACGGTTTGGGGGCAGTTCAGGAGAAGAACACGGTAATTGTGCCTGCTGCTCCTGTATCTTGGAATCATTAGGGACGTGTGACGGTGGGTGTTGACTCAGCTTTAACAATTTCATGCTTTGTACTAACACAGAACTTCCTTTGCTCCCAAGCTTAGTGAGGAAACTTCAGAAAAGCCTCCTAAGTAGGTAGAACACCATATAAATGGTCATCGAGATGGTTGAGAATCAACAAACAGCTTCACCTCAACAGGTGATAAAGCTGTGGAAATGTGGTGCTATCTCAAGAAAATGAAATTATATTTCTAATAACTTTTCTCTAGCATTGTGTCTACTATGTACGTATCAGGCGTTAACCAGCTCTCTGCTCCATCACAAGAACTAAGTAATCTGGAAAACCCTGGAAGCCTCCCCAGTGCTTTCATGTCCTATCTGTGGATGGACAAGTGTATCTTCCAAAAAGCACAATGCCCCCACTGCTGGCCCTGTTCTGTCCTGTCTTGAAGCTGTTCAGGGGTCTGAGCATGCATGAGCAGCATCTTCCACACCAAAAAGCATCTATAATGTCTGCAAACTTCCTGATGAAAACTCTTCTCATTTTAGTTTCTTCTTGACAAGAAACTGACCCCAATAAATTAAAAATCATTAGTAATACTGATTCTTGAATTCTTGCCCCTTTTTCATTTTAATGGGAAATTTCTCTCTTTTTTTCAACACATAGAGTGAACATAAGTTTCAAGCATATTGTATCTTCTTCTATCAAAATTTAATATCACAAGTGAGTGCACTCAGACTTCACTATGACCTGTAAGATAATTGTGGCCGGATTATCCGCCTACAGGTTGGCCTGTTCTAAGGGTATTATCTGAGAGATTAAATTCAGCAGCATATGGGTTTGTGAATTCTATAGCTTCAGAGCAACAAGAGAACACGTGCTAGACAGGATTCAACAAAAGAATAACCTGTCGCTGTCCAATGCAGTGGTCACAGAGCACTGTGAAAAAAGGAAAGCAGAATATCTCACTAGCAGTTTTTAATTGATTATATGTTAAAATGATAACGGTTCACATACATACTAAAGTATGAGAGTAATTTCACATCTTTAAGATGGCAAGCAGAAAATTTTAAATTATGCTTGTGACTCAAATTGTACTTCTATTAGAACTAATACAGATGATATTTAAGACGTCCGGGTGGTGTTTTGTCATCAGCGGTTCCACTGACTCATTCTACCCTTGATTTAACACCAACTCAAAACATATAAGGAGAAGGCAATGGCATCCCACTCCAGTACTCTTGCCTGGAAAATCCCATGGGCGGAGAAGCCTGGTGGGGGCTGCAGTCCATGGGGTCCCTAGGAGTCGGACATGGCTGAGCGACTTTACTCTCACTTTCCTGCATTGGAGAAGGAAATGGCAACCCACTCCAGTGTTCTTGCCTGGAGAATCCTAGGGACGGGGGAGCCTGGTGGGCTGCTGTCTATGGGGTCTCACAGAGTCGGACACGACTGAAGCGACTTAGTAGCAGCAGTAGCAGCAAAACATATAAGGAAATAATAATATGTAAATAATATAAAATATTTTTCTTGCTACTCTTGTAATTGTTTGAGGAAGGGTAATATAAAACAAATGTGAACAGTGAAACAATTTCAATTGTGCTTTTAGAAGAGCCCGTAGTCATTTCAACTAAAATTTCTCTTACAAATGTAAAAAAATACAAAATGTAAGTTAGATTCCATTGTTTTCTAACATAAATTTTGCCAATACAAAATAATACAAAATTCAAAAGCAGATTTTTTTAGAATAATCTTATGAAGACACTGAAAATGAATATGTCTACCTGAATCTATTATTCAATTCTAGAAATAAATGTTTCATAAACAAATGAATAGAATCAGACTATAAAGATTGCTAAAGCAAAGCTTTAAATAGCCTCAAAAGAAGAGGAAAAGTGGGTTACATTAACACAATGAAACACTTTTATTCAGGATTTGTGATGAGGTAGTATCTTATCTCCAGTGAATCACTCCTAATTGAAGAGAGATAACATTTATAACAAACACTATTAAATATGACCAAGTTTACTGGAATAGAAAATTCTACCAGAAAATTAGCTGCTCACATAGGAGACAGGTTTACATGCGATCACTGAATACCTTTAAATGAAAATCAGACTTATTAATTTATCAATTAAAAGCGTTAAGCAAAATTATATATGTGTGTATATAATGTGCATTTATTTTTGCAAGGCATCAGGAAATCTATGATAAGCATACCACATTTTGTTGTCAAAACATAATTTAATAACAACCTTCTTTATATCAAAGAGAAAGTTGATTTAACAGAGTGACTGTGGAAGCACAAAGGAAGTACTCTATCTAAATGAGATTCTTGTTTTTGAGTTTATAGAAAATTGTTGTTGAACCTACAAGAACTATTTATCAGCAGATCTACTACGTGATTTTCCCCTTCAAATAACTCCCTTTCCCCGTAACCATATCAGCGTACTGAAGGCTCCCTGAGAGACGCAAAGAAAACCACAGAAAGGCAACAAAAGGGAAAAGCAGCAGCCAGAAGCAGTTACAAATCACATCACGCCATTCGCAACGACACGCGCGGAAATATGTGTATGTGTGCCCTCGGGCTCCCACACGTACACATATATCTCTGCATGGACTTGGACGGGAGTGCGGGGAGAGGCAGACAGGCGGCAGATGAACGTGGATGAACCACCTGTGAAGCTCCGTGACACGAAACATAGTGATGGGGAAAATCATAGGAGATTAAGAAAGTCCTTACTGTATACCTTTCTCGTTCTGGTGAATGCAAACTAGCGTCTGGTCTCAAGCAGTTGGTACTAGCACTCCTCGCCCTGTCAAGGGAGGGCTGCAGGTCACTAGTGCCAGTGCATTGCGTCCAGGGTGGAGGAGGGAGACAGAAAACAGAGAGGAAGACCGGTTAGAGAGGAGCCCATCCAGGCCGCCCTGCACGCAGAGCGCACGATCGCGGCGCCGCGTTCGTCAGGGCTGGGCGCCGACAGGATGGCCATGCACAATTTTGTTTAGAAAGTGACACTAAACAAATATTATGCTAGAATTGCTTTGCATAATTTTTAAAAGGGTCTCAGACTGAAAATAAATAAATAAATAAATAAGACTAAGTCACACCTACTCATGAAAAAACTGGATACAGAAAGCACTGAAACGAAAATGCCTAACACTCCGTTTACCAAGGACAGATGCCACACCAAAACAAAATGAAGGACAGCAGAGGAGGAAATTTTTACAACTCAGCTACTCTGGATCAAACACTAGGCAGGGGAGGTGGAAGGTATGACGTCCAAACGTCCTTACCCAACCAGAATCTCATCAGTAAACCTCAGTGCTCTGGAGTGAAAGCATTCATGGTGAAGGGTTTTGGTTTTGGTACGTGCAGGCAGAATTGAGCTCCACAAAGTAAAATTATCCAGAAATAAAATAAAATAAATTAATTCTCATAATTAAAATCAACAAGTAATACAGCAAAAAAAAAAAGAAAAAAGATGACAATGACTAGAAATCTGACATTTCAGTATGTAGATTTCATTTAGAGACGTATTCTAGCATAAGCTTTATAATTAAAATGGTCTTATTTTTATTTTCAATTGCTTTTTATTCGTCTTTCTACACTGTTGAGTCAGTCTCCGCTGTACAGCAAAGTGAATCAGTTTTATATACATATATATGTATATTCATTCTTTATCAGGTTCTTTTCCCATATACGTATTAAGTATTGAGAGTATTGAGGAGATTTCCCTGTGCTACACAGTAGGTCCTTATTAGTTATCTATTTTAAAAGACAGTAGTGTTTATATGTAGTGTTTTATTTCTCAGTCCCAGTCTCCAAGTTTACCCTCCCCCTTCCCTCCCTTAAAGTTATTTTTAGAAATCATTAGTGTTTCTCTGTATATAATTAATTTTAAGAGGAAATGCTAGTGTTTTATTAGAATGTAAATTTGCTATTTTTAGTAGGCTGGGGATTAGGGATTAATTTATAACTGAGACTCACTGTTAGGACTCTTACCTGTAAATATCCCAGTGAGAACAGGTCTCTAATAAGGGCATCTTAGGCGGTAATGTTTTATAGTGCCTAACAAGATGTCTGGAACGTGGCAATGGAGACACGCAGGAAACAGAAAAATATATATGAAGTGAGTTTTATTAGAATATGAAATAAGTAAGAGGCCTAGAAAACTAAAAAGATGAATCTTTCATTTTTCTCAGAAGGGACCACCTTGATTATTTGAAGGTAGGAACAGAACTATTAAGTATGGAATTACAGACATCTGTGTGCATAACTAAGATATTCTAAATTATAGTTCAAAAGCTTTAATTTGAAAAAGATCTGAAACCTATACTCTAGTAACAAGCATGAAACTTACTATTTAACTCCTGATTTAATATTATACCTACTTCTTTGGAAATAACAACTCATAGTTAAAAGCACTAACAAAATAATTCATGAAACTTGGGAATTAATATGACTAAAAGTTAATATTCTAATAAAAAGGAAAATGCTAACTAGTATTTCAGGGAAAAGGCTGGTCGTGGTACTGACCAGGCAGTAAGGCGGGGAAGATTAGGAGACGACTATAGCAGGGGCAAGTCCTTTCCACTTATCAGCTTTTGGATACAAACCCAGCAACAGGTAACAATCACTGGAAACTGGGTGAGATGGATATTAGCTGCAGTATTAATTCTGATTTGGCAGAAACAATGGCAGAAACAAGGCCCAATATTATCTGAATTCACTTAAAACCTATGAGGGCTTATGGCTGTCTATAGGATAAACAAGTACCAGTCAATTAATTTTTTTATAATTTAAATTTAATAATATCTCTACAAATTTAACTATCAATTATGAAAATCTGTTGTCCATTTGACTTACATTAAAGTTTGATAAATTGATAATGGATTAAACATTTGCTTAGGACATATGAAATACCAAACACCCCCCTTCCCAGTTTATTCATGTTTATGCTAACGGTTGAATCGGGAAATCTCTTAAAACATTGGTTTAAAATGTATTAAAGTACCACCTTCAAGCACCAATCAAGGACATTTAAACTGAAGCAAACGATTCAGTCTATCTCACAAACAGTAGAATCTTCTTCTCAACTCCTAAACCTAAGGCAGATATTTTACGAAATAAGTTGCCGTATAACTTTTCTAAGCAGTTGGTTCAAAAATGATTTGGGGAGGAGTACACTCTAATTGGGGTCAGAAGAGAATGGAAACAATGAAAAATAGCACACAGTTTACAGAATGAAGGTCCACGCTGACTTTGCCATTTATTGACTGTGAACCTGGGTGATTCAAGTCAAATCATCCAGCCTTTTTCTACATCTGTATCATGGGAGAAATAATCTTTAATGGGGACGCTGTCTGCGAGCATTAAATGAAATAACAGGTACAAAGGATCTAGGACACAGTAGGCAGCCGCAGCATTTTCTGTACCACGTGACTTTCTCAGGACATGCTCTATGAAAAGAGTATTTAATATGACAATAATAGGAGGGGATGAATTAAACGATATGGGACAGATATCTGTAGCACACAACTTTGGTATGCTTTGCATATAAAATCTAGGCACTGATTTTAACTTGCAAACTTTTCAAAATACGTTTGACTTGCAAACTCTTAAACTGGTTGAACTTTGTGCAAGTGAAGTGAAGTCGCTCAGTCGTGTCCGACTCTTTGCAACCTCATGGACTGTAGCCTATCAGGCCCCTCCGTCCATGGGATTTTCCAGGCAAGAGTGCTGGAGTGGATTGCCATTTTCTTCTCCAGGGGATCTTCCCGACCCAGGAATTGAACCCGGGTCTCCTGCATTGTAGGCAGACGCTTTACCATCTGAGCCACTAAGACTACCTTCCTTGTCAAATTTTTTTTTTGGGAAAAAAAAAAAAAACTAGTTTAGTGGAAAACTTCAAATAGAGCTGATTTTGAATCCTTGATAAGTTACATATCAAACAAAACTTTCTTATCCTCTTCCCTCAACTGGGAAATGAAGATAATAATATTAATTTGATACAACTTTGTCAGGATGATAAGAAAAATACATTAATTAATTAGCACAGTTCTTCCTAGTCAGTGAATGTTATTTTCCTTGTTTACTGAAAAGTAGTAAACCCACAGGTTTTATTCTTAAAAGTCCTATGACAGGCTCTATCTTGAAGATAAAATTTTACAAAATGATGAAACTACTACTTTATTTTATTGTGCATATTATGATATTTTACCTTGAGAAATGAAATATAAGGGAAAGAAAAGCAACATATTTAGTAATTCTATGTGTATTATTGGTGTAAGAGTGTTAAAAATACCCACACTTTGGTGCCTAATAAACATGAAGGCCGTATTTTGTTTTTGTTTTATGGTTGGAGTCATGTCAACAGGAATATGAGAAAACTTTCTGAATCGGTAAAGAAATCATTCCTATTACACTGTTTGTCAAGACAACTAATACTAAAGCTGGAGACTTCGGCATTATAAAGAACCTGAGATGATTTTTATAATAGTTATGAGTTTACATTATTTATCCAGTTTGGAAGCAGGACTGGCGTTCCTCACTTTTCCCTGTGGCACTGCACACAAAGCTGTTTTTATTTTGAGGCAAGTTTTGTGCGTGTGAAACGTTAGGGCTCATTTGTGTTAAGCACTTACTTGTGGTAAGCACATGCGCTCACCGTGGTCATGGTAGTGACCGTGTTCACAACCTCAGCAGAAGCCCGTGTCTTCAAAGACACAATAAACCTGCACGAGCGCTGGCAGGATTTCCAGTGCAGCTCTCTCGTCCTCTTTCCTACCTACTCTTCACTGGCCACAATATTTGAGTTTATCTGTGTGTTGGTTTGTTTGCTTTACTGAATTACTACTTCTTTCCCTTCTATTAACTCCATACTGACAATAAATACACACTGATTATCCTGTAAGTAATCTGTAAGATGGTTTATCTGGGATATGAGATCTAAGAGATGTAATAAGACGATAATAAAGCTCTAGATTCCAATTTCGAGGATGGTATTATGCCCCCTTTGGTCTCATCTTTAAAAAGCCTTCATACTCTTATGCGCTTCCAGGAGAACGTCTGTAGTGGAGCACTTCTGCACTGGTGAGGGCATGAAGGACTGGAGGGCTTGGAAGTTTACATGTCAAATATCTTCAGTCTTTATCAAGATAGGAACTGAAGCTCAGCGATTAAAAATGAAAACGGTCAAGATTTTATTAAAATCAACCAAAGAAAACAACAATAGAATATGAAACAGACAAAAATTAAAAAAAAAAGGCTAAAACAAAGCTAACTTACAATGATGTAAACAGTAACACTGCCATGCAGATCAGACTTTTGTGACTTGATGGGTGTATGTGGCAGGCCTGGGGACCCCTCAGAGCGAGGTTATAGAATTTTAATTGCAGAAATCGGTTCCTTGGATTTGGGAATGTGTAAACAGTTCTGCAGAAAGGCTCATTAGCTTCTGGATTTTGAATGTGCAAACAGAAAAGCAGTCTGCCTGGATTAGAATTCAAATATGTTGGAACCTTTTCCACAACCTCCATATAAGACAAAACCAACTGAATACTGGGTAAATTAATTTTACGTATTTGTAATCATACCGCTGAGGGGGAGATGGAAGCAGAGTCAAATGGAAAGAGTCATCACACACAGTTACTTCACCAAATTCCTGTAGTTACCTGGTGGTGTGTAGGCATTCTGCACTTCGTCCTCGTTTTGCTCTGGGAAGCATGAGAAGCTCACTGCACAGACAGGATGGGTGGTGAGTGAAACAGATAGGTCATGAGGCATTAGATGACATGGGTTTTGCCAATGGTATGCCGATGACAACAGGAAAAGGGAAGAAACCAGATTGTCTGCACTAGCATATTTGCTTGAGAATTCAAACAAAAATAAACATGACAGTATTTTTAAAAATTTAAACAATAAAGTGCAAACATTATGGTCAAAGTCCTAGCTGTTGCTGATTTGCTATTCTATTTCAAAATGATTTTACAGAGTATCAAGAAAAAAAATGGATCCCTTCCCATGTAAGACACAGAAATCTATTTCCAATTCTAGATATTTGGTTATTTTAATAGCTTTTAAAAGCCCTATAACTCTGGCTTTTCTGCTTCTAATGGGACCTCTAGATCCTTTCATTTCTTTTTAGCATCTCAAAGCATGATGGATTTCTCGGCTTTAACAGCCACTAAAATGCAACGTCTCATTTTCTGTTGCTCATTTTCTGACTAGGAACATGCTTGATTAGGAATGTTTATCTTAAAATTGATACTTTTTCTACACTCAAATTCTTTCACTCTATTGAATGCCCTGGTCTAAAAGTCCTTTTTTATCCCCTCCTTCACATAAATTCACGGTGGCCCTGGTGACTGTCAACAAAGGGAGCCTCAACTGACATCACTCCACCCTGAGTAGCCTGGAGCCCTACTCTGGAGAGCAGTGTTAAGTCCCAGTAAGTTCCATCACCCCATCCTGAACGTCTTGGCCCCACTCCCTCTACGGCAGGGTGACCATTAGAGAGCTAAAAGGCTATCTGTGAGTTCTGTCTCCTTGATTATTTGGCAAAAAACTGGCCACCGAGTACCACTCTCCCTTCCTAACCCTCCCTAAAAACCGCTCCACTTCAAAAAGCCAGAAGACACTATCCAACCAGCTGGGGACTCTAACAACTAAATCAAACCCTGAGCTAGTGGGCAAGCACATCCTACACGAAGAGGGTTGGCCAGAGGAGCAGGTCCGTGGCAATGTGGAACAATGGAACCAGAACGCTGATTTTCAGTAACTGTAAGTAACAGGAAGTACCTTGTTCATAAATAAATGCAGAACTAAGTTTACGTACACATCCATAGAAGAAAGAGTCCATTTCAACATTTTGTATGTTAGACATTTTAGGTTACTACATTTTATGAAAAGTAGGTGTACTAAAAAATATTGCTATTGAAGTTCTCACAGATACTGTGAAAGTAACATTCTATCAGATGCCTGCACTTTTTTATTACAGAAAAAAACATAATTTCACAATTATACAAATAATATTCCTAAGACTGAAATACACACAAAAATAAAATATTTAAAAGTAGCTTATATAGTCTCCCTTCTGTAATTTAGGTTACGTAAGTCAACAACAAACTGTATATTTAAAACTGGCTAAACATAAATTCTGATTTTGTAAAACAGTGCACATTTTATGACAATATACTATTAGTCAAATATTTCCTAAAGGTGCATTTCTATTAGAATATCTCAAAAGTCATTCCTTGGGAGAAGTTCAGTTTTGAAAGATGGAATTCTTTTACTGTCTTTTGTGCTCTGCTAGGATATCTATCATATATGAAAACATGGCAAAGAAAATGTGTCATGTTGAGATCATAATGTGAAAAATACCTGTCTTGTTCTGATAAACACTGACTGTCCACTTCTCTGATTCTCTGATCAATCGGGCTTCGGGAGGCATCACGGTGTCTGGTTGGAGAACGCGATCTTCTTGTTGGATGAATTTCATCTAAACTCCTAAAATGATTACAAAAAATTTTATGTATCAAAAGGTAACATTTTTCCCAAGTAATCTGACAGACTGACAGGAAAGAACTGATAGTAACTGGCAAACAACTGACATGGCTTGTAAACCTCTGGCCATATCCCCAAACGCCTGTTTTAAAGGTATTTATTGTCTGTTGTTGCTTGGCCTGTGCTATATTTCCCCAATCTCCTTTTGAACTACTATCAAAAAAGGACCACAGTTTTCATCTGCATACTTGAATAAAACTTCAGGACTGCATTTCAGGGTCAGGTGAAATACAGAAGGACATTCTTTATGGTTTATATGCTTTTACAAACATTTACAGTGCTTCAAAGAGACAGCACCAAATTTCTTAAAAATACATTCTGCCTTTTAACCTTGTTTTCTCTGCCACTTCTCTGCCCAAGCTAATTTATTATGCTACAATTTCTCCCAACAGGAGAGAGAGAAAAAAAAAAAGAAAGCAAAGAGAATACAAGACAGTTATTCAAAAACTGTGCTTGTGACATTAACTTCTTCCACGTCCTGGGAGATGTGTTGAGACTGGAGAACAGAATGTTGCACAGGTTGGGTCATGAATAAGATGGCATTTTGCCTACCCAGGGTTCTGAAAACTAACTGACCAAACCGTTCTTTCATTGCCCTTAGAGTCTCCTAGCAGTTTGCACGTTATTATAACAAAAATGCGCTGTCAGCGCTTCCCCGGTGGTTCGCTGGTAAAGAATCTGCCTGCCAATGTAGGACGTGCAGGAAATACGGGTTCGAATCCCTAGGTCAGGAAGATCCCCTGCAGGAGGAAATGGCAACTCACTCCAACCTTCTTGCCTGGGAAATCCCATGGGCAGAGGAGCCTGGCGGGCTACAGGGGCCTCAACAAGTCAGACAGGACTGAGCACGCATGCACATAATGTAAATAAAGTCCCGTCAAGGATGCAAAGCCCTTCTCAAAGCCTACCTCTGTAATGGCACATTTGGTAAACGTGACCGTGGCCTCCCCTGATCATCGCCGCGATGAGGAGACACCGACCGTGAGCGGTGATGAGTTGTTCTCTGCTGCTCTGGCACGGTTAATGTTGAAGGTTTGCTTTCTCGAGTGCTAGACCTATAACCTACTGGTGACAGTACACACGAAGAACAAGTCAGTATTCTGCTATAACGTCCATGCTAACGTGGCGACGCCAAATTATACCCAAAGCAGCCACTGACCTAAGGAGATAAGTGCCATGCAATCAGGATTATCAGGCTTATCTTCAAATCTACTAAGTACACGTATGGAGTGTAACATACACATGCATGAGGAGCAAGCAGAGTTTGGCTCAACTCAAAGGTTACCATGGAGATACTGACATGAACATGACAGATGATGCCTCAAAAATCATGATGAGTTGGGATACTGGCTTAATTTAAACAAAGAATTGATGATTTTTTTTCAGCAATACAAATCAAGGATTTGCTAGTGAACTGTTATTCATATACAGTCAATGCTTAGAAATGTGGTGCCTTATTAAATTGTGTTTTTTGATTTTTTCATCTAAATGACAATACATGTTATTTGGGTTTCAGATGGCTTTGATAATAAGAAAATAAATTCCATATCATATCAATTTTAATGATCAAAGAAGAGTAGCAGGTCTTCACTATTACAAATACTGATTGTGAATTTTGTGAACCACAGATAATATGGCAATTTTCAAATGAAAATATGGTACGGGTGGAGATGACTATGGAAATAATACAGAACAAATTAAACTTCCTAAAGAAATAATAATCAAATCTACCCCAGACATGAAACTATTCCACAAATGTGCTATTAAACTAATTAAGTTAGTAGTTGAAATTAAAAATAAATTTTAACAGTCATGCTCCCATGAAACAAAAAGGTTTTTATGATCTCTGATTTAGTTAAACAGCAATCTCAATTACATAGTAACAGGTTAAGTATTTTTCACAAGGGTCATTGTTACTATTGTTGTAAGAAAAGTAAAATTTACGTGGCCAAAGGAAAAATAACTATATTTACAACTACACAAAATGTACACAACCTATGAAAACATTAAATTTAACTGGGCAGCCTGACTAATGCTCATCAGCCTGACTAATGCTCATCTATTTACGTGATAACTCCCACATCATTTTTAAAGGCCATGTGACATCATTTTTAAAGGCAGACTAAAATTCCCCAACAGTGTATCTGTTGTGATTGTATAATCTTTTGACCTCGCTTAGCATATAAGGAAGGTCTTCAGATATTTCGTAAAGGCTGGTTTGACAATACTGACAACCAAAGAAACTCAGCCATTTTGTCACTCTCTAAAAACATCTAGCAGCTGGTGCTACAAGATGCACTTGAAAGAGGAAAAAAAAAAGAAAGAAATAACTTCCAAGCAAGTTTTCCATTCCAAGGAGAAAGCTAAATTTGTACCATTACTCTGAAAATCTGTAAATTAAGAATGTTTGTTTACATTAAAAAGTCCAGAAGCACTATATTGTGAAAACAACAGTAAACTTGGTAGCTTTTGGCGTTCTTATTTTGGAAATAGGGAATGGCGGGAATGTTTGAAATGTAAGCAGTAGTGATGCAAAATAATTTTCATTTAGTATTCATGCAAAAAAGTAATAATTACATACTGGTACAGTGGTACAGAACCTGCCTGTCCATGCAGGAGACTCAGGTTTGATCTCTGAGTCGGGAAGACCCCCTGGAAAAGGAAATGGTAACCCACTCCAGTACTCTTGCCTGGAGAATCCCATGGACATAGGAGCCTGGCAGGCTATAGTACATAAAGTCGCAAAAGAGTTGGATATGACTTAGTGACTAAACCACCACAAAAACATCAGTAAACAACCAAATAATTATAAACATAAGTGCTATTAGTTTATAATTTCATATACTTTCATTTTATAACAAAAACAATAGCAATTCATGTATTTTTTTAATTTCATGTAGAGTTTCCTTGTTTAGGAAATTGTAATATCAAGCCTAGAAAGAGATCAACTAAATATACATGTAATATTTATTATATTAGCCCTTCATTTGCTATTCTGCCTCATCATAAAAGTATGAAGTTTTAGGTGAATAAAATATGAGAACCACCTAGAGAAGTACATTCTATTTAGATAAGTTGGAAATCACAGCATTAAGGTAATTAGCAGGAAAAATTTTTTCTTAGAAAGATTTGATAGACCCCATTCCTATTAGGAATCATCTGATTTCTATTAAATATGCCAAGGGGTACCATTTACAACTACCTTCCCCCTTTCAATTTCATAAAAAATATTCTATTGAATTTTGCGTGGAACTTTCCATGTAGAGTGAGTGTGTCTAATTATTCTGATTCTTTTAGAAACCAGCAAACTCAGAAAGCAAAACATGAACTGTGATCCACAATTATCCACTATTATTTAAAACCCTCGCTGATGGCCTGATATCAAGGGGTAATCTAAGTATACAGATATGCACAGAGCCAGATTTATTGTTGTTAAGGATATCTGTCACTTCATGCAGTGATCAAAGACTATATCCTCTCTGAATTACAGGGAGCAAATGAAGCCTAATTTAAGGGAACTCTCCATAATATTCTCCCAGTTTTAATGAAGTCGTAAAAAATCTTTGAATTGTAAGCTCAGTCCCTAGTGTGGCATCTGTCCATTGGCATTTACCAAAATCGTTGCCTTCAAATTTGGTGCATACCTGTCTGAGGAATTATGCAAATTAAGGGGGCATATGTCAAGATCATCCTAAGAAAACGTTCTTAATATCCTAACAGGTTCTCTTAATTTTTTTTCTCATTTGAATATCTCCCTATTTTTCATTAGCAAATAAAAGGAACAGGATTAGTGCCAAGAAAATGTCTTCACTAATTGGTTTTGCTCACTTTCTGACTAGAGTCAGGTGAGAAACAGATGTGAACTGCAAAGTATCACAAAGATTTTCCTAATTTATACAGTAACAAAAGACACTGACTTAAATAGTAGACTTTTCTAAAGCATTTCCTTTTTGTAAAACATACATACACATTCTAGGTAAAATCATCTACGTATAATCAGCACATCACAAAAGCACTGAAGTTAAGCCATGCCACATGCAATTTAAACCCTGCCATGCACATTTCTCGGTATATTCCATGGGCGGCTACATTATTTCCAGAAACACAGGAAGGAAAATCACAGAGATACAATATAAAACATAGGAGAGTGGGGTTTTTATTTAAAAATTAACTATATCTTTTCAGAATTCATATTTTCACTTCTGCTCAGAACATTTTGAGTTGACAGTTTTAACCTCACGAGCCATGTTTCTAAAGGAGAACCTATCTAATTTAATTTAAGGGGGATGTTAACGAATAGTTACTAGTCCATTTCACGCTTTCTCAATAATTTGGAACACAAGTCACCATGGAATAATATCATTCAGACTTCTCTGTGCTATAGATCTGTAGCGTGGGACCCAGGGAAGTCAGGAAACCCACAGGACAGCAAGCACAGAAGCACCGTGACGCCGCCACGCTCCCCCCACGCACCTGGAGGGACCACTCCAATCGCATCATCAACCTCATAGTCTGACATGTCACTGTCACTGATTCGCTGGGACCCTGCACGACAGGAAGGCAAACAGATACCTCTGCGTCTGCTCGGGTCAGGAAATGTGGAGGGCATGGTCAGTTTTCTCTTTAAATGCTAATTACATTACTACTGAACACTTTATTTTTAGTGAGTGAAGTATAATGACTTCAGTGTCTCAGGGTGCAAAAAAAGTGATTTTCTTGTACATATAGATTCTGCGAAGTTCATGTGCAAGTTGGTTTTCAAGTACTTGTTCTCCAAGGACACCATGTTCTCAGCATCCTTATAATCACTGAAGACACACGTAAGAAAGAAGATTTCATAGAACAGTATTTTGACTTTGCAAATTATTCTTTAATTAAGGTCTATAGCAAAGTGCATACCGTTTTCTACCCACTTATACATCCTCTTGCACAGTGCAGGCAGGATGGGGCTGAGTGGAAAGGTTCAGAGAGACCTTTCTTGGCTGGGACTCTGCGGAACTCATGTCATTGAAAGGATATCAGGTCCCTTTATAAATATTTATGCTTAGCCTTCAAAATTAGCCATTACACTGCATTAAAGATTTAACCTGAGGAAATAATTCATTGGAGAAGCACAAATATGACATGTTTAATTATATGAACATTTGAACTATTATTTGAACATTGATTCCAGGTTACCAAAATAAGGCTTCTAAGTTTCATTTGTCCAGTAAGAGATTTAGTCATAATTCAAAAATTAATAAATAAATGCAGAAAAAGTACTTTTTTTCCCTCCAATCATCAGATGAATAAAAGAAAACAGATTTTACAATGTTTTTGAGAAAATGTTTCTTACAAATATTACTAAAATATCCAGGAATTATATGGTTATTAAGATATTCTACACAGCAGCCCATCAATTAAGGCAATAACTGCCCCATCAGTCAGCCAATGAACAACTCCATCAGCACAAAGGATTATAATTCACAGGTTATAAACTTTCACCTCTGGAACGACTCCACTATATTGTATGTATTACTTGCACTGGGAAAATGGAGAAAACGGTCTTACCAGGCTTCTTTATATAGATGACTAATTTTTCAATAATCTCTAATGAACATTTGAAAAAATACCCTGAACGTCAATATGGAACTCAGACCTAAGAACACAATTGCTCCTGGCAACTGAGCAGAGCGTCCACCTACTTTGCAGCTTCTTGCTGGCGCTTTCACCGTGGGGGTGTCGCCGCGGCATGAAGGGCGATGGCTGAGGCAGAGGTAGTGAAGATTCGTCATGAGTCTGAAGCTTATACCAATGTGGCTCGTCGTCTAGAAGCGCTGTTTCCAACTCTATGAGGATCTGAAAGGACAGCGCTCGGGTTAGATCAAAGCCTTTCGCAACGCATCAGGAAGCAGCTACTATGACGCACGCGGAAGAAGCTGCACGAAGCATCTCACTCGGGTCTTGATCACATACTCACCTCTCCAAGGAACTCACTCTCCTCTTCCTGCACCCTGGGCTGGTCCCACACGGTTATTTCCAACATCCGTTCTCTAAAGTCTCTACGATGCACGTGCGAATAGACAAAAGTCTGATTCCACTTTGGTTCGAGGACTTTCTTTACCGTTTTGGTTCTCCTTTTACTTTTATCACTGAAAAGTAAGTATGCTTTGTGAATGAAAAAGCAAAAGCAAGTATACGCTGCCACCTACTGTAGCTCCATGCCATACTGATCTTGGAATATTTTTACCATTTGTAATTTATACCTGTTATATAAAAGTCTGAAAAGACAGTTGAGTTTAATACCATTCTAGTTTTAACTATGATAGAAGCAGTTGTTACGATTATAGACACACACACACAAGGGTACATGCTAAATGATGTAGCTATCAAAGACCAATAGATGTAGAAACAAGGTAAGGAAAAAAGTTTAAATTGACAAGTTATTTTAAAGAAATATAAGGCGTGAGGGAATTTTTTAGGGACAATATGTAGCTTATCCCCCCATAGAGAATTACCTATTATATTTTAAGATTATATCAAGGTGTACACATATGTGCAAACTCATCAAAATATAAATAATTAAGTATGCGGAAATTTTGGTATATCAATTATACCTCAACGAAACTTCAAAAACTAAATGAAACTATATCCCAGGAGAAGAAATTCTACTTTGTCTATAAATAAAGATTTTTGCATATTAAAAAAATGTCCTACCTTCTATCTGGAAGAAAATACATTTTTACATAGGGATTCCTGGGACGCCCATCTACTCTAGGGGGTAGGTCTGTGGCTTGCAGAACATTGACAATCAGTTGGTGGCCCACCTTGTCATACCACAGCTTAACCTAAGCGCAAGGGACACAGAAATTACCATTTATAAAAATCACAAGGAATTAACATTTCAAAAAAATGTTAAATTATTTTTGAAGGACATTTCAAGTTGCAAAATACAACTGAATTTTCAGCAAAGAATATCAGTGTGAACGCATAACCACTTTAGAACTTGACTTTCCTCTTCGCACATTTTAAACATGACTTACAATAGGCAGGCCTGCAGTGTTGATATATACTCTTACACCATGTGATTTAATAAAAATAATGGTAAAAATTTTAGAAAAAATAATAAGGGAAGAGGGGAATATTGAAATAATTACTCTTGTTTTTAAATGCTCAATGCAACTGTTCAGTGTGTGATCACTCACCTAGAACCAGACATCCTGGAAGTGAAGTCAAGTGGGCCTTAGAAAGCATCACTACGAACAAAGCTAGTGGAGGTGATGGAATTCCAGTGGAGCTATTTCAAATTTTGAAAGATGATGCTGTGAAAGTGTTGTACTCAATATGGCAGCAAATTTGGAAGACTCAGCAGTGGTCACAGGACTGGAAAAGGCCAGTTTTCATTCCACTCCCAAAGAAAGGCAATGCCAAAGAATGTTCAAACTACCACACCATTAACACTCATCTCACATGCTAGTAAAGTAATGCTCAAAATTCTCCAAGCCAGGCTTTAGCAATACATGAACCATGAAATTCCTGATGTTCAAGCTGGTTTTAGAAAAGGCAGAGGAACCAGAGATCAAATTGCAAACATCCGCTGGATCATGGAAAAAGCAAGAGAGTTCTAGAAAAAAAACATCTATTTCTGCTTTATTGACTATGCCAAAGCCTTTGACTGTGTGGATCACAATAAACTGTGGAAAATTCTGAAAGCAATGGGAATACCAGACCACCTGACCTGCCTCTTGAGAAATCTGTATGCAGGTCAGGAAGCAACAGTTAGAACTGGACATGGAACAACAGACTGGTTCCAAATAGGGAAAGGAGTACGTCAAGGCTGTATATTGTCACCATGCTTATTTAACTTAGATGCAGAGTACATCATGAGAAACGCTGCACTGGAAGAAGGACAGGCTGGAATCAAGATTGCCAGGAGAAATACCAATAACCTCAGATATGCAGATGACACCACCCTTATGGCAGAAAGTGAAGAGGATCTAAAAAGCCTCTTGATGAAAGTGAAAGTGGAGAGTGAAAAAGTTGGCTTAAAGCTCAACATTCAGACAATGAAGATCATGGCATCTGGTCCCATCACTTCATGGGAAATAGATGGGGAAACAGTGGAAACAGTGTCAGACTTTATTTTTTTGGGCTCCAAAATCACTGCAGATGGTGATTGCAGCCATGAAATTAAAAGATGCTTATTCCTTGGAATAAAAGTTATGACCAACCTAGATAGCGTATTGAAAAGCAGAGACATTACTTTTCCAACAAAGGTCCGTCTAGTCAAGGCTATGGTTTTTCCAGTGGTCATGTATGGATGTAAGAGCTGGACTGGGAAGAAAGCTGAGTGCCGAAGAATTGATGCTTTTGAACTGTGGTGCTGGAGAAGACTCTTGAGAGTCCCTTGGACTGCAAGGAGATCCAACCAGTCCATTCTGAAGGAGATCAGCCCTGGGATTTCTTTGGAAGGAATGATGCTAATGCTGAAACTCCAGTACTTTGGCCACCTCATGCGAAGAGTTGACTCATTGGAAAAGACTGATGCTGGGAGGGATTGGGGGCAGGAGGAGAAGGGGACGACAGAGGATGAGATGGCTGGATGGTATCACTGACTTGATGTACGTGGGTCTGAGTGAACTCCGGGAGTTGGTGATGGACAGGGAGGCCTGGCGTGCTGCGATTCATGGGGTCGCAAAGAGTTGGACACGCCTGAGCGACTGAACTGAACTGAATGATTATAGCCTGGCTAAAGGCATTCTGCAGTGCCACTTGTGGCTGAAACAAAATGTCTGATGCTAAAAACAGTATACTGAGATAACTTGGAAGAGGTCAGGAAACACATTTACTTGAGGCATCTTTACACCAGGTACTGCTGCGTTCCTCATTTAATTTTCAACTAACCTATTACAGGTTAATTTTCATGAGAGGAGGAAAGCAAAAAGGAAGGTAGCCTGCATATATGATTCCTTCAAACCAAATTAAGACCAAGTGATATTTCTATTAACTAAGATTCATGATAGCAAGAATAAAGAAAACCAGGAAAAGAGCAAACTGAAACATTACTGGCAAACTGTGGATAAAGTCAGGGCAGTATCTGTACTGGCAGGAGACAATGTTAACTTTAATTCTTTTTTTTTTTTTTTTAATTTAGAAGTTAGCTTTGGGTTTATGGTTAAATAAGAACTATTAGGATAAGTTGTTTAATAGGTACTTATTATAATATATTTAAGAGTCATTGTAACAAAATAGGCTAATTTAACAAGGGAGTAGTAAGGAGAAGGCAATGGCACCCCACTCCAGTACTCTTGCCTGGAAAATCCCATGGATGGAGGAGCCTGGTAGGCTTTGGTCCATGGGGTCACTAAGAGTTGGACACGACTGAGCGACTTTACTTTCGCTTTTCACTTTCACGCTTTGGAGAAGGAAATGGCAACCCACTCCAGTGTTCTTGCCTGGAGAATCCCAGGGATGGGGAAGTCTGGTGAGCTATCTATGGAGCTGCACAGAGTCGGACACGACTGAAGCAACTTAGCAGCAGCAACAGCAGTAAGGTAAGAGACAGATTAAGAATTCAAACCCAGATCTGTACCAATCCATATCTCTGTTCTCAGTTAATTCCAGAGATGTGTTTTTCATAAATCTGAGAAGGATTTTTATCCCTCTTAAAATGTAGGTGGTGTGTATGAGAGATTCTCACACATCCTGAACAGTGGCACAGAGACTAGGCAGAGATCTAACCTACTAAAAACAGAAGCTAAAACCAGGTAAGGTTTTAAAAACAGCAACAATTTTACAGTTACCTTTTTATTTACTTAAAACTAAGAGGAGAACAGCAAAAAACAGACTATAGAAACCCACACATTACCAATGTAGCAGAAGACCAGCTACTATAGAACTGTGTGAAGCAGGATTTTCTATTAGCTAGTAACACAAACATCCTGTGTTAGCCACAGCTTCTTGACTTCAGCTCTTCCCAGATCACATATAAGACAATAGTGAAGAAAACTGTAGCTTTTTCACACTAAGATCAGTAATGGAGAGTTTTGTCCAATGTCTTAAGAAGTTAAAAAATATGTTAAATTTAAGTTTTCCAAGATCCAGGACAATGAGGTTGTTAAGTGAACAGAACACGACTTTCTGCGTTTATTATGTCTAACCAACTACTTACCTTAGAAACTTTCATCCAACACACACAAAAATAATTGATAGTTTATTTTCTTAAGTTATCACTTAATGTTCAGCACATCTGGCACATTGTAGGCACTCCATAGATATGTTCAAATACATATGTGGGTAAAGGAACAATCTAATAAGTGAATGAAAAGTTGATGAGGTAGATGATGCTGTGAAATGATTCTGACTATGTCACAGGCTTCAAGGAAAGCCACACACTTTAAAGACAGAAGCAGAGCAGGGAGCTGGCTCTAATGGTCAGCAACATGCACTGCAAATACATACAGAAAGTTGTCCTGGTAATACTTGTGGGGCATCTTTGAGAGCTCCAGGGCTTGTGGGAGAAATTACAGAAATGGAAGGCCTTTCCATCTTCTGAGACTCAAAGGAGCTAGAACCTAAAATGAGGGGGGAAATTAAGTACTTTTTAACAACATAATTATAACCTATATGTGAAGAATACATATTTTTCATGAAATGTTAAGTGCATATGCTATTGGTATACAATCAGAATTCAGTGCCACCCATAAGAGCAGAAACCACTTTCAGTGGGGAGGTCGTAGAAAGTTATTCTCATGTGTTCTTGGATTGTCTATTTTAAGGGAATTTAAAGTGATATAAACACATATTGGATTTGTTTGCTTCACTCTGTTATAGCATTGGCTTTCTAAGTTTCTAGAGGGTATTGTCCAATGTAGGTTCTTGTACAGCCTTACCCATAGTTAAAGGCTTCATGCTTTAATGATTAGAAAGACGGTACCCATTATGTTAATTATCTTAGGATTATCTATGATGAACTGCCCTCACTGAAATTAAAATGAATGCACCAATCATATAATTTATGAGCTGCATCTAAGCTGAGATAGTATTCATCACTCTTTTAAAATAAGATTTCCACCTCTTTCGGTTGTGATCTTACAGATCTGTTTCCTGACTGTCTGAGGATGCTGTCTAGTGATTCACCTGTGGAGGAGGGACGGTGGCTTCCCACACAGCACTGCAGCGAGGGTCTTCTCCCCCCTTTCAAATGAAAGTCCACTTTTCCTGGGTCACTGATAAAGTGTCCACAACCAGCAGGATGAGCGTCTGCAGAATGCTATATCCCCAGCAAGTATAACCTTGAACCCATAGCCATCAAAACTTAGCTTTACTGAGAAAACAGTACGTATGAACCTTTTCCCAAGAGTACATCATCCACACTCTTTTCCATATGCAAATTATCAATATGGTTAAATTAAATCACACAGTGTCATTTTGCACCTTCCAAAGACTTTTAAATATAAGATACAGTGCTATAAAATTCTTTGTTGACTGTGTCTCCTTGATGAAGTATTTTTAGGATAATTTTCTTCTTAGTTCTCAGACATTGTTGCTTCTAACAGTACCTTTCTAATATTACACACTTAAAAACACACACACACACACACACACACAACAGCAACATTGTAAATTATCCAGTTGGTCCAATTTCTCTCTTCATGTTAGAAAACTCAAAACCAACTGTGGGTTCATGTCTAGCAGGAATGTGGAACATGATGCTATACATTTGATTAACTCACCTGATCCCTACTTCCTTGTTCATCCCACCCATAAATTTCCTTCTTATAAATATCACTTGTTTTCTCCTAAAATCACTGTTCCAATAAGCTAGGTTACATAATAACACTTGGTGATAAAGCCCTAGTATTATCAACTTAACACCAATACATTGCAAAGTAAATATTTAAGTCACTTCCACACTGTCCTTGAAAACTTCATTACCCACATTATCATCTTTCATCTGGAGTCCCTTTCATGTCCATGTAGGTAACTTGGAGAAGGAAATGGCAACCCACTCCAGTGTTCTTGCCTGGAGAATCCCAGGGACAGGGGAGCCTAGTGGACTGGCGTCTCTGGGGTCACACAGTCGGACACGACTAAAGCGACTTAGCAGCAGCAGCAGCAGCAGCAGGTAACTCAACCCTCTAGCCTCAACCCCTTTATTTGCACTGAAATCTCCCTCTGCCCCACCCATCACTTTCACAGTCATATTCCACACTGTTACATTGAATTAAAATTATTTGCTTCTGTGCCTGTTTCCTTCACTAGACTGCTCATGCCATGAAGTCAGTTTCCAATGAAACCGAATAAACCAGCATCAAAACACATGTTTATGTAAGGCAAATAGAATTGTTGTGTTTAGTCGCTAAGTCATGTTCAACTCTTTGTGACCCCATTAACTGTAGCCTGCCAGTCTCTTCTGCCCATGGGATTTCCCAGGCAAGAATATTAGAGAGGGTTGCCATTTCCTCTTCCCTGCCTGCTAAGCAGGAGACTTGGTTCAGATCTCTGGGTCTGGAAGATCCCCCAGAGAAGGGCATGGCAATCCACTCTAGTGTTCTGTGAAATACAGAGAAAACTGAGAAATCTCCTGGACAGAAGAGCCTAGAGGACTATAATCCATAGGGTCGCAAAAGAGTCAGGTATAACTTAGAAACTAAACACCAACAAATAGACAAATAGAACTGCTACTGTTTTATTACTTTTGCTCTGTGCATCCTAAATGCTAAGATGCAGAAGGCTACTGCCAAGAAAGACTTTTGAACTTTTTTTTTAAAGAGTAAAAAAAACTTAATCTTTTATTAAATTTAACTATTAAATTTAAATAGCCACATATATCTACTACAACTTTTGAACTTTTGATAGACATATTCACATCCCCTGGTGGTTCACATGGTAAAGTGTCTGCCTACAATGCAGGAGACCAGGGTTCAATCCCTGGGTCGGGAAGATCCCCTGAGAAAGAAATGGCAACCCACTCCAGTACTCTTGACTGGAAAATCCCATGAATGGAGGAGCCTGGTGGGCTACAGTCCATGGGGTCGCAAAGAGTCGGACATGACTGAGCAACTTCACTTTCACTTCACATCCCCCCATACACAAAGAATAGAAAGAGGAATAAAAAGCAGATCTTCTTTGGATTTCCCATGGTTGACAACTCATTTATATCAAGTAACTGAAAAAGATCTCAAATTTTATACTCACTGGACTCCAGTGGTGGATGGGAACTCTCAGGAATCCTTGGAATGTCACTAAAAAAAACAGGGCATGGTGAAAATTCCATTAGCTAAACCACCCTGCCTGAGGCAATCATAACCACACTTTATCTCAGTGGTGTCAAAAATCCTTTTGGTGTGGAAATGGACAAGAGTTACCATTAAGGCAATTTCTAATGTGCATGAATGTCAAACACCACACACACACACACACACACACACACACACACACACACACAAACTTCAGTAAAAACAAGTTTTTATATATTTAATAGCAAAACACTTTAACATGACAACAATCAGAATAATATTGTGGCTCAAATCACCACAATATTTTTACCACCAAAACAGCAGGTTTTGGAAATAAAAAATGTTAAAGGCAATATTTTATTTCAATTCTAGAAAATCAAAATGACACATATTTTATAAATCACTAATATGCTTTACAAACACATCTGAAAGAGTTTACTGAATGAAAGGAATGGAAACATCTCCTGAGAATAAAATAATATGGTGAATATCATGGGCAAAGTTAATAAACCAAAAAAAGATGGATTGCTTTGGAAATTAAAAATGGTTCAAGCTAGCAACAAAAAAGCCAAAATATATTATATATGTGAATATATAATTCATATACACATATATAACCCTATACAGAGATTCATATCTCTATGCTGAAGTTAGCTAAATATATGGCCATTTACTAGATGATCAGAAAGTGACTTGTGAGAACACCCACTCCTGACACACTCACAAATTATTCTGAATAAATATTTAACATGACCTCAGCTTCGTCCATTATCCACTGTGGCCTTAGAACCCTGGACCAGCTTGGTTTGGGAATTATATTGTATTAAACTATTTAACTTCTGTTTTCCAAGATATTTTCGTATCAATGTAAGGCCATTAACAATATACAAGTATTAACAGGACAAATTAAAGTGGACTGGAGTTAGCTAGTCTCAATAAAATTATCAGAATATTATTTAAGAATTTCTAACCACTTACTTTGTGAACTAACTTCACTTTGATCTTTCTTTGCACTTTTGGAGGAAATTGAAACAAAAATAGTTTTCTGTTTGGTGATTTATCTTCCTGAGTTTCATTTTCACATTTTTGGGCAAAGTAATTCCAACCACCGACAATTTTTACTTCTTACAAATGACAATGAATCTTGTGTATTTTATGTGTGCTCAGCTGCTCAGTCATGTCTGACTCTTTGCAACCCCATGGACTGTAGCCTACCAGGCTCCTCTTGTCCATGGAATTTTTCAGGCAAGAATGCTGGTGCTAAGTCGCTTCAGTTGAGTCTGACTCTTTACAACACTATGGAATGACTGTAGCCCAAGCCCACTAGGCTCCTCTGTCCATGGGATTCTCCAGGCAAAGAAACTGGAATAGGTTGCCATTTCCTCCCCTAGAGGATCTTCCAGGGGAGAATACTGGAGTGGGTTGTCATTTCCCAATACCAGGGATCTTCCCAACCCAGAGATCGAACCCATGTCTCTTGTGTTTCCTGCATTGGCAGACAGGTTCCTTGCTACTGCGCCACGTGGGAAGCCAAATTTTATTATATAATCATATACAATTAATAATGGGTCTGAAATATATATTTTATGTGATAATGAGGCTAATTATTCTATACCTAAGACACAAGAAACCAACTATTTATCTTTTTCTACCTTCTTCGTAATTTAAAGGCAAATTCAAAGACAAAAAATCAATTGTTAAAAATCTAGAAACAATATTTTTTTAGATAATATAACTTCTTTGAAAATTAGTCTCAGTTATGAAAGTGAAATTTGGAACTTCAAAACTAGATAGAAGCTTTGAATTTTATGTGTCTGTGAAAGAAGAACTGTGGAGGTTACAAAACATTCTTTAGAAGAGACAAAATTAAAATATATTTAATGTTTGTTAATTGCTTCAGTAATATTTTCAGGCAAAACATGTCTTCTTGACAACTATACAAGCCTTCTGAAATTGTTCTGCTCACAAATAAGGTGGTAAAATAGTCTGGATAAAAATCACAATCGTAAAGGTAAAGAACATTACATTAGGTGGGCTAGCAAAAATGGGTGGTACCTCAGGACGGCTGATGTCTATTAGACCATGGTGGTCAGTGTGTGTTTAAGTTACATTTGGGATGATTCTTGGAATCACTATAACTATCCCCTTAAACAATGAATACATATCTGCCTTCTGCTTTAATTGTAGAACTACCTGAAACATAATTACTAAATATATCTAGAATTATTCTTCCAAGATTCTAATAAATTCCCTATTAACTCAAAAGTTGATGTCAGATTTAAATTTTATTTAAATATAATCTTTGTATTCCCATATCCTTTGAGTTCCACAATCCATGATGGTTTAGGTCTGTTTATGCAAAGAATACTTTTAAAATTGTCTTTACACTAAAGATAATGAGAATGTTATTCCAGTCCACTTTAACTGTCTGTTAATTTTTATTTTTTAAATCACCGTGAATCAATGGTATTTTGGCTGATTACTTTTAAAATCACTATATATTTGAAAGTATTTGGCAATGTGCCCAGTGCTTTAAGTTTTGTTTTTGATACTTTTGATTCATTCTCCAATTTACTTACCTCTTTTCCAGCCTCATGTTTACCTCAGCACTAGAACACGTCATGTAAAACTAGCATAAATTATATAGTGCTGTTATTCTTTAAAAATCTGCATGGAAATGTACAACACTTCTGCAAGTGCCTTCAATCTTTATTCTTAATAATCACCACTTAAAATTGATTATAAGCTTGCCTTCACTTTAGAGTTTTATATATGTATATTATTGTTTAGAATATATGATCATACAGTTTCAGTTCTTTGAGAATTAGGATAATTATATTTTCTTGCATGTTTTGCAATGATATGCATTCATGAGAACCACAAAAATTAAGGCTACTACTCTTCCATAAAAAGTCTTGAATTTATGGCTCTATAATATTTTAGAGACTAGAAAAAGGAATAATTTCAAAAAATATATTCAAACATTAAGCTAATTATGAAACAGTTCAAAATACCTTCCAAAAAATTATAGACAGGCAGAATGAATATTCTGGACTTGTGGGTTTCTTAGGAAAATATACCAGTATGGGAACTCTATAAGCAGAGAGAAAATATCCCATTGACTCTAGATTATTAAATTATGCTGAAAATTGGAGTTTTAAAAATATCACACCAATTATCATGGCCAATTAAAATGCTTAAATATTTCATACTTCCTTGATTTTAAATAAAATTTGGAACTACCCATAATTAAAGATATAGAAAAAGTATTCCATTCTTAGTAGAATAACAAAAAGTCATGTAGATGTATGAAATGACTACTATTTTAAATATCACAAAAGGATGAGTTTATAAGTGACTCTTTAAGGAAATACTATAATAATTTAGGATTATAAAAATAAATAGTTCTACCATTAAAAGAAAATATTTTTACTTTATAGCCCACTTATGAAAAATACAAACTTTTTGATATTACAATTGTTAAATAGTGGAGCTCCTAAAATGTAGTGAAGGAAATTCAGTCCAAGTTTAAAAAATTGAGATTTGAAAGATCTAAAATGTATGCCCATATTTGAAGAAAAAACTATCCATTGTAACATGTACTGCATGACTGTATAAACTTCTCTGAGAAACCCTGCTAATACATGTAATTTACTAAACTTAAGAAGCAAGTTTTTTTAGCCTTACCCAATAGGCCTTGAAACAATAATTTCAACTTGAGGTTCTGATTTTGATTCTAAAATAATGTTGTAAACTTCTTCATTTGTAGCTCCCGGCAGGGGTTTACCATTCCATTCTAGAACTTCATCCCCTTGAATTTAAAAAAAAGGGTATTTTTTTACCTTATATATTCTGTTTATTTTTCTTATCTTTTCTTGTTTTTTTTTTTAACAAAAAAATGCAAAACATATACAAATAGTTTAATCGTCTAGGCTCCGCTCTTGAAAGCAAATTGATTGCCATATAATGTCAGCTAAATGGTTCTTTCTAAACACTTTTTTTGTTTTTTTCTTTCCCCCATAGAAGATTACTGGTCATTTGAAACAGTACAACACAAACTACCTTTATCTTTTGAGAAATATCAGAAATAATATAAAAATCATCTCATGCTATGGGATGGAATTAGCATAGCTCACTTGGCAACATCAAAAATAATAATTAGCAGCATGCCCTCCGTAATATAAATGTAGGCGGCTCTATACATGAGAGATTATTAAATGCTGCATAATCCTGCTTTACTTTTGGTAGAGATAGCAATTCACATTTGTTAGCATGAATTTTCCAACTGTAAGTCATGCTTCTTTGCCTTCTCCAGATGCACAGCAGAATAAAAATGCATGAAAGGATTGAATTCATACCCAGAGGGTAACGCAGGGAGCTATGGCAAAATTACAAAGCAAGCGGATGTAAAATTGTTGCATGACAGTCAACCTACTTCCAGATGGTCATACAGACACGTTCTATACATAATACATATCATGGTAATTAAGGTAAAGTTAGAAAATATTTTTAAATAAAAAAATATAATACATACTAAGTTGTTAAGTAACTGAAGATTCACTGAGGAGAGTAACACGGTATTAAAATAAAAGGACTAATCAATCACCTGCTATATTAACCAGAGCTTTGGCCAAAGACCATTTGGAAAAAAAAAAAAAAACACTTATTTTCATAAATATTTAGAGCAGTTTTAGTTCTCAAATGTCTCTGCAATGACCCTTGAATTGACAATAGAGGCTCAGCTGAAATATCCCAGCCGCAGGGATACTTTGAGGAGTCTCAGTTTTGTGTTTGTTTTTTGTATGCTTATTTTGCTGTTATCAGTTCCTGTAATACATCAGTAGCAAATGAAATATGTCTGTAATAAATGGATCAATATCATCATTATACATTTAAAGCTAATGACAAATGTGGAACTTTTTAGTTTTTAGTTATGCCTTTTAAAAAAGTAGATTTTTGCTTTGCTAGGTTTATTTTAAAATAATTCTTCTCCTTACCCCCAAGTGTTTGCTTACTCAAAAGTAAAAAGGCAAATATTTGAAAAGCATATAATGCTGTTTAGGTATGATAAAAGAGTATGGTTAGTACAAATAGTTAAATGACTTCTGATCATTTGACCTAAGATGTTAACTTGCAGTTTTTCAAACAGGAATGAATACACATCACTCTATTAAAAAAAAAAGGTAATACAATTTTAAAATATATTAGGAGTCTTTTAAATTTACCGACCAAAAAAAAAAAAAAAAAGAAGAAAGTTTACATCATGTGAATGTATGTGTGTGTCTGTATGCAAAACTATTTTCTAAAATAATAATTACCCTGATATTTTCTATTCTATTTTGTTCTATTTTTTTAAAATAATGAATGTAACCCATTAAATTAACTTTACTATCCAGTAATGTGCTGCAATCAACATTTTGCAAAAAACCTGCATTATAAAATTCTTCCTCTTATAGACAGCAATCTGACAGCACTACTTTTAATATAAAATTAATATATGTATTGATTTATTTACAAATCAAGAAGTCCTAAATTAGAAGGTGGTCTCCTTAAAACTATTTATGAAAGATAATGAGTAAACAAAGATGAAAAAGAGGCTTTCTTCTGTCTTTAAATTTGTTAGAGGAGAAATACAAAACTGAATCCCTTTAATAAAATGTTGTATGCAATGAGAGAAATCCATGTGAGGAACAGAAGGAGAGTCCGGCTGCACCAGGGAGGAGGGGACTAGTTACTGTTCAGGGGAAGTATCGGGAAACGCTTCACAATTAAGGCAACTTTAGAAGAGTTTTGAAGGATAGCAAGGACATCAACCGGCAGAGCCCAGGAACAGCAAAGCCACCGTGAGGAGGACAGGCACCTCCAGGTAAGGAAGGGGCGGGATTGTTAGCAGGAGGGCAGACTACAGAAGCTTCAACCCGAGCAGAAGGTGCCTGAGGGACGATGGAGGGACTAAACAAGGGCAGTGTCTGCGACCCCATCATCCAGCAGCGGGCAAGGACTGACAGGAACAGCAACAGGAAGAGCTACTGCAGATTAAGGCAAGACTGCAGACGCTGAACAAATGTCATGCTAAACAAACAAACCAGTTTTACAGACTAACACTGTTTATATGTAAACAGAAGGAAAACAGTTCCTAAATAACCTTGTAAGTCAAACAGAATATACTGTCTAATTTTCAAGCACATCAATTGCTTCAAGTGAAAACTACATTTATATGTTTTACAGTTATTTAAGTAGAGCTTCTAACATTTTAGTTTTAAGTTTCTCAGACTCTAGGCACATAAGAGGGTTAAATAAGTGACATTAATCACTAAGGGATATATATGCAAAGAAAACCTGACTTTCTTAAGTAACTGTCTATTAAAAAAAACACAAAAATCAAAAAAAAGTCATGTTTAGAATCTGATCTGCAAATTCAGATTTCTGTAGTCAAAGTTATCTTACACTTGAGTAGACAACAAGTGATTCTTATAACGTTTCAACTCTTCAAGTCCCTCAACAAGCGGAATCGGTTTAATGACACTCCTGATTGAGCTATGTTCTTATAGAATCATAATGGTCCCTGATGAGAAATAACAGAGGACAGTACACATCTTCAAAGCTGTGGATATAGCAGATGGAGGAAAACCTCTCATTTGGATATTCCCTCTATGCAATACCTGGAGAACACGTCCCTAGCAAATAAAAAATCTGAATGATTTTGAACTGACACGCTCATAATCAGTTACAGCAAAAATGTCCTTAATAGAGTATTTTTCTAAAGGTTCCAATAATTATAACCTTAAGGTATAAAAACTGAAAAGAATAGTCCAGAAATGTTCTCTTTCCACATGCTATGGGTTATTAATCCTCACTTTGACAGGTCAGCTTACTCCGTTTTCTTTATGATTGTCTGGCAAATGGGTAAGCAAATACTCTCACCAAAAGATTTCTACTAAACTCTGAAGTACAGCAAACTGGAAAAAAATATGTTTATATGGCTTTTACTAAATGAAAAATAAAAGATTTATCAAAAATAAATTTTAAAGTATGTTGCTACTAAGTATGGCACATTTCAACATGTAAATGATGTTATTATATCATATTAAGTTTACCAAGTAACAAAATGTAAATTTCCAAATACCAAGAAGTAGCATATCTGCATGAATACGACAATATATGTCACATTAAAATTAACAAATAATATATGATCTCTATAAGAAATGTGATTGTGATTATATTTTACTAAAAACTCCAGTAATGAATAAGTGTTTTGGGACCATTCGGAAAAACTTTAGTAATTACTATGACTTATAAAATAAAGGGCTAAACTCTGACATTATTTTTTTCACAGGCTTAACTGTTTCAGACTTTTGTGGCAACATTATGCAGCCATATACAAAAATTAGTAATCCTTTGGCATTTTGCATCTATTTATTGTCACATAAAGGCAAAGATCTGATTCATTCTCTCCAAACTGCTATTCACGTATAGTTGTCTATTATGACAATCAATTAAATATTCATATCCGGAAAAATATCTGTATGCCTGCATGAAAACTGGTTGTTTACTTAACGGGCATACGTAACTTACCCAAAATTGAAAACCACCAACTCATGCATAGAGTACATATGACTTAGATATTAAAAGAGGAACTTTACCTGCTCTCAAGTGTCCAACCACATCTGCAAGGCTACCCTTCTTTACTTTGGTGATGAAGGCACCAAGGCGTCCTAAGTCAGTCATTTTTCCTCCAACAACCTGGATAATTATACATTTGTAAGTTCCCAAGACTCACGCTGAAACAAAAGTCTCTTCGTTTGGGGAATTATTCCTACATATTTTGTGATATGTTTAGAATTGAATGTAGGAACGAAAATGAAGTGAAATCTACTTTTGGTTAAGGGGGACTGCAGCATAGTAGCAACAAGAACTTACCCCACTGCATGTGAGATAATGTGTCCTAAGGAAGTTTATATACTGGTTCATTGTACCAACCTAACACAAAAGGGTGTCTGGGACAATGTGCCCCTAAGAATACACGATGTCCCCTTTCACCATCAGACAACAGGTGTTTGACACTTTACTAATAATGGAGTTCATTTTTCTTTATCTAAATTCACTTGAATTTCTATAATCGACCATGGTCCATTGTAACATGGGAACTTGATCCTTTTCACATATTTTTAGTCTAAGACAAAGACTGAGGATTTAAAATTTAAACCAAGAACAGACCACTTTGGGGAAGCAGTTCACCATGGTGCAGAGTAACAGCCTAAGTTTGTCACATCTTCTGAACACCTGAATGACCTTCTCATCTGATATACATAGAGGATCCAACCTGAGTCTCCAAGGCTGAGTTATATCACTGAATGGTTAACATGCTCACCTGGATTTTCCTCAATAACTAAAATTAAACATATCTGAAAGGTTCTCAGTTTAATTTCTCCCAATGCAGGGGCTCAATCCATATGATTAAAAATGGGAGGGGTATCATCAAAAGTTGAAGTTGATCAATAGGGACATGGCCAATAGTGGAGGTGATCAGAATTGGTTCATAGCAAGAGAATTAATGATAATAATCAATAAAGAGACATTAGCTGAAAAAAAAAGTTTTTAGTTGGATTCATAGGCAATGGTTTTAAAGAGATCAAACTATTACCCAACTATACAACACAATTTCTTGGTAAATAATCATTTTAAAGGAACATTTATGAATGTTTATGAAAGCAAATAAAACCACGTGACACCATTCATACACATTACACACAATAAAACAAAATGTATATATATATATATTTTTTCTTGCCAAACAAAATATTTGTAATTTTTAGTTTCTTTTTTATCTGTTAGAAGTCAGTTAATATTCTTAAAGGTACATTTTACTCTTTGGGTATAAATTCTGTTGCACTTAGGAAATGATCTCTTCAGTGGTCTTTGAGGTTGCTTGTCAAAATATAATAAAATTATGAGGTTCATATTATCTAATGTTACTACTTGCCATTAAAACCACTTTAATGTAAAAACAGTCCTTAAACTTTATATTCAGAGGAAAATTCTACTATTTTTCTACATTTTATTGCAGTTTTCCTACATATCTGTATTCCATTTTAACAAAATGAGTTTAAAATACTACCCAGATAAAGGTACTAAATACACCATAAGCCATCAATATATTAACAAGATATATTTACTAGAAGAACTTTTTTCTGAAGAGGAGAAGATGACCACTGTCAGAAACTTTGTTGAATGCAGTCACACTTTAATTGATCATTTAAGAAACATTATAAACCAGGATACTTACTTTCAGACCCAGTAATGCACCTGATTCTTTGGGCATGGTTGTTCTCTTATTAAGAATAACACGTCCAATTAATCGATCCCCTTCTTTAGAAGGCTGCCACGTTACAGGATGCTATTAAAACATGAACAAAGTTAAGAAGATAAACCAGCTATTCTCTTTCCTATACACACATAATTACTGGCTGTAGTATGATGCAATTTCCTCAGTTAAGGACACTCTGAGGGGATTCCTTATTCTCGTGGGCTCTATCCTTGGCTTATAACAATTTTCATTTACAGTTGTAATTTTTTCGAAATAGGCACTTATTATACTACATCATTCTAAAAAGTCAGAAACTAAGTACCTCTCCAAAATACAGCTCTGAAATGAAATGAAATGAAATATTAAAATGTATCTTCTGATATCAGTCAAGTCGATTCTGTATTATGAGTTGTCAGTAATGTTAAGCAAATAATATCTCATTTACACATAGCCATTACTTAACACTTGCTTTTACTACTTTAAAATTTGTTTGAAGTATTATTCAGTGCTAACTTATTTTTCTTCAAAACTGTACTGTCTTAAATGAAATCAGTATTTTCTTTCATAAGATATATAATGAAGCAGAATAAGGTTACTGTCTATCACATATCAGCAAGGGATGATGAATGGCCTACATCTTCCCCGAGCTCCCAAATCTCCCTCTCCGGATGCTCACCGAGCTAATAGGTGATGTTTCCCGGCTATGCCATGTGGCGGGATCCAGCCAGTAATAATCCAAGTCACCTGCACAGTAGGGAGAGAGGAAAAGTGCAATGGCTTTGAAGTGGAGAAGGAACACCTTAGGTGCAACTTCCTCAATCTATGAAGTGTTAATAAGTTTCATGATCTCAGGTGTGTGCATCTCAGATTGTACACATCTGCGCTGCACAGGCTGTGACCTGCACCCCCAGAATGAGTGTGTGTCACAAACGCATATTGTCCTAGAGGAGGGTTATCTTTCCTCTCAGCCTAGAAACACATAACAAGTACAGAAAGAACTAGGTTATCCCGCACTACCCCTCAAAGGACTACCCACGCCAAGACACAGACTGTCATGAGTAATACTGGCTAAAATTGTATTCACTGCACTGAGATGAGTATTAGAATTTAGTGTCCCTTCTTCAACTCTTCTGAACTACATCATTTTTCAAAATTATTCTCTAGTCTCTATAACTGGACACACAGTTTTAGGACATTTTTGGAAAAGCGATGTGAAAGTTAAAGATCAAAAAAAAAACTTTTAGCAAAAGAGTACATACAACTGACAGAGTAGTCACTTTTACTAAATCTAAAAAAGACTTTAAAAATTCTAACTTTTTGAACATGGATTTATGAACATTTACTTTGGATTTTTTTGGTTTAAACATATAGTGTGAAAGAAAGCATTTGAGGAAAAAAAAAAGAAGAAGAAGAAGAAAAATCAGCACAAAGCAGCAGAGCTGTAAGTATCCGCATAGGAAGAAAGTCCAAAGTGGGTAACCGTGTGAGAATTAATGACCTTTAACATTTTAAACATCAGGTTAAATCAATGAAAAAGTTTCTCCTCATGGATGTTGACAGAGAAAAATACTAGGAGAGTGAGTAAAGCATGCCAGTTAAGAGTGAGATGTCCAGCTCACTGTTAAGAAAATGTTTGGACGCTGTCTGTGAAGGTCATAAATAAAGAATTTTATGTAGATGACAGATATGACAGACATAATAAGCATGATAAAAGAAATATGACAGAAACAGAAAAAAAAGTTTAAAATGTGGAGGCACAAAACTGCGTGCATTTCAGTTTTGTAGTAGCTGCCTCTTTTCCTTTTACATAATGTGTTAGGAAAGTGGGAGAGTGTTATATATACTACAATAAACAATGTTTTTCAAATACGGCATGTAAATAACTAGCAATATATTCTATGAAGCCGTATTCTGTTAAAATTTACTCCACATGGAGTCTGTATCCCTTCCAAAATCACCAAGTTTAAAAGCTGTACATGAATTTGTAACTAGCTCAAATATTCTTCTGGATGGTCTTAGGGAATGGAATATAAGACCATATTTTTACTGTTCATGAAACTTCATATTTTAAAGTTTAAATATATTTCACTAAAGCTTTTTCATCTTTAATAGTATGACACCATTCCTCTTGAAAGAAAAACTATCTATAATAAAAATAAAATTAAAATTACTACTAAGCAGTAACTTCAAATATTCAAAAGATTATCTCAATTCATAAAGCTTTCTCCCAAAAATTTCACATACCAAGTAATAAGGCTGATGACTTCTCAAATTCTGATTCACTCTGAAATACTGTGACAAATTAATAGACTTACTGAGATATGCTTGGGGCTTAAAGAAAAAAATAATTAGTCATTAAGTTGGAAGCTGCTTTGAGAAATCTTTAAGGATACAGGAATGACAAAAATCCTCACTATTCTAAAGGCTACAGGGAAACAGTTCATTGCATCCTTCAGGAATTGATCTTAGAAACCAGAATGCCTGGGCCCTTCTCTGTCTCTCCCTCCAAATCCTTATATGGACTTAAACATTGTTTCACTCACCTTTTCCTGAGCAAATCTGGATATTTGTATCTGGTGAATGTCTGTTGTGCAAAAATGGCTCCTTATATGCAGTCAAAAGCTAATGTTTCTGGTATAATTCAGTAATGACACTGAATACACTTTATTATGAAAAGACTGCTTTCGGGCAATGGTTTCCTATCAGGTATCAACTGTGTAGGGAAATGATCGTGAATAAAGAGACACAGATGTGTATAACGGACTTTTGGACTCAGAGGGAGAGGGAGAGGGTGGGATGATTTGGGAGAATGGTATTCTAACATGTATACTATCATGTGAATTGAATCGCCAGTCTATGTCTGACACAGGATGCAGCATGCTTGGGGCTGGTGCATGGGGATGACCCAGAAAGATGTTATGGGGAGGGAGGTGGGAGGGGGATTCATGTTTGGGAATGCATGTAAGAATTAAAGATTTTAAAATTTAAAAAATAAAAAACTAAAAAAAATAAAATAAAATAAAATAAAATATTCAAAAAAAAAAAAGAGTCTAATTTAATTGGCTTAACCTCAGATACGCAGATGACACCAGCCTTATGGCAGAAAGCGAAGAACTAAAGAGCCTCTTGATGAAAGTGAAAGAGGAGAGTGAAAAAGTTGGCTTAAAACTCAACATTCAGAAAACTAAGATCATGGCATCCAGTCCCATCACTTCATGGCAAATACACTGGGAAACAATGGAAACAGTGAGAGTCTTTACTTTTTTAGGCTTCAAAATCACTGTAGTTGGTGACAGCAGCCAAGAAATTATTAGACGCTTGCTCCTTGGAAGAAAAGTTATGACCAACATAGACAGCATATTAAAAAGCAGAGACGTTACTTTGCCGACAAAGGTCCATCTAGTCAAAGCTATTGTTTTTCCAGTAGTCATGTATGGATGTGAGAGTTGGACTATAAAGAAAGCTGAGTGCCGAAGAATTACTGCTTTTGAACTGTTGTGTTAGAGAAGGTTCTTGAGAGTCCCCTGGACTGCAAGGAGATTCAACCAGCCCATCCTAAAGGAAATCAGTCCTGAATATTCATTGGAAGGACTGATGCTGAAGCTGAAACTCCAACACTTTGGCCACCTGATGCAAAAAAACTGACTCATTCAAAAAGACCCTAATGCTGGGAAAGATTGAGGGTGGGAGGAAAAGGGGACAACAGAGGATGAGATGGTTGGATGGCACCACCGAATAGATGGACATGAATTTGAGTAAAGTCCGGGAGTTGTTGATGGACAGGGAGGCCAGGCATACTGCGGTCCATGGGGTCACAAAGAATCAGACCTGACTAAGCGACTAAAGTGAACTGAGCTACAACACATGCATGTATGTACATAGGTATGTATATATGTTTTTCCAGGCCATTCAGGTGTGCGGCCGGCACATTAACGCTCATTTGGACGGAATAGATTTTGCAGCTTTGGAAACTCTGCTTTTCAATTCTGGCAAGCGACTAAAAATGACTAACATAAATCTAAAGAACACATTAAGTACTGCAGTATACACTAATAGTTGCACTTATTTTAGTACACGAATATACTTCCCTCACATTCTGAAAGTTTTAACAGCTTTCTTAGCATGGATTTCATCACCACACATTAAAATACAACAGTTTTGCTTAAACATTTATTAAAAATATATTCTAAAATCTAAATATGTTGTTTTAAACTATATGTGCTTCATCTTTCCATGCATTATGAAGCTGTAAATATATCACTGACTTTTAAGTACTCTAATTTGTCTTTATAAGACATTTATCTATTATTAATAAAAGTGACATTCGACAAAACTCCCTCCTAAAATATTCAGACTAGAATTTCATTAATATAAAACATTTTTCTTAATGAAATTTCCTAATAGGTGATTAAAGATATTGACTGCCAGTGGCATAACTACAAAATGATAAATTCATGGCATTTGCTTATGGAATTGACACAAAAGCATCCTCGTTTTAATGTTCAATGTAACTGTAAAGGAGTAAATTTAGTATTATCATTAATTTTGATCCAGGAAATTGATGCTTCAGTCTAAAGAAATGGCTGAAATTCATAAATATCCATGTTCAATGAAGTCTTATAATTTGATTAATTTTTGTGAAAACATTAAAAACAGTTTTATCTTATCCCTTGTTGAAAAAGGAGGTTAATTAAACTTCATAAGTAGGCACACAGCTTTCACTGCATACAAAAAAAGTCAGCTAGTGACTGCAAGGAGAACAAACCAGTCAATCCTAAAAGATATTGGTCCTGAATATTCACTGGAAGGACTTATGCTGATGCTGAAGCTGAAGCTCCAATATTTTGGCCACCCGATGTGAAGAACTGACTCATTAGAAAAGACCCTGATGCTGGGAAAGATTGAAGGCAGGTTGAGAAGAGGATGACAGAGGATGAGATGGTTGGTTGGCATCACCGACTTGCTGGACATGAGTTTGAGCAAGCCGGGAATTGGTGATGGACAGGGAAGCCTGGCCTGCTGCAGTCCATGGGGTTGCAGGGTTGGAACACGAACTGAGCAAATGAACTGAGTGACATATGGGCTTCCCTAGTGGCTCAGTTGGTAAAGAATCTGCCTGCAGTGCAGGAGACCTGGGTTTAATCCCTGGCTTGGGAAGATGCCCTGGAGGAGGGCATGACAACCCACTCCAATATTCTTGCCTGGAGAATCCCCATGGACAGAGGAGCCTGGCGGGCTACAGTACATGGGATCACACAGAGTTGGACACAACTGAGTGACTAAGCATAGCACAGCACAGTGACATATGAGCTTTCTGAAAAGAGATCTTGCTTTTCCTAAACCCAGGTTATTATGGCAAGAGTATATAACAGTGCATCAACATACATGTCTATGATTTAAATGTTTGCATCTTGTGATAGCTAATTTCAAAGCACAAGAGATTTCAGTAAGACCAATCAAAAGCAATGAACAAAAACACTTTCTAAATAATACATATGCATGGTTGCATGTATATGAATATACTAAAACTGTAAGGAGAAAATCATACATAACTTCACACATTAAATATCTACTTAAAAACTCACATAACAAATTTACTTGATCAAGTTGAAGGTCTAACTAATGTTCAAGTAGTAAAAGAAAGAGTATCAACATCAAACCCCTGAAGCATTAGAAAATGTGGACTTCTCCATCACCAGAAGACACAGATAGTGTATTTTTAACATCATTATAATGGATGATAATAAAAGATGGGACTAAATCAATTACAAGATAGACTCACAGTAAGTCTGAACAATACATATCCATAACTTTGCTACTTATTATCTAAAAATAAATGGATTGTTCTTCCTACATAGAACATATTGTACCATTCAAAACCATTACAAAAATCACGGACCAAAATCAGAAGAACAAGTCTTCCCAGAGGTTTCGTATAATTCTTTAAATTTTTCCTCTTTTATGTTTACACTCTATGGTAGGGCATGTGTGGAGACCCAATGAAACTATTAATAAATGAATCCTAATGTACTTTATTATAGCACAGCACTAGACAAATTAAAATGTCTTAATATGTTAATTTAAATTTAATTAATTTAAATAATTTTTATTTCTTTAATTAAAATATATCACATTTATTACATATCTATACACAGTGTATACATAAAAGCCAACTCAGTTATAAGAATTATATTTTAATTTAAGACAAAGCAAGGTATTTTTAATACTACATACCATGATCAGCATGTAAATTAGTAAATATTGCTAAATTGCTATAGTTATGATATAATAGAGTCATATATCCATTTTATTGATTTTAATACATTACAAGGACATTCTTTTCATAAACAGGAAATAAGCTGTGAAGTCTAAGAATGGAGGAAAAAACTTAACTTCTGATTGATATAACAAAAATGCTTGAAATAGTTTCCTTATATTTTAGAAGGTTGTATGCCTTCCAAGGGCAAATGTGTTCACTCTCACTCTAAGTTATATACAATAATGGAGCTAACTGTACAATCACTCAATAAAAATGTGTTATACAACAGAATGCCAGAAAGCCTAACCTCGCCTCAGTTACTTTTAACAATTCAGGAGAAGAAACAAATATTACTTAAAGAGACTTAGCATCTAGGCATTAAAATAAAATTGGAACATGTCCTTGTTAACTTTACTGATTAACCAAATAACCTGTGAAAAAAATAGAGAATTTCTACACAAATGCAAAATCAGCAAACTGTCATTCATGACTGGAACCCTGATAGTCTAAGCTCCTAGTAGAGTAAAAGTATTGATCTACAAACACTTTCTGGTGACTTCATTCAAATTCCACCATGTCCACTGCACAATCTGATGGCAAATATTGTGTAATTAAGTAGCAAATTTATGTCCCTTGAATGCAAGGCCTGAGGCAGGGCTGGAGGCATCTCTAAACTATTGGTATTTAGCAGAAATAACTTCAGTAATTCTAAGTAACTGAATTGTCTGGTGCTGACCCAAAACACACTCAGAAACTGTCAGTCTTCGGAAGAATTATATTCAGTCAGTTCAGTTCACTCCCTCAGTCGTGTCCAACTCTTTGCAACCCCTGTTCATTGACAGCAGGCCTCCCTGTCCTTCACCATCATCCAGAGCTTACTCAAACTCATGTCCACTGAGTTGATGATGCCATCCAACCATCTCATCCTCTGTCGTCCCCTTCTCCTCCTGCCTTCAATCTTTCCCAGCATCAGGGTCTTTTCCAAGGAGTCAGTTCTTCACATCAGGTGGCCAAAGTATTGGAGTTTCAGCTTTAACATCAGTCCTTCCAAAGAATATTCAGGACTGATTTCCTTTGGGACGGACTGGATGGATCTTTGTTAGAGTCCAAGGCATCTCAAGAGTCTTCTCCAGCACCACAGTTCAAAAGCATCAATTCTTCGGTGCTCAGCTTTTTTTTATAGTCCAATTCTCACATCCATACATGACTACTGGAAAAACCATAGCTTTGACTAGACAGACCCTTGCTGGCAAAGCAATGTCTCTGCTTTTAATACGCTATATAGGTTGGTCATAGATTTTCCTCCAAGAAGCAAGTGTCTTTTAATTTCATGACTGCAGTCACCATCGGCAGTGATTTTGGAGCCCAAGAAAATAAAGTCTGATGCTTTTTCCATTGTTTTCTCATCTATTTGCCAAGAAGTGATTGGCCTGGATGCCATGATCCTAGTTTTGGAATGCTGAATTATAAGCAAGCTTTTTCACTCTCCTCTTTCACGTTCATCAAGAGGCTCTTTAGTTCCTCTTCACTTTCGGACATAAAGGTTATCACTTGAGTATCTGAGGTTATTGATATTTCTCCTAATCTTGATTCCAGCTTCTGCTTCAACCAACCCAGCATTTTGTATGATGTACTCTGCAAGTCAGGGGTGGCAGCTGAGAGTGTCAGGTTAGACAGTGCAGGAGCAGCCGAGAGAAGTTACCCCACATCCGAGGCCAAAGACGGCGGCTGGGAGGAGCTACCCCACACCCGAGGCCAGGGGCAGGAGCCGGGAGGAGCAACCCAATGTCCAAGGAGCGGTGGCTGTGCAGGCACAGGAGGACCTAGAGGAGCTATTCCACGTTCAAGGCCAGGAGGTGCAGCAGTGAGGAGATACCCCTTGTCCAAGGTAAGAGAAGCCCAAGTAAGATGGTAGGTGTTGCAAGAGGGCAGATACACTGAAACCATAATCACAGAAAACTAATCAATCTAATCACACTTGTCTAACTCAATGAAACTAAGCCATGCCCGTGGGGCCACCTAAGACAGGCAGGTCATGGTGGAGAGGTCTGAGAGAATGTGGTCCACTGGAGAAAGGAATGGCAAACCACTTCTGTATTCTTGCCTTGAGAACCCCATGAACGGTATGAAAAGCCAAAATGATAGGATACTGAAAGAGGAACTCCCCAGGTCAGTAGGTGCCCAGCACACTACTGGAGATCAGTGGAGAAATAACTCCACAAAGAATGAAGGGATGGAGCCAAAGCAAAAACAATACCCAGTTGTGGATGTGACTGGTGATAGAAGAAAGGTCTGATGCTATAAAGAGCAATGTTGCATAGGAACCTGGAATGTCAGGTCCATGAATCAAGGCAAATTGGAAGTGGTCAAACACATGGCAAGAGTGAACATCGACATTCTAGGAATCAGCAAACTAAAATGGACTGGAATGGGTGAATTTAACTCAGATGACCATTATATCTACTACTGTGGACAGGAATCCCTTAGAAGAAATGGAGTCGCTAGCATAGTCAACAGAAGAGTCTGAAATGCAGTACTTGGATGCAATCTCAAAAAAGACAGAATGATCTCTGTTCATTTCCAAGGCAAACCATTCAATATCACAGTAATCCAAGTCTATGCCCCAACCAGTAACACTGAAGAAGCTGAAGTTGAGCGGTTCTGTGAAGACCTACAAGACCTTTTAGAACTACACTCAAAAAAGATGTCCTTTTCATTATATGGGACTGCAATGCAAAAGTAGGAAGTCAAGAAACACCTGGAGTAACAGGCAAATTTGGCCTTGGAATATGGAATGAAGCAGGGTAAAGACTAATAGAGTTTTGCCAAGAAAATGCACTGGTCATAGCAAACACCCTCTTCCAACAACACAAGAGAAGACTCTACACATGGACATCACCAGATGCTCAACACCGAAATCAGATTAATTATATTTTTTGCAGCCAAGTGGAGAAGCTCTATACACTCAACAAAAACAAGACCAGGAGCTGACTGTGGCTCAGATCATGTACTCATTACTGCCAAATTCAGACTTACAAGGAAGAAAGTAGGGAAAACCACTAGACCATTCAGGTATGACCTAAATCAAATCCCTTATGATTATACAGTGGAAGTGAGAAATAGATTTAAGGGCCTAGATCTGATAGATAGAGTGCCTGATCAACTATGGACGGAGATTCGTGACATTGTACAGAAGACAGGGATCAAGACCATCCTCATGGAAAAGAAATGCAAAAAAGAAAAATGGCTGTCTGGGGAGGCCTTACAAATAGCTGTGAAAAGACGAGAAGTGAAAAGCAAAGGAGAAAAGGAAAGATATAAGCATCTGAAGGCAGAGTTCCAAAGAATAGCAAGGAGAGATAAGAAAGCCTTCTTCAGCGATCAATGCAAAGAAATAGAGGAAAACAACAGAATGGGAAAGACTAGAGATCTCTTCAAGAAAATTAGAGATACCAAGGGAACATTTCACGCAAAGATCGGCTTGATAAAGGACAGAAATGGTATGGACTTAACAGAAGCAGAAGATATTAAGAAGAGGTGGCAAGAATACACAGAAGAACTGTAGAAAAAAAGATCTTCACGACCCAGATAATCATGATGGTGTGATCACTCATCTAGAGCCAGACATCCTGGAATGTGAGTCAAGTGGGCCTTAGAAAGCATCACTACGAACAAAACTAGTGGAGGTGATGGAATTCCAGTGGAGCTGTTTCAAATCCTGAAAGATGATGCTGTGAAAGTGCTGCACTCAATATGCCAGCAAATTTGGAAAACTCAGCAGTGGCCACAGGACTGGAAAAGGTCAGTTTTCATTCCACTCCCAAAGAAAGGCAATGCCAAAGAATGCTCAAACTACCACACAATTGCGCTCATCTCACACGCTGGTAAAGTAATGCTCAAAATTCTCCAAACTAGGCTTCAGCAATATGTGAACCATGAACTTCCTGATGTTCAAGCTGGTTTTACAAAAGGCAAAGGAACCAGAGATCAAATTGCCAACATCCACTGGATCATGGAAAAAGCAAGAGAGTTTCAGAAAACCTTCTATTTCTGCTTTATTGACTATGCCAAAGCCTTTGACTGTGTGGATCACAATAAACTGTAGAAAATTCTGAAAGAGATGAGACTACCAGACCACCTGACCTGCCTCTTGAGAAACCTGGATGCAGGTCAGGAAACAATAGTTAGAACTGTACATGGAACAACAGACTGGTTCCAAATAGGGAAAGGAATACATCAAGGTTGTATATTGTCACCCTGCTTATTTAACTTAGATGCAGAGTACATCATGAGAAACGCTGTGCTGGAAGAAGCACAAGCTGGAATCAAGATTGCTGGGAGAAATATCAATAACCTCAGATATGGAGATGATACCACCCTTATGGCAGAAAGTGAAGAGGAACTAAAACGCCTCTTGATGAAAGTGAAAGTGGAGAGTGAAAATGTTGGCTTGAAGCTCAACATTCAGAAAACGAAGATCATGGCATCTGGTCCCATCACTTTATGGCAAATAGATGGGGAAACAGTGGAAACAGTGCCAGACGTTATTTTTGGGGGCTCCCAAATCACTGCAGATAGTGACTGCAGCCATAAAATTAAAAGACGCTTACTCCTTGGAAGAAAAGTTATGACCAACCTAGACAGCATGTTCAAAAGCAGAGACATTATTTTGCCAACAAGGGTCCGTCTAGTCAAGGGTATGGTTTTTCCAGTGATCATGTATGGATGTGAGAGCTGGACTGGGAATAAAGCTGAGCACTGAAGAATTGATGCTTTTGAACTGTGGTGTTGGAGAAGACTTTTGAGAGTCCCTTGGACTGCAAGGAGATCCAACCAGTTCATCCTGAAGATCAGCCCTGGAATTTCTTTGGAAGGAATGATGCTAAAGCTGAAACTCCAGTACTTTGGCCACCTCATGTGAAGAGTTGACTCATTGGAAAAGACTCTGATGCTGGGAGGGGTTGGGGGCAGGAGGAGAAGAGGACGACAGAGGATGAGATGGCTGGATGGCATCACGGACTCAATGGACGTGAGTCTGAGTGAACTGCCGGAGTTAGTGATGGACAGGGAGGCCTGGCATGCTGCGATTCATGGGATCGCAAAGAGTCGGACACAACTGAGCGACTGAATTGAAATGACTCTGCATATAGGCTAAAAAAGCAGGGTGACAATATACAGCCTTGACGTACTCCTTTCCCAATTTGGAACCAGGCCATTGTTCCATATCCAGTTCTAACTGTTCCTTCTTGAACTGAATACAGATTTCTTAGGAGGCAGGTAAGATGGTCTGGTATTCCCATCTCTTGAAGAATTTTCAACAGTTTGTTGTGATCTACACAGTCATTCAAAAAACTAAGATCATGGCATCCTACCCCATCAACTCATGGCAAACAGATGGGGAAACAATGGAAACAGCGTCATACTTTATTTTGGGGGGCTCCAAAATCACTGCAGATGGTGACTGCAGCCATGAAATTAAGATGCTTGTTCCCTGGAAGAAAATTTATGACTAACATAGACAGCATATTAAAAAGTAGAGACATTAATTGGCAAACAAATGTCTGTATAGTCAAAGCTATGGTTTTTCCAGTAGTCAGGTACAGATGTAAGAGTTGGAAAATAAAGAAAGCTGAGCCCCAAAGAACGGATGCTTTTGAACTATGATGCTGGAAAAGATTCTTGAGAGTCTTCAGACTGCAAGGAGATACAACCAGTCATTCCTAAAGGAAATCATTCCTGTTTATTCATTGGAAAGACTGATGCTGAAGCTGAAACTCCAAAACTTTGGCCAACTGATGCAATGACCTGACTTACTGGAAAAGACTCTTGGAAAGATGCTGGGAATGATTGAAGGAGGGAAGAGAAAGGGACGATAGATGATGAGATGGTTGGATGGCATCTCTGACTTGATGGACATGAGTTTGAGTAAGCTCCAGGAGTTGGTAATGGCCAGGAAAGCCTAGCATTGGTGTGGCCCATGGGATTGCAAAGAGTCAGACACAACTGAGCGACTGAACTGAACTAAACACAGTCAAGGCTTTGGAGTCATCAATAAAGCAGAAGTAGATGTTTTTCTGGAACTCTTTTGCCTTTTCTATGATCCACTGGATGTTGGCAATTTGATCTTTGGTTCTGCTGCCTTTTTTAAATCCATCTTGAACATCTGGAAGTTACCAGTTCACATACGTTTGAAGCCTGGCTTGGCGAATTTTTAGCATTACTTTGCTAGTGTGAGGTGAGCGCAAATGTGCAGTAGTTTGAAAGTTCTTTGGCATTGTCCTTCTTTGGGACTGGAATGAAAAGTGATCATTTCCAGTCCTGTGGTCACTGCTGAGTTTTCCAAATTTGCTGGCATATTCAGTGAATCACTTTCATAGCATCATCTTTAGAATTTGACATAGCTCAACTGGAATTCCATCACCTTGACTAGCTTTGTTCATAGTGATGCTTCCTAAGGCCCACATGACTTTGCCTTCCACGATGTCTGGCTCTAGGTGAATGATCACACCATTGTGGTTATCTGAGTCATGAAAGTCTTTTTTGTATAGTTCTTCTGTGTATTCTTGCCACCTCTTAATATTTTCTGCTTCTGTGGGTCCATACAATTTACGTCCTTTATTGTGCCCATCTTTACATGAAATGTTCCCTTGGTATCTCTAGTTTTCTTGAGGGGATCTCTAGTCTTCCCCATTCATTCGTTTTCCTCTATTTCTTTGCATTGATCACTGAGGAAGGCTTTCTTGCTATTCTTTGGAACTTTGCATTCACATCTTTTCTTTTCTCCTTTGTCTTTAGCTTCTCTTCTTTCTCAGCTACTTGTAAGGCCGACTCAGAAAACCATTTTGCTTTTTTCCATTTCTTTTTCTTGGCAATGGTCTTAATCATTGCCTCCTGTACAAAGTCACGAACCTCCGTCCATAGTTCTTCAGGCACTGTGTCTATCAGATCTAATCCTTTGAATCGACTTGTCACTTTGACTGTAAAATCATAAGGGATTTGACTTAGATTATACCTGAATGAAGAAGGCAATGGCAATCCACTCCAGTACTCTTGCCCAGAAAATCCCATAGATGGAGGAGCCTGGTAGGCTGCATGCAGTTCATGGGGTTGCAAAGAGTCAGACACGACTGAGTGACTTCACTTTCACTTTTCACTTTCATGCATTGGAGAAGGAAATGGCAACCCACTCCAGTGTTCTTGCCTGGAGAATCCCAGGGACGGAGGAGCCTGGTGGGCTGCCGTCTATGGGGTCTCACAGAGTCAGACACAACTGAAGCAACTTCACAGCAGCAGCAGCAGCAGCATACCTGAATGGTTTAGTGGTTTTCCCTACTTTCTTCAATGTAAGTCTGAATTCTGCAATACTGAGATCATGATCTGAGCCACAGTCAGCTCCTGGTCTTGTTTTCACTGACTGTATAGAGTATCTCCATCTTTGGCTGCAAATAATATAATCAATCTGATTTCAGTACTGACCATCTGATGGTGTCCATGTGTAGAGTCGTCTTTTGTGTTGTTGGAAGAGGGTGTTTGCTATGACCAGTGTGTTCTCTTGGCAAAACTCTGTTAGTCTTTGCCCTGTTTCATTTTGTTCTCCAAGGCCAAACTTGCCTGTTGTTCCAGAATCTCTTGACTTCCTACTTTTGCATTCCAGTCCGCTATAATGAAAAGGACATCTATTTTGAGTACTAGTTCTAGAAGGTCTTGTAGGTCTTCATAGAATCATTCAACTTCAGCTTCTTCAGCATTACTGGTTGGTGCATAGACTTGGATTGCTGTGATATTCAATGGTTTGGCTTGGAAATGAACAGAGATCATTCTGTTGTTTTTGAGACTGCATCCAAGTACTGCATTTCGGGCTCTTCTATTGACTGTGAGGGCTACTCCATTTCTTCTAAGGGATTCTTGCCCACAGTAGTAGATATAAGGATCATCTGAATTAAATTCACCCATTCTCATCCATTTTAGTTCACTGATTCCTAAAATGTTGACGTTCACTATTGCCATCTCTTTTTTGATGACTTCTACTTCGCCTTGATGCATGGACCTAACATTCCAGGTTCCTATGCAATATTGTTTTTTTACAGCATCAGACTTGACTCTTATCATCAGTCACACCACCAGCTGAGCATTGTTTTTGCTTTGGCTGTGTCTATTCATTCTTTCTGGAGCTATTTCTGCAGTCTTCTCCAGTAGCATATTGTGCGCTTCCCAACCTGGGGAGTTCATCTTTCAGTGTCCTTTTTGCCTTTTCATACTGTTCATGGAGTTCTCAAAGCGAGAGTACTAAAGTGGCTTGCCATTCCCTTCTCCAGTGGACCACATTTTGTCAGAACTCTCCACCATGACCCATCTGTTCTCAGTGGCCCTACACAACATTTCTCATGGTTTCATTGAGTTAGACAAGGCTGTGGTCCATGTGATCAGATTGGTTAGTTTTCTGTGATTGTGATTTTCATTCTTTCCACCCTCTTATGGATAAGGATAAGTGGCTTACAGAAGCTTCCTGATGGGAGAGACTGACTTTGGGGGAAACTGGATCTTCTTCTGATGGGCGGAGACATATCAGTAAATCTCTAATCCAAGTTTCTGGTGATGGGCAGGGCTTTGTTCCCTCCCTGTTGTTTGTCTTGAGACCAAACTATGGTGGAGGTAATGAAGGTAATTTAGGTCTGACCTAAATCAAATCCCTTAAGATTATAGAGTGGAAGAGACAAATAAATTCAAGGGATTAGATCTGGCAGATACACTGCCTGAAGAACAATGGACAGAGGTTCCTTACATTGTTTAGGAGGGAGTGATTAAGACCATCCCTATGAAAAAGAAATGCAAAAGGCAAAATGGTTGTCTAAGGAGGCATTGGAGAAGGCAGTGACAACCCACTCCAGTACTCTTGTCTGGAGAATCCCATGGATGGAGGAGTCTGGCGGGCTGCAGTCCATGGGGTCCCGAAGAGTCGGACACGACTGAGTGACTTCACTTTCACTTTTCACTTTCATGCATTGGAGAAGGGAATGGCAACCCACTTCAGTGTTCTTTCCTGGAGAATCCCAGGGATGGGGGAGCCTGGTGGGCTGCCATCTATGGGGTTGCACAGAGTCGGACATGACTGAAGAGACTTAGCAGCAGCAGGGAGGCCTTACAAATAGCTGAGAAAAGAAGAGAAGCTAAAGGCAAAGTAGAAAAGGAAATATATTCTCATTTGAATGCAGAGTTCCAAAGAATAGCAAGGAGAGATAAGAAAGCCTTCCTTAGTGATCAATGCAAAGAAATAGAGGAAAACAATAGAATGGGAAAGACTAGAGATCCCTTCAAGAAAACTAGAGATACCAAGGGAACATGTCATGCAAAGAAGGGCACAATAAAGGATAGAAATGGTATGGACCCAACAGAAGCAGAAAATATTAAGAGGTGGCAAGAATACACAGAAGAACTATAAAAAAAGACTTTCATGACCCAGACAATCACGATGGTGTGATCACTCACCTAGAGCCAGACATCCTGGAATGTGAAGTCAAGTGGGCCCTAGGAAGCATCACTACAAACAAAACTAGTGGAGGTAATGGAATTCTAGTTGAGCTATTTCAAATCCTAAAAGATGATGCTGTGAAAGTGCTGCACTGAATATGCCAGCAAATTTGGAGAACTCAGCAGTGACCACAGGACTGGAAAAGGTCAGTTTTCATTCCAATCCCAAAGAAAAGCAATGCCAAAGAATGCTCAAACTACCTCATAATTGCACTCATCTCACATGCTAGCAATGTAATGCTCAAAATTCTCCAAGCCAGGCTTCAACAGTACATGAATGGAGAACTTCGAGATGTTCAAGCTGGATTTAGAAAAGGCAGAGGAACTAGAGATGAAATTGCCAACATCCATTGGATCACAGAAAAAGCAAGAGAGTTCCAAAAAACATCTACTTCTGTCTTATTGACTATGCCAAAGCCTTTGACTGTGTGCATCGCAACAAACTGTGGAAAATTCTTAAAGAGATAGGACTACCAGACCACCTGATGTGTCTCCAGAGAAATCTGTATGCAGGTCAAGAAGCAACAGTTAGAACTGGACATGGAACAACAGACTGGTTCCAAATCAGGAAGGAGTACATCAGTGCTGTATAATGTTACCCTGCTTATTTAACTTTTCTCCAGAGTACATCATGAGAAATGCCAGGCTGGATGAAGCACAAGCTAGAAACAAGATTGCTGGGAAAAATATCAAAAACCTTAGATATGCAGATCGCACCACCCTTTGGCAGAAAGTGAAGAAGAACTAAAGAGTCTGTTGATGAAAGTAAGAGAAGGGAGGGAAAAAGTTGACTTAAAACTCAATATTCAGAAAGTGAATATCATGGCAACTGGTTCCATCACTTCGTGGCAAATAGATGGGGAAACAATGGAAACAGTGAGAGACTTTATTTTTTGGGGTTCCAAAATCACTGCAGATGGTGACTGCAGTCATGAAATGAAAAGATGCTTACTTCTTGGAAGAATATCTTTGCTTGGAAGAAACTATGACCAACATAGTCATCATATTGAAAAACAGAGACATTACTTTGCCAACAAAGTCTGTCTAGTCAAAGCTATGGTTTTTCCAGTAGTCATGTATGGATGTGAGAGTTGGACTGTAAAGAAAGCTGAGTGCCAAAGAAATGATGCTTTTGAACTGTGGTGTTGGAGAAGACTCTTGAGAGTCCTTTGGACTGCAAGGAGGCCAAACCAGTTCATCCTAAAGGAAATCAGTCCTGAATATTCATTGGAATGACTGATGCTGAAGCTGAAACTACAATAGTTTGTCTATCTGATGTGACAAACTGACTCACTGAAAAGACCCTGATGGGAAGATTGAAGGTGGGAGGAGAAGGGGACAACAGAGGCTGAGATGCTTGGATGGCATCACCAACTTGATGGGCATGAGTCTGAATAAGTTCTGAGAGTTGGTGATGGACAGGGAAGCCTATTGTGTTGCAGTCCCTGGATTTCCAAGTGGTCGAAGATGACTGAGCGACTGAAATGAAATGAACTGAATGACGGTAATGGCGACCTCCTTCAAAAGGTCCTTTGCAGGCACTGTGGCACTCAGTGCCCCAGACCCTCCAGCAAGCCACTGCTGACCCACGCCTCCACCGGAGACTCCTGGACACTCACAGGCAAGTCTGAGTCAGTCTCCAGTGGCGTCACTGCTCCTTTCTCCTAAGTCCTGATGGGCATAAGGTTTTGTTTGTGTCCTCCAAGAGTCTGTTTCCCTAGTCCTGTGGAAGTTCTGTAATCAAATCCCACTTGCCTGCAAAGTCAAGTTCCTGTCAAATTCTCAGTCCCTTTGCCAGATCCCCAGGTTGGGAAATCTGCTGTGGGTCCTGGAACTTTCTAAACAATGTAAAAATGTCTTTGGTTTAATTGTTCTGCAGTTTGTGGGTCATCTTCTTGGCGGCTTTAGTGAGGGCTTACTGGTGACCTCCTCCAAAAGGGCTTATGCCACAGGCTGTGTGACCCAGCTAGCTGCACCCAGAGTCCCTACCCCTGTCGCAGTCCACTACTGACCTGTACTTCCACAGGAAACTCAAACACAGGTCTGGCTCAGTCTCTGTGGGGTCTCTGGGTCCTGGTACACACAGGTTTTGTTTGAGCCCTCCGAGTGTTGATTCTAAAGATGATTTTGCCCCTCTTACCATCTTGCTGGGGCTTCTCTGTTGCTCTTGGATGTGGGGTATCTTTTTTTTGTGGGATCCAACATTCTCCTGTCAATAGTTGTTCATCGACAATAGCGTATATGTTGACAATATCCATGGGAATTCTCTGGTGGTCCAGTGGTTAGGACTCTGTGTGTCCACTGCAGGGGACCAAGATTTCCATCCTTGGTCAGAGAACTAAGATCCTGAAAGCCTCCATTCAGCCCCTGGGCTGTTCTAACAGTCGGGGATCCATCTCTCACTGGGGGCCACAGCTCCTCCCCAGGGTCCTGCCCTCAACTGGCTGAAAGCAGAAATGCACCTGGCATTTGCCATGAGACACCATCCGCCAAGAGAATTACATTATCTCCAGCTTTTAGGGATTCGGTAAGTGTCTGTTTTCCAAATGCACCTTAGCAATTTCAGTTTCAAAATCCCCATTTGTTGACAATGTGCTCTGTTTCTATCACAGAACCAACTATACCACCATCTCTCTGTCTTTGATGTATAAATTTGGCTGTTCAAGTAAATTCAGCAACTATCGGTTACTAAGTTAATGAGGTGTTAAAGATGCTTGCATTCAGAGATTATTTACATTAAATAGAACCTCCAAAGGTGAACTACCTCTGGGGAAAGATGAAATATTTGTATCACAGGGCCTGTGATGCTATCTCTGTGGTTTACAATCTCAAGCACAGGAAGGAAGGCTGGTAGCCAATCTGGGAAAGGAGAATTTGCAAACTTTTTTGGTGGAGGTGGTACTTTTCTGGTTATATGCGTCGTTTGGTGAGTCTGAGAGCTAATTTTGGGTATGTCAACCCAACCACCAGAGATTTCTACAAAGTGGTGATGTGTAACTGTGAATGAGCATTTCTGGCTGAGCGCTGAGTTCCCTCCACTTTTTGACACTAACTCTTATGACATCTCAGCACTGTCTCCAGGGTAGGATGAGACAATGAATATGAAATTCTGTAATAAATTGTAGAGCACCCCAAATATGCAAGTGGTCATTAGAGTGTAAAAATACATACTGAAAAGTATTTCCCATCGTAAGATTGATAAATATTTTTGTCAATGTTTTGTCAAACATTATGTATTTTTTTTTCTGATCTACAGTTTACTTTTTGAAATCATGACAAATCAAATAATCTCCCTGAATTTTAATTTCTCTGTTAGCAGTATCATCTTACCTAATTAGTTAAAATTATGCTGTTTCTATAAAGCATGCAAAAAAACAAGATGTGATATAAAAAAAGCATAGCACTCGAAGCTAGAGACTTGGGACTCTCACCCTAACTCTACCATATCAAGCGCACCAGCTTAATATCTCTTCATTCCTATAATCCTTGACTGAAAAGGAGGAAGATGCCACTTCCTCATGAAATTTCCACGAGGCTTAAATGAGATCTTCCAGTTTTGTACAGTGTAAAGCATTTTAGAAACAGGTTTTATTGTCTAATTATACAGTTGAGAACAGGAATATGAAGTCATGGTGTGAAGAGATCAGATTGATGCTGAAATCACAGCCACAGCTAAAATTCATGCAGTATCAGTAATGTTTCCAAAGGATGAGTTTAAATGGGCTTAGAAAAAGGTTGTCATTTTGTTTATAAAAATTGTTAACTGGCCTGCTATGAAACAGACACCCAAGTGCTCAGAAAGAAGGACTATTTCTTTAACTCTGATTGCTCAAAGGTGAGAAAAGCAGCCACCATGTACAGAAACTGGGGCAGGAATCTTCCTGTTAATCTCTGCAAAGCTAGCAGGAGACAGGGGATGAGACAGTAGTTACTTTCTCTGGGAGGTTTTCGTATACCAAGGTGTATACTGATTGACCCAGCCCCAAATATGTGAAGGAATTAATTTGACCAGATTGTTCAATATATTCTTAGTCTAATGATAAGCATTTTGTCATTTTTCTTTATATGATCACATTTTCATGTGAAAAAATGAAACCCTTTTGGTGTACAAGCCACATAGTTGTGACTGAAATCTTCCATATCTCAAAACAAGGAGGTTATTTTATCCCTTTACATGTTTTTATTTCTGATAATTCAAAGATATCTCTGAAATTACTTTTTGAAACCAGCCTGTATTATGGTCTTAAAATTATTTGGTACAGATACTAGTTATGGGATATACTTCAATATTTATATTCTGATATTTATAAGATTCCTAACTTTCCAGTATTCCTTTTTTTTTAGCTTACATTCCAAACAAAATAATCTAAATCATAACAAGATGGATGGTCTTAATGAAAACCATTGCAAATTTAAATCTGTAACAGGGTTCACTCAGAATCATGGGGTTGTGGCAAAGCACAGAAATTTTTTTTTTACTTTAAATGGGCTAAAAGAGAGGAATACATGAAAAATTATTTCACATAGTAAATATGAGTCATTTTATTTTTCCTACCTTTAAAAGTTATATAAGTGTATTTTTGAAACTATGTAAAGTTTCAGGGTTCAGAACTACTCCTATAACTGTGACATCTGTACCCTTTACTGCCACGTGGATCTGATGTCACAGATCTCCAAAGAAGTAAGTAAAGTACAATTTCTGAAAGTTCTAAACAACCACTGCAACAGAAAACACACACACACACACGCACACACACAGACACATCTGTGCTTTTAGAATAATACGTTTATATAGTCTTTAGGAAATCTACAGCAGACTGTATATATTCCCCATATTACATAACAATAAAATGGGTCTAAAAACAGGTCTGAGGTGACTGATGACAGGAAAAGGCTGTCCATGTAGAATAGTTTAGAGAAGAATAAATTTCCTGTGTAGACATGTTTTTGAGGCTTCATGACTGAGCCACTGCCTTCCCAGAATCTACACATACAAAGAACAGTGTTGTACCCTGAGGAGCAAATCCCCAAATTTATAATCACAGGGACTCTGCTCCCTTTCTCCCAGCACAAGGACCTTTCATAATCGGACTTGGGGATTCTTCCTATAGGAGGGAGGGTGTCCCTGCCACTTCCAACTGACCAGGCTTCCTCTGTGACACTGAGCACTCCATTCACGGGCAGACCGGCTGTCACGTGCAAAGTCTCGGAAAAGCCAGCCAGGAAACCCTGTGGAAGAAACCAGGGTTTATTTGTTTTCATGGTCTGGGGACTGGGTGTTACCCATAGGTTTCAGCAGCTGTAGTGCTGGGTGATGTCCTAGCAGAGATTCTGGATACAAACTAGCCATTAGGCAACAATTTAAAAAATTACTTTATGACATATAAACTCTTATGAAAAGAAGATGAAACCCTCTTCCCCCCTTTCCTGATTTAAAACAAAAAAGACTAAGTTGCAATTCTGATGAGAAGTATCTGACTTAAAATTATAAAAAAGGAATATCATCAATAACAAGGTGGCTGGTAAATATTAAGCATATTGTTAAACTCAGCAATCCAGGGATGGAGGCTACATTTTCACAATTTCAAAATTATTACTCATCAATACTATGAACAACAGAAACATGTAGTACCTGCTTTTCAAATACTGCTTTAAATTTACCATGTATTAAAGAGTCATGCACTATAAATATTATTTATTTTCTCTCTTTGAATGCTGTATTTTGACATTTTGCAAATGCAATTAAAAAACATGAGAAAAAGATGGTTGATTGCTTTTTGCATAATATCCTACACACAGAGTGGCTGAACTGACTTCTAAAGATGCTTAACAAAAGTGATGTTTCTCAAGTAAGAACAAAGCAAAGCAAACAAAACTACCTTTTCTCAGTACACTTAAGTTCAGTCACTCATTCGAGTCTGACTCTTTGCAACCCCATGGACTGAAGCATACCAGTCCTCCCTGCCCATCACCAACTCCCACAGTTTATTCAAACTCATGTCTATTGAGTCGGTGATGCCATCCAACCATCTCATCATCTGTCGTCCCCTTCTCCTCCTGCCTTCAATCTTTCCCAACATCAGGATCTTTTCCAATGAATCAGTTCTTCACACAGGTGGCTAAAGTATTGGAGCCTCGGCTGCAGTATCAGTCCTTATGATGAATATTCAGGATTTATTTCCTTTAGGATGGACTGGTTGGATCTCCTTGCAGTTCAAGGGACTCTCAAGAGTCTTATCCAACACCACAGTTCAAAAGCATCAATTCTTTGGTGCTCAGCTTTCTTTATAGTGCAACTCTCACATCCATACATGACCACTGGAAAAATCATAGCTTTGACTAGATGGACCTTTGGTGGTAAAGCAATGTCTCTGCTTTTTAATATGCTGTCTAGGTTGGTCATAGCTTTATTTCCAAGGAACAAGCACCTTTGAATTTCATGGCTGCAGTCATCATCTGCAGTGATTTTGGAGCCCCCCCTCCCCCACCAAAAAAATAAAGTCTCTTACTGTTCCCATTGTTTCCCCATTTATTTGCCATGAAGTGATGGGATAAGATACCATGATCTTAGTTTTCTGAATGTTGAGTTTTAAGCCAAATTTTTCCCTCTCCTCTTGCATTTTCATCGAGGCTCTTTAGCTCTTCTTTGCTTTCTGCCATAACTGCTGTGTCATCTGCATATCTGAGGTTATTTATTTTTCTCCTGGCAATCTTGATTCCAGCTTGTGCTTCATTCAGCCTGGCATTTAGCATGATGTACTCTGCTTAGAAGTTAAATAAGCAGGGTGAGAATATATAGCCTTGATGTACTCCTTTCCCTATTTGGAACCAGTCTGTTGTTCCATGTCCAGTTTTAACTTACTGACCTGCATAAAGATTTCTCAGGAGACAGGTAAAGTGGTCTGGTATTCCCATCTCTTTAAGAATTTTCCACAATTTATTGTGATCCATACAGTTAAAAGCTTTGGCATAGTCAATAAAGCAAAAGTAGATTTTTTTTTTTTCTGGAACTCTCTTGCTTTTTCAATGATCCAGGGATGCTGGCAATTTGATCTCTGGTTCCTCCTCCTTTTCTAAATCCAGTTTGAACATCTCGAAGTTCATGGTTCACGTACTGATGATGCCTGGCATGAAGAATTTTGAGCATTACTTTGCTAACATGTGAGATGAGTGTTAATTGTGTGGTACTTTGAATATTCTTAGGCACTGCCTTTCTTTGGGATTGGAATGAAAACTGACCTTTGCCAGTCCTGTGGTCACTGCTGACTTTCCAGATCTGCTGGAGTATTGAGTGAAGCACTTTCACAGCATCATCTTTAGGATCTGAAATAGTTCAGCCAAATTCCATTACTTTCATTAGCTTTGTTCATAGTGATGCTTCCTAAGGCCCACTTGACTGCGCATTCCAGGATGTCTGGCTCTAGGTGAATGACCACACCATCGTGATTATCTGGGTCATGAAGGTCTTTTTTTTTTTTTTTTTTTTTTTTTTGGGTACAGTTCTTCTGTGTATTCTTGCCACCTCTTCTTAATATCTTCTGCTTTTGTTAGGTCCACACCATTTCTGTCCTTTATTGAGCCCATCTTTGCATGAAATGTTCCCTTGGTATCTCTAATTTTCTTGAAGAGATCTCTATTCTTTCCCATTCTATTGTTTTTCTCTATTTCTTTGTATTGATCGCTGAAGAAGGCTTTCATGTCTCTCCTCGCTATTCTTTGGAACTCTGCATTCAAATAGTTATATCTTTCCTTTTCTCCTTTGCCTTTAACTTCTCTTTTCTCAGCCATTTATAAGGCCTTGTTAAACAACCATTTTGCCTTTTTTGCACTTTTTTCTCTTGGGGACTGATTTCCTTTTCTAGAGGACTGATTATGCAACGGAATTAAATTATGAAATAAACAGACATTTGTTGAAAAAAACTGAAACTGAATAATGTGAGCACTGTTATGAAAAATTTTCAGTGACATTAAATCTGAAAGTTGAAATTACCCTTTAACTACTTCATAAAATGAATAAATTGAATATCTTTTCAATAATGTTAAAAGTAATAATTTTTACATGTAATTTCTATATCAAACTTTATTAATCCATAAAAAAAACCTTTATGTAATTTCTCCCAAAAACTATGAGCACATTTAAGATTGCTCAAAAAACTCCAATGATCTTAACTACATAAGATCATTATACTGCACTTGATTTTATATAAAGAAACTTAAATTTCAGTTAAGATATCTTAATGATCACAGCAAGAATGAGCTGGAGATGTGGATATAACTTACGAGAAATACCTAATTATTATGCTGCTGCTAAGTCGCTTCAGTCGTGTCCAACTCTGTGCGACTCCATAGATGGCAGCCTACCAGGCTCCCCTGTCCCTGGGATTCTCCAGGCAAGAACACTGGAGTGGGTTTCCATGTCCTTCTCTACTGCAGGAAAGTGAAAAGTGAAAGTGAAGTTGCTCAGCTGTATCCTACTCTTAGAGACCCCACGGACTGCAGCCTACCAGGCTCCTCCATCCATGGGATTTTCCAGGCAAGAGTACTGGAATGGATTGCCATTGCCTTCTCCAAATTATTATAGTGATTATAATATTAATGGTTCCAATATTATTAAAAATAAGAGCTTGCCTTAAAATTTCCCCAAATATACAGACTTTTATTTTATATATATTTTAAATCAAATTAAAGGCTAATCTCCATTTTAAAAGGAGTCAGTAACATCTCTTAAGTTCAAGCTCATCTTCTTTCTACCTGGCAAGACTCTAACTGTAGCATACACCTTTAGGTATAAGCAGCTCATTGTTCATATTTCAAATATATTTTTAAAGAACTTGGATTAAGATGATTGTTGCAACTGCATTCTAATGACTAAATACTTATTTTTCAAATGAGAAACTCCATATCATTCTTGCTTGTCTAGTTTGCCTTTTCTCCTGCAGAAAAGGGTCAAAACTTTCAAAGACAACATCTTGCTAGCCTTTATAATTTCACTTTTTACCAAGAATTTCAACAGCTCTGCTTGTTTTCTAAAGTGATGCACTAATAGTTGTGACAACAAAAAATTACACATATCTTTGAACCTACTACCGTCTTTGGTCAGGGTAATTGTCACTGTATCACATTTTAGTACAAACGTCCAGATAGGCTGTTACTTCAATGCACAGAAATGTGCCCACTGCCACTGACCTCTGTCAAAGCAACCAGGGCTGGTAGAGACCAAAGACAGTGTGTTCTGGACAACAAACACCACGGAGACAATTTCAAGCAAACACTCCAAAGAGGGATCCTTCTCAGGACAAAACATGGGTATCCCACCAACCTCTAGGGGTCTTTCAGAATAAACTGGGGTTTTTTGAGGCTTTTGTTTTGTGCTCAATTGTTCTATCACTTTCCTGCCTTCACTGAATAGCTCTGACTGCAACAAAATCTAATAGACTAAGGCCAATCTTGCACAGAGATTTCTAAAACTATGCGTCCCACCTAGAACAACGCTGGCCTCTAAGTCAGGGTATCACAGCATTTGGTCAAAGAGACCTACTGTCAGGAAGAACCTGGTCTCTGTCAAGCTGTTCTGAACAGAAACAAGCCCTGTCCAGACCTCCAGGTTCAGGGAAATAAGGCTAGCATGCTGGTTATATTTGGGTTTTCAGTCATTTCTAATCCATTTACTTATATCAAGGTATCTAATGATTTATTCTTGTTCACAGAATTCAGCTTGGGTTGGATTTTTTTCTCTATGACCTGCAATAACATAACTCATAAAAACATCAAATGGAAATTAAGATTTTTTGTGTTTTTGTTTTTTTTTTAAGCAAGAGCATTCTGAGATGGTTAGATAGCACCATTGATTCAATGGACATGAATCTGAGCAAATTCTGAGAGATATGTAGATAAGGACAGGGAAGCCTGACATACTGCAGTCCATGGGGTTGCAAAGAGTTGGACACAACTTAGCAACTGAACAACAACAAATCCTGAAGCAGGTCTTCCCAGGTGGGGCCTGGGGTCTGGGGTCCAACAGGCCAAGGTCTCTGATTACCCCAGTTAGCACCCAGGGGCAGGGACCTCCTCTGTTCCCCTACGACGGAGCTTGGTTTTACCTGCTAACTTCAGAATGGAAACAGGTTACCTTCAAGTTGGCAGACTTTCTCTACCACTGAATGTCAAGTCTCTTGTTTCTGTGACCTTTAGGGCAAGGTTTATAATCTGGGGCTTCCCTGATGGCTCAGATAATCGGAAAGAATCTGCCTGCAATGCAGAAGACCTGGGTTGGGAAGATCCCCTGGAGGAGGGCATGGCAACCCATTCCAGTATTCTTACCCAGAGAATCCTTATGGACAGAGAAGCCTGGCAGGCTATAGTCCATGGAGTCGCAGAGTTCTAAGAACAGCACAGCATTATAACCTGGGATATGTGAGCTGAGCCTTTGGACATGGTCTCTGATTAGACTCAGGGGTTCAATGCACCCCTTGAGATTGTATGGAAAACTTTTTGTGTGTGTAAGTGCCCCTGTTTCTTCAAGTTACCTAAAGGGTTCATGATCTTTATCCAAATTAATGGCAAAGGAGTGACAAGTCTGGATGAAGGTGACTCAGCCTGGGATCTGCTCTACCACCTGGGTGCCTCACCTCAAGCTCCTCTCCCACAGGGCCCCAGCCTCAATGAGAGGTTCTCATGAAGACCCCCATTTAAGCTAGACATTCAGGAAATCCAGAAACCATACTTAGGGAAAATGAGCTTTGTGGTTACATGTAGAGAGCAAAGAAATTAACATCAGAAAGCACATTTGTGTGCTCTCAAGACTCATAAAGCACATTTTCAAGAGCCTTTCATATCGATAGGCAAGAGAAATACTATATACAGATGTCCTAGTCCTCTCTGATCTCCCTGATGAGTAGCTTCATTTCAAAGACATTTTCCTAAATAGGAAAATACAGAATAAATAATAAACTTTATATAATTTAAATATAATTTAAACAATTTTGTATAATTTAAATGTTATTAGAAATTATAATTATAATCTTGAAATAAAAGTAAAACTTCAAAGTGAATAAATATTGTTCTAATTTGGGCCTGCTTAAATGTTAAGAACAAGTTTCAAGGGCTAAGCATTCCCTGGAGAGAAAAAAAGAAAGAAAAAAACTGTCAGAAACTATTAGTAAGTCTAAAATATACAACAGATGTTACACTGCTGAAAACGTATTTGATAGAACCTACCTTTTATTACTATCAATATGCCCCCTTTTACTGAAGTCAGCTTTAAAATTTGTTCAATGTTTAGAGTTTGTCAACATTTATCTCTCAAATCTTTAAAACTTACACAACTCATATAAAACTTTCTTTGAAGCAACTGATCTAAATTAAGTGGGCATCCAAAATTCTTCCTTGCTCTTCTGCAACAAATTGACCAATTCATTATATGGTTACAATAGTTCCCTTCTTTAATGACTAAAGATGGGCTGCCTGAAGCAGGCTGTCCAAGACCCAAACATATCTCATTAGCCTGCAATTTACAAGCCAGATAATAAATATTGTAGCAGTCTCCTTAATTCAGTTCAGTTCAGCCACTCAGTCGTGTCCGACTCTTTGCAACCCCATGAACTGCAGCATGCCAGGCCTCCCTGTCCATCACCAACTCCCAGAGTTTACCCAAACTCATGCCCATTGAGTTGATGATGCCATCTAACCGTCGATGCCATCCAACCATCTCATCCTCTGTCCTCCCCTTCTCCTCCTGCCCTCAATCTTTCCCAGCATCAGCGTTTTCTCAAATGAGTCAGCTCTTTGCATCAGGTGGCCAAAGTACTGGAGTTTCAGCTTCAACATCAGTCCTCCCAATGAACAACCAGGACTGATTTCTTTTAGGATGGGCTGGTTGGATCTCCTTGCAGTCCAAGGGACTCTCAAGCGTCTTCTCCAACACCACAGTGCAAAAGCATCAATTCTTCAGCACTCAGCTTTCTTTATAGGCTCAACTCTCACATCCATACATGACTACTGGAAAAACCATAGCCATGACTAGATGGACCTTTGTTGACAAAGTAATGTCTCTGCTTTTTAATACGCTGTCTAGGTTGATCATAACTTTCCTTCCAAGGAGTAACCGTCTTTTAGTTTCATGCCTGCAATCACCATCTGCAGTGATTTTGGAGCCCAAAAAAATAAAGTCAGCCATTGTTTCCACTGTTTCCCCATGTATTTGCCATGAAGTGATGGGACTGGATGCCATGATCTTAGTTTTCTGAATGTTGAGCTTTAAGCCAACTTTTTCACTCTCCTCTTTCACTTTCGTCAAGAGGCTCTTTATTATTAAAATTATAAATTCTTCGATGGATTCCTCTATGTTGTAACTTGACATACTTCGTCCTAATCTCTCTGGCCTTAGAAAATTGAGAACAGAAATCATTTATTTCATTTATTAAAAGTGTCTGTGGATTACCTGGAGAGGTACAGGGAAGAATATAAAGAATATATTCTTGAAGATCACTCAGATTTTTGTCTTTCTTTTGAAAATGCCTTTCTCCAAACCTCTGACAGTGCTCTCCTCAGGAATATTCCCAGGGAGTCCTTGAAAATGAGCACACCACCTTCTCCTGAAGAGTTGTCCAACCCCAGGCAATGACTAACAGCACCACGTAAAGTCAGAAAGTCGGAAGACAGCTGAGGGGACCCGCTTCTACCCAATGGAGAGTCACTTTCCTAACAAGGCCACTTCCCTCCATGCGTGTCTCACACAAGATGGGCTCCCCGGAGCTGGGCAGAGGAGCCCGCCATGCTGTTCCTCTTTCATCACCCACTGCTGCACAGTGACGGGGGAGCGTCACGGCCTCAGCCTTCCCCCTGCAGGTGGGTCTGCATCACCCAGTGGTGATGAGCATGAGCACAAGATTCACCATCGTCATCCATCAGGGATGATCAGCTACACTGCCAGCATGTGACTCAGTTTACAATCAAGTCCTCTATCCTCGCTGAGGCAACATTAAGTGTGTCTAGACTCAGGGACGGGAGCTGGCACTGGACAGGCAGCAGCTGATCCACGCTTCATCAAGGGGCGGGTGAGGGTGGCTGGAAGCTGCCCTTCCGGTCACCTCTGGTCGTCAGATCCTACGCCTGTCCTCAGCAGAAGGCGAACCTCTTGAAAGTCCTCTACTGAGAAGAGAAGACGGAAGCTGCCCTCGGCTGCCCTCTGAACACGCGCGCTGCCAGGGAGGCGAGCCTGCAGCCCTGGCAGGCGTCCAGAGCACTCTTAGTCTGCATCAGCCCCACACCACTGCAGCAGGCCCCTGTGACTCCCGCCCCTCCTGGGGGCAGTCTGCCAGCAGGGGCCCTCAGGACACCGCGGACTCCTCAGGGCCTGTTTGGCAAAAGACTTACAGGGGAGCTAAGAGATCTATCAGTTTAAAAGAGCTGTAAGCTGCCTTTCAGAAAAGCCTCAGTTGCCAAAATGCTGGGAAGGGAGGACTCAAAGAGCTTCATGGCCCCCCTTTACTCAGAAGATTGTCTACCTTTAAAAACTTCACAGTGGGGTCTTCCTCTGCACAGACAGCACCATCAGACGATCTGAGCACCTGAACACTGTGACACTACCCCTACTAAGACGAGCAGCAGAGTCTTCCCCACACTGGCATATGGAAATGGGGGCCAGGAGGCCGCTCCATCATCTGAGGATACATACCCAAATCTTGGACCCAAAGCACTGCCTGGCCCTCCCCCTTCTTTCTGACTTGGCTCCCCAGTCCTCTTATCCTAGCAGGTTTTCCTTCAAACCACAGCTTAACATCACACAGAAACTCAGGCATTTCCATAACACGCTTCACAATCAGGGCCATCAGTCACAGGAAACCCAGCCTCAGCAACCTCTGTTTCAATGTTTCAAAAGAGCAATCTATATATGAACGCACTCCTTTGTATTTTTAAGATTAAGGTATGAGGCCTTCTGATTTCAGTAAAATTCAGTAAACAAGGAAAACAGTTGTCTTGGGTCAGTAAGAAAAGGAAAACATGTACTTTCTGAATTAATTGTATATTGTACATATATCAAGTTGAGAGTTAAATACTAAATCATAGACAACTAAATGCACACTTCAGATATTCACTGGAAGCATGAAACATGAAAATAACCTCATATAATACAACTAGATGATTACCATTGCATTCCAAAATGATGTTAATAAAATATCTGTGCAATTTCCCTGGTCAAATTCCTTATTCTCTCCTGATAGACTCTAGATAAAGCATTTTATTTTTTTAACTGAAGGATAATTGCTTTACAGAATTTTGTTGTTCTCTGTCAAACCTCAACATGAATCAGCCATAGGAATACACATATCCCCTCCCTCTTGAACCTCCCTCCCATCTCCCTCCCCATACCACCCCTCTAGGCTGATACAGAGCCCCTGTTTGAGTTTCCTGAGTCATATCTTACTGTTTTGGATGATAATGAAACAAATATCCCATTCATTTTACACTTATGCATAAGATTAATATTAGAGCTGGGTTTACCTGTTCCTGAGTGCAATGTACGAAGGAGTAGAAGCTGCAGAAACACAGCCAACATAACAGCAGCACTGGAGGGGTTAAAGAGCGGCTGCTGGCATCAGACCACTAAACTCTAGCTAGCAATGGCAGCAAATCCCCAACACAGTCAGAAATTGACTGAAATGCAAAAGAAATGCTAAATAGCATCCCCTGTGGTCCTTGCATTCTAAATCAACAACAAAAGAAAAAATCCTGCAGTGTCCAACATTACAGAGTGGTGACACTAAACAAGGCCAGAAGTGCCGCTGTCATCCAAACAGATCTCCGCAGTGTACAGATTCTCATTGATTACCGCATTACCGATCCAAAGTGCTCTGTGCTACACTACAGAGAACTCTGCTGTGGCAACCACTGAAGCCCTGGCAAGTCTGTGATTAACCGTTTCCAGAACCAACGCACAGAAGACGCTACCTTCCTGTAGGCAGAGACCTGAAACGCTGTGGTCCCTTCAAGCCAGCACTGGATAGAAGTCCCAGGCAGAGGCTTGAAAAGCCCCTCCTCTCATCCCTCTTGTGACATTTCAGAGAGACATTCATGGACTGAGATGACAAAAGCAAGCAGACCCCTGCCAGTCAGTAGACCCCAGGACACTCACCTGAGATGATCCTATCCCATTCTCAGTCTCGGGCTGCGGTCCTGCCAAGCTCTGTAAACCCCATCACTTCCTCTGCAGGCTCCCTACCTGGGACTTTACTCAGCCCAGGGACGACTGGCAGGAGGAGACGTCAGCCAGGAGCTCATGAGTGACCAGGAACAGGACACAGAGCTTCCTCCAGCTGTGCTGGACGAACGCCCAGCCTGCCGCTCACCGGGCTCATCTCCAGGGGGCAAAAGGACAACCCAAATTGGTGTATCTGAGAGCTCGGGAGATGGGGTGGGCTCTCAGCTTCAATATTTTTAAAGATGCAGGCCTCTGACGACTGTGGGATCACATTTCATGGCCCACTAGACATCCCCCCCTGAGACGGAATCACCCTCCTCTCACCAGATTTCCTACATTTCTTGACCCCCCGCCCTGGACCATGTATAACAGAACAATGATCAAAATGAAACTTTGAAATGCTTTCAAATGATGTCACTCCTCCAAAGTCATGTTTATTGTGGCCTATCAATCAATTTCCAGAATAACAAACTTCTCTAATCTAATCTAAGGGAAAATCATTGAAAAATTGGTGCCTACTGCTTCTAGTTTGCTTTAGAAAATGAAATGATCAAATGACATAATGGCAGAATTAAGACCCAGATTTCATTTATCTAAACTAAGTACACTGTGCTTAAAGTATAGATACTGGTCAAAAATAACTATCAGCAAATGAAAAAACTATACTGAACTATGGATCATCTCCTTTTGCCTGGAAAATCCCACGGACAGAGGAGCCTGGTAGGCTGCAGTCCATGGGGTCGCGAAGAGTCGGATACGACTGAGCATCTTCATTTTCACTTTTCACTTTCATGCATTGGAGAAGGAAATGGCAACCCACTCCAGTGTTCTTGCCTGGAGAATCCCAGGGATGGGGGAGCCTCGTGGGCTGCTGTCTGTGGGGTCACAGAGTCGGACACGACTGAAGCGACTCAGCAGCAGCAGCAGCATGGATCATCTCATCATTACCAAGGCAAGTGCAAAATACCAGCTTGAAACAAACTTGACTAACGTGAACATTCTCCTCCTAAAACAAACAAATGAAAACAGGTTTTTGGTCTCTACCTAGAATCCTTATTTTTTTCTTTACCCCAAACTTCCAAATATGCTTTAATAAACTGCTACTGCTACTGCTAAGTCACTTCAGTCATGTCCGACTCGGTGTGACCCCATAGATGGCAGCCCACCAGGCTCCCCCATCCCAGGGATTCTCCAGGCAAGAACACTGGAGGGGGTTGCCATTTCCTTCTCCAATGCATGAAAGTGAAAAGTGAAAGTGAAGTCGCTCAGTCGTGTCCAACTGTTCGTGACCCCATGGACTGCAGCCTACCAGCCTCCCCCGTCCATGGGATTTTCCAGGCAAGAGTACTGGATTGGGATGCCATTGCCTTCTCCATTAATAAACTGGCTCGAATCAAAAATTAGCCACATGGTTGCTAGTTGAAAAGAGAAAGGGAAATACACATTAGTTGAGTGAGCCTATGCCAAATATTGTGCTAAATAAGCATGCGCATTATTTTTAATTCATGTATTTTTCATAGGCATATGGCAAAGTTGATATTACTTACCCCATATTATAGATGAGGCTCAAGAAGCCAGCAAACTTGCCCTAGGTCACATTTTTCATGACTAGCAGAGCTGGGATTGGAACTTGGCCTCATCTAACTAGGAGGCCCAGCTTTTCATGAACCCGGTACATAGACGCTGCAGAGATTATTTTTGTAGATCACCTTGAAGTCCTCTCAGGTTTTGTCAAAGTGCTAGGGATTTGGTGTGGAAACTGGTGAGGCAGGAGGGCTGACATTCGTCTACCTCTGTGTCCCACGTTAGGAGCCAGGGAATATTCTCCAGACCAGCCTATGGGGCAACACGTGCTCTGTCATACAAACACACCAGCATCCGGGTCTAGAGATGGAGGTGCTGGCCCTACAGGTGCACTGGGGAGAACCAGAAGAACAGTCACACCCTCAGTAACCAATGCCCTCGCCCCCAGCTGAGCCTGGCAGCGTGGATTCTGACTGTGGGGAAGTAAAAGAGGCTGTGGATATGGGGATTTCCAGTGGTTACTGACTGGTCCAGTGGTTAAGATTCTATGCTTCCTATGCAGGGGACATGGGTCCCACTCCTGGTCCAGGAACTAAGATCCTACATGCCCTAGCGCACGGCCAAAAAGGAGTCTATGGATCTGAAAACATTTTCTGTACTAATGTTTTCTGTGGCTATCATCATACCTCAGACTTCCCTGGTGGCTCAGACGGCAAAGCGTCTCTTTCCAATGCAGGAGACCCGGGTTTGACCCCTGGGTTGGGAAGATCCCCTGGAGAAGGAAATGGCAACCCACTCTAGTACTCTCGCCTGGAAAATCCCATGGACAGAGGAGCCTGGTAGGCTACAGTACATGGGGTTGAAAAGAGTCCGACACGACTATTTCTTTTCCATATTTCTCTTCTTCTATTTCTTTTTTTTTTTTTCTTCCCATTTAGCACCTGGAATGGGCTTGTTTCAAATGATAACATCATTTGAATGCTACTCATCTAATACCTATCCCTCATTTCATCTTAGAAACTTATGTTAATTTGATATAATTATCTTGAGTTCCCTACATGGAAACAAATTGCTATTTCGAACCAAAGATGCTTGATAAACCAAGTAAAGTCTCTGAAATGGTACATACAGCTTCCCTAATTATAGAACCCAAATAAAAAGTTGAGTTTTAAGAGTGGCTAAGGTTGACCTTATTTTAAAAGACCCTTTCTCCTGTGTCCAGGTACTGTTTACTCTGACATCCCATGAATGGTAAGGTGAAGGATGTCTTTCATGGAGGCCACTGTCCACATGTAAATAGGAGGAAAAAATCCCACTTCCATCTGTCAATTCAGAGATGTATATTAACAATATTTACTCATTGAAAATATTTCTACCACTTTGTCTATCTGAGCCATGTGCATCCCTCTCTGGGGCTATGTGTCTCACAGCATCCTACTCAGCTGTGGGCCACAATCACCCCAAAGACCAGCTAATTTGTCTTTGTCATTGCTGTTCAGTAGCCTAGTCATGTTTGACTCTTTGCAACCCCATGGCCTGTAGCGTGCCAGACTTCCCTGTCCCTCATCAACTCCCCGAGTCTTGCCCAAGTTCATGTCCATTGCAACGGTGATACCATGCAGCCATCACATCCTGTCTCTTAGGAGAAGACACATAAGACCTAACACCAACCACGATGCTGAGCTTGCTTCACATACACCACTGACTGCTTGTTTTGTGGTCAGCGTCATGGCTTGTGTTTGTGAAAAGCTCCAGCTGTTTCACAAGCATTCAGAATCCGTTATTTGGATAAAGTGACACAAACTTCGCATTTGGCAGTAAAATCATCTATAGCATTTTTCTGTATTCCACATCTTCGATCTCTTTTGCAAGAGAGAAATAGAGATACAGGCATAGAAAATCAACATATGGACACCAACTGGGAGATTGGTATTGATGCATACACATTACTGATCATATGTACAAAGTAGGCACCTCATGAGATCCTACTGTAGAGCACAGAGAAGTCGACTCAGTCCTCTGTGGAGACCTAAATAGGAAGGAAAGCCAAAATGGAAGGGATATATGTATACATGCAGCTGGCTCACTTTTCTGTACAGCAGAAACTAACAGCAGTGTAAACCAGCTATACTCCGATAAAATGAATTTAAAAATTCCCGTTTGGGGACTGATTCCCTACCAGTAATGACTCCAACTTCTCAAGTCTTTCTCATTCTTTAAATGCACGATAGCAAAGCACAGAACACATGGACTATAAACAAGACTCATGCACGATTAAACAGCTAGCTATTGCTTTCTCTTCAGAAAACATTGACATTCTAATATTTACCTCTTTCTTGACTTAGCCATTACTCAAGAAAATACAATCACAAATATGACTAACCACCCTATAACCTTTAGGGCTATCTTATAAGTCTCATCATGTCTTTTCAAAGAAAAACACAGATGATCAAGTTGAAAGCTGGAAACTGCTCTATTGAGAAAATGGAACAAAATCATGTTCTACCTGATGCACGCTGTTAATATTTGCATGGGAGGTAGATACAGTGTGAGCATTAAATACAAACTTGCATCCGACTGGACAAAACAATGAAGTGGGATCCCCGAGCTGCAGACTCTGGTCGGGCTTACCAGCACCTGCTCTCCAGGCTTCCGCGCTCCCCTCTTTGGGGTTGACCGCCCTCATATCTTCCCACCCTTCTGAAGACACAGGTGTCCCGGGGGCACACGTGACAGCAGCTTCTTGGAGAAGTCCAGCCTGGCTCTGAAACAAGCTCAAGATCTCATCCAAGCAGCGTACACGGTGTCTCCTCCGGCCCTCCACTCAGGCCACTGAGCTATTTGGAGGTCAGGAGCAGCAGCAGATGGATCCCAGGGATGCTGCTATGAGTGGGAGAAAGTCGCTCTACACACCTAACTCAGGTCATCACAGGCACTGCCTGGACAGGACGCTGCACGTGAGCCTCGGTGGCCTGGTGGCCTGGAGCCTGGTAGCATTTACTGAGCAGAAACATATTGGCATCTCTGCTGGGTTTTAACCAGATCCACAGGATTCAGGAAATAAGCTCTCAGCCAGATGACACTCTGCTCCAAGACCTTCCTTCTGTTTACCTACCCCCCAGTCATTCTAACTAGTGTCCTTTAGCCTGCTGTGTGCTCATTTGTAGAGGGCGCTAAATAAAGGCTTTTTATGACAACCACATGGCCAGTCGCCCATAGGATGACTCCTTAAAGCTCCAGTCTTCTGCCTCTGTGTAGGGACATTAAAGCTAGGTCAATGAGAAGGTTCCTTGGTATTAGAGCTCTGACTTGTGACGAAAAACAGTTTTGTTTCCTGAAGAAATATTTGAAATTAGGCTATCTTTTATACATATTATATATTCTTTATATAAAATTTTTCTCCTATTACACAAACTTTTACAGGTAGATTCCTTCTTCCTATTGCTGTATTTTCTCAGCAGAGGCAAATACTTTAAATACACACACACACACACACACACACGGCTCTGGGATTCTTTTCTACTACCTGTGACATGATGTAACATTTCTAGACTATAAAGAGCTGTATCTTCTTTTAGATAAAATGCAAACTCCAACTTTATGGGAACAAAAAGGAATTAGGGAATTATATTTTCCTCTACTAACTAAAACAACAGATACGTATAACTTTAAGAATACACTATTGTGCAGGTGATCATTACTTTTTGGATTTTAATATAAATAACATAAATTGTAAAAATGACGTATATGCAGATATCTCATACTTCCCAAAACATGTCCAGGGTTTTATTTTTAATGTGATCCTTTTAAAAGTCTTTATGGAATTTGTTATAATATTGCTTCTGTTTCATGTTTTGGTTTTTTGGCCTCAATGCATGTGAGATCGACTAGGAATGGAATCCACACTCCTTGCATTGGAAGCGCAAGTATTGACTGCTGGACTGCCAGGAGAATCCCTCCATGGGTTTTAAAACAAATCTGAAAAGGGACCAGAATAGAGTGCATTATAAGGGAATCAACAGCTTATAGAAACAGATATGGAGTAAACATCCAGACTAGTGTCTCCTGGAAACTAAACTCTTATATTACCAACCCAATATTTCTATTTAACCAAGCTTTTAGTTTCCAAATTAAACTTTAGTACTAATACAACAGCTGGAAAATAGAGATAAAAATTATTACAGTCAAATGCCAATACTGCTAATGTTGAAATATTAATCACATAACAATACCCTGGGAACTAGAAGTTTGTTCGTTTGTTTGTTTGTTTGTTTTCCCTCCACAGTCCTGGTAATTAAAACAAAACAAAATCTGATTTTAAATCACAAATCTCTTACTAGTGCACACTGAAGTAATAATCAGTTGGACACGACTGAGCGACTTCACTATCACTTTTCACTTTCATGCATTGGAGAAGGAAATGGCAACCCACTCCAGTGTTCTTGCCTGGAGAATCCCAGGGACGGGGGAGCCCGGTAGGCTGCCGTCTATGGGGTCGCACAGAGTCGGACACGACTGAAGTGACTTAGCAGCAGCAGCAGCAGCAGCATTGAATCTCTATGTTCTATATAACCCCAGAACATTAAGAAACAGCACTGAAATACTGTCTAGCAATGATTTGTGTGTGCATGCTCAGTCCTGTCCCACTCTTTTTGACTGCAGGGACTGTAGCCAGCCAGGCTCCTCTGTCCATGAAGCTTTCCATGCGAAAATACCAGAGTGGGTTGCCATTTCCTACTCCAAGGGGATCTTCCTGATCCAGGGATCAAGGCCGCAGCTCTTGGATCTCCTGCACCGGCAGGTGGATTCTCTACCCCTGTGCCACAGCAAGGTCCTGCACGGCAAATGTATCCATTATTCCTCAGCTGGCTCATCTGTGCAATGCCCTTTGCTGCTCACAACCATATCTCAGAGAAGTACAAGGCATACCTCCACATAGACAAATATACTGAGTAATTATAGACAATGACATTATAAGGTAGACTGCAAACACCTGATGGGATATAAGTAAAGCATCTACTTTTCCGAGAAGTTGCAGACTAGAGACAGACCAGGTAGAAATAACTCATTCTGAGAGCCACATGTGTATTCTTTTAATGCATTGGTATAATAATATAAATAATTCATTTTTTTTCCAGGTTGAGAACTTCATTCACACTTGCCTTTCCTGAGTCATAAGGCTGCAGCCTTTCTTGTATCAGGATTTATAGTTTTTCTACAAGGATTTGCTGGATACTAGAAGAACTCTGTCTATAAATCATCTAGCTTGAGAAAGTTTCAAAGGTCAAAAACACTCAAAGAATGTGATGCTATTAAGGACCTCTGGATCCCATATCACTTCGAAATTCTGAAATACAGGTATGGGAATTACTCTTTCCAAGTTGTACTGATGAAACCATTTTCCATGAAATGAACACAGACCCCCGAGGACCCTCCCTGTCCTCTGTCTCACAGTGTGAGTGTGAAAGGGATCTTTCAGGAAGAACTGGTCACCCAGCTTTCCTTGGTCTGTGCTCTCCAAGCTCGGGATCTTAAGGCTCCCAGATCACATTCCATACATCTACCTGGTATAGAATAAAGGGTATCAGAATAGCAAATAGCCCAACACATCAGATAGTGACAGGATATGAGCCAGGGCTGGTTGGAAAATTCCAGTGAGAATCTCTTTAGGGAGACTAGGGGAAAGACAACTCAGTTATGAAAGGTAGAGAAACAAAGAAAAGGCAAATGGCTATTCTGGAAAGTGACCACTTTGTAAGCCCAACTCTCCCCATGGAATATTCCTCCGATACACACCCTCTGACGCATCCCACACATCTCCTAGAGGAGACCTAGCAAAGCAGGACAATTGCAAATTAAGTGCTAATGTCATTGGTGGCAACATTCCCTGCTGGCTTGGTGGTAAAGAACCCACCTGCCGACGCGGGAGCCACAGGAGACACACGTTCAATCCCTGGATCAGGAAGGTCCCCAGGAGGATGAAATGGCAACCCAGTGCCCTATTCTTGCCTGGAAAAGCCCAAGGACAAAGGAGCCAGGCAGGCTACAGTCCACGGGGTCACAGAGCTGGACACGGCTGAGCATGTGCGCATGGCACTGTGGATGAACCTGGAGATGATCAAACTAAGCGAAGTCATTCAGATGGAGAAAGACACACACCTTATGGCATCATGTACATGTGGAATGTGAATATCATACAAGTGAACTTATGTATGAAACAGTTACAGACTCACATAGGGAATAGGCGTGTGGTTGCCAAGGGGTATAGGGGGATGAGGGAGGGAAAGATTGAAAGATCTGGATTAGCAGTTCAAATTATTACCCATAGAATGAATAAACAAAGTCCTACTAGATAGCACAGGGAACTATATCCCATCTTCTGGGATAAACCATAACGGAAAAGAATAGAAAAAAGAACACTTGTGTGTATACATATATGTACCTATAACTGAGTCACGTGGCTGTACAGCAGAAATGAGCACAACACTGTAAATCAACTACACTTCAATAAAATAAATTCATGAAATAAAACAGAATGAAATTGAGGGCTTTTCACAGTGCTGAGATACTTTAAAGGACAGTCAGAAGTTGAACATTTCAGCCTAAAGTCTGGCGTGAATGCTTTAGCCATTACTGCCCTGCTCTGTAAAACAGAAAACATGTCAAAAGAAAAAGAAACCCCAATGATAAAGCCAAAATATTGATTCTCTGAGGGCCACTTCATAGCACTTTTCTGTTCTTCAGAACATTGTTGTCATTGTTTTTATTTAAGTCAAGTCCGACTCTCTGCAACTCCGGGGACCATAGCCTGCCAGGTTCCTCTGTCCATGGAGTTTCCGAGGCAAGAATACTGGAGTGGGTTGTCATTTCCTTCTCCAAGGGATCTTCTGGATCCAGGGATCAAACCTGTATCTCCTCCTTGGCAGATAAATTCTTTACCACTGAGCCACAAGGGAAGCCCATTCTTCAGAATATAGGTCACTGATTATAAAGAAATGGAAGGCTTCTGAGCTTGAAGCTTTCTCTGATCAAGGGCCAAAGGAAATGTTAATTTCTTGCCTTGAGATTAAATCACAATGTATGCAATAAAAATTCAGTCTACAAAATCCACCTTAGGAACAGAAAGAGATTTCAAGTTCTTACAAGAGATACATTGTGTTTTGTTTTTTTCCTCCCAGTATTCAGACAGAAACAAGGTTTCTCATTTATCCAAACTATGTGAAATTTAATATTAATTTTCTTTTCATTGTGGGGGAAGCTCTCTGAGGGTCATATTCTCACACAGAGATGCCAGTTCCAATCACCTGCCTCTTGCAGGGACCACTGCTCCTCACAGCCCCAGGTTGCTTAAGGCCCCAGACATCACCTGTCTTTATCCAACTAGAGGCATTACTGAAGCATCATCCCACATCCTTATGTAGATGGTTTTCTCATTTACTTCTGCCATTTAGAGGTTTCTCTTTTATGCAAACTCAGTGATGCATTTTTAAATAAATATTTTCTACATCCACCATTTATAGATTTTTGCCAGTGGAAGTTTGCTCTTAGTTTCTTTAGCTTAGGCAGACTTGTAACTATAAATTGGAAATGGTTTCCAGGGGTGTGCTGCTCGGCTTTATCACCTGGATATGATGGCAGTTTAAAATCTAATGGGTAAGCTCAAAATCCATTAAGGGGATATATTATATTTATTTGTCTTTCAGTTCAGTTCAGTTCAGCTGTCATGTCCGACTCTTTGCGACCCCATGAATTGCAGCACGCCAGGCCTCCCTGTCCATCACCAACTCCCGGAGTTCACTCAAACTCACTTTCATCGAGTCAGTGATGCCATCCAGCAGGACTACAATTGAAGTGGGATAAATAATATGATATCTTTTCCTATTAACCTGTGGCCCAAATACCTAGCTTCCTACAGCAGTGGACATGAGTTATTTCTCCATAAAGAAAACAACTAATTCAAAGGGCTTAGTAGAAATGTTAGAAATGATAAGATTTCAAACAGCAGGTTATTAAGGAAATCACATTGTCAAGGAGAGATGGAAGACTATTTACATGATGTACAAGCTAATTAATTAAACACAGCGTAAAAGCCTATAGCTTTACTTCATTATTTCTAAGCTCCATTTACCTTTCTATTTATTTTTATCCTAATTGCTGTCCCTTTTCTGTTTTTGTTAAAGAATTTTTCAAATCTTTCTAGGAATTAAGCAAAACATACCAGAACCAATGATTTCCCAGAACAGGAGGTCCCTAAGTTCCACCTCAATTGCGTTTCCAACCGAATCACACTGAGGCCAGTCTTTCCTCTGCTCTTATACCATGACTGAAGGGCCACAGTGTTTCTGGTTTGCTTAGTCCTCCCGTACTTAGTTCAAAAAAATCTTAAAAATGATATATGTGCTTCAGGTCAAGATAAAACATGCTTATGTTCTCCACTTCTGTGCCATGAATGTAATAAAAATATTTATTCCAAAAAATAGTACTTTTTGCTATTTCTTCAAAAGAGAAAAAGCCTGTGCTGTACACCCAGTTGGGTGTCCTGCAAGAAATGATAACAAGCTACTCCTAGACTCTCACTGGAAGGATGATTATAGGATAAGCTCTGACAAGGAGAAAAATGAAACCAGCAAAGAAAAGAGATGTAAAACGTAATAACGAACATGAAATCAGGTAAAACATATTAAAGACATTGGCAAATCTAAATAAGTCTTAATTATAAAAATAGTAACACCTACCTATATGAATGGGGAAAGGCAATCTGGACCTATTCTAGACAATAACATAAACAATAGGGAAAGCAGTAAATTTTAGAGGAAAGTTAAAATATGTTAAAGTCATCTTTCATAGAGTTAGTGATTTTAGATTTCACTAAAAAATTATAAAACTAAGCATTGCATTGAGTTCAGGTTAGCATTAAGACTACCACAGGAATGTATTAATATAATGCCTTCAGCTTGAAAATAAGTGAAAAAGCACAGGAAACAACCTTGCCAACATTACAGAAGGCATGAAGAAAAAAATCAAGAAAAATCAAGGCATCAAAAAAAAAATCTGGTAAACAGAAAACCCAAATGAAGTTAATATGAAGGAAGCTTATGGTAGGAGTTTAAACATACAAAGAATACAAAAAGAAAAAAAAAGAATGCCTGCTGTTTTATCATCCAGATACAAGTAGATACAATACTTTGATCTTTCAGTTTTCTTTACACATATTCTGCAAACATTCTTTTTCAAAAACATACCATATAGTATGTATACAACTAGCATTACCTTTCTCTCAATAATCACAAACATATTTTCTGTTGTTGATATAAGAATATACAACATTAACTTTTATTGCAATACAGTACTCCTTTAACCAGAGCTTCTTAATTTGAAAACTGAGCTGGCTTTCAATTCCTGTATTATGAAGCGTTGTAATAAGAAGTATTTATCCATATTCATCATAAAAGTTTTACTCTGCCAAGATACTCTTTGGGATGCAGTAACATCTCATATACCAAATGTCCCTGGATTCCTTGGATCATGCAGTACTGTTTCTAGTGCAAGGAATCCATGTATGAGTGCACCTGTGCAGTACAAACCTGTGTTGCTTCAGGGCCAACTCTACCTGGGTCAGAGCTCCAAAGTCCACCTGGAAAAGCCCACTCTATTATGTCCTGTAAACATTAGTAGAGTCATTATGTTGTTTTTTCCAGCCAAATTATTCCCCATATAAATAAGCAACTTTTTTTCACGGGAAGTTTGTGTGATGCAAAATAACATTTTTTCATGGAAGAATCAGCACTTCATAATTTAGGAAGGGTCAAGTCTGAGATTTGGAAAGGTCACTGAAGGCTCTGTGACCATAACCTTGACCTCACAATGGACTCACCAAAGAGATGCTAAGAAAATCAGATGCTTGGGCCTCAGTCCGGAACCATCAGATCAGGAGCTCTGGGCTTGGGACCTGAACATTGGTACCTTTTTTTGTGAAGCTCCTCAAGTGATTATAATGTACTCTGAACCAATCCTACAGTTCTCAATTCAGCTACATGCTTTAATAAAATAAACTGGGGCCCAGCTCCACACTGAACAAATCAGAATCTCTTCGTGATGCCTCAACCTTTTTTTAACTGAAGCATAGTTGATTTATAATGTTGTGTCAATTTCTGCTGGACAGCCAATTGATTCAGTTACACAAATATACACTCTTTTTTAAATATTCTTTTCCATTATGCTTTATCCCAGGAGATTGGATACAGTTCCCAGTGCTATACAATAGGACTTTGCTATTCATGCATCTCATATATACTAGCTTGCATCCACTGACCCTAAACTCCCAGTCCACCCCTGCCCCTACCCCACTCCTCCAGAAACCACAAAACTGTTCTCTATGTCTGTGAGTCTTGTCTCTGTTTTGTAGTTGCCATTCTTTAGATCCCACATTAAAGTGACATCATACGTTGTTGCTGTTTAGTCACTAAGTCATGTCCAACTCTTTGAGACCCCATTAACTGTAGCATGCCAGGCTTCCTTGTCCATCACCAACTCCTGGAGTTTGCTCAAACCCATGTCCGTTGAGTCAGTGATGCTCTCCAATCATCTCATCCTCTGCTACCCTCTTCTCCTCCTGCCTTCAATCTTTCCCAGCATCAGGGGATGCTTTTCCAGTGAGTTGGTTGTTCACATCTGGTGGCCAAAGTATTGGAGTTTCACCTTCAACCATATGACATCACATGACATCTGTCTTTTCCTTTCTGACTTATTTTATGTAGTATGATAACCTCTATGCTCCCCTAGGAGGTTCTAAAGAGTACCCAGCAATGAGGATCACTGGCACACTCTATCCCTCTAATTCTATTGCCCAAGGTAACCTAGTCCTTCAGACTAGGACCTAAACTGTTCCCTCAACCACTGGCCTCTGGGCTGTCTCCTCTCACAGGTCTGGGAGTCTCCTGCTTCCCTCTGTGCGTGTGTCCCCGCACTTCTCATTGCTCAGGCCCACCTCTCCGACTTAAATGCCACATCGATTCTTTCCACAAAATTCTACTGCAGCTCTGACATGAAGCCCTGGCATCCCAGCTTTCCTTCTGATTCTTGTTAACGTTTACTGTCTCTGCATCCTCTTTGGTGTCACAGAAATAGAAACACGTATTGAGCACTTGCTGTGTACCATCATCTCATTTAATCTTTACAACAACTCCGTGGAACGTGAACAGTTAATTACTCCACAAGTTCCAAACACGATGCACTTGAGCCTCACAGAGGTTAAGAAACATGCCCAATGGGTTTAGTCTCTGGCAGTCCCTCAAACTGCCTGTTTCTTCCTGATTGTGGATGGCAATCCTCTTCAAAAAGTAACTACCCTGTGACATTCCTGATCATCTTATCCTTTTCACAAATGGAAACCAATGGAGTCAAGCTCCAGACGTGAGTGTTTATTTACTGTGTGTGGATACGAACACGAGGAGGCTGTGGCCTCTTTCGTCCTGAGAATGCAATTATTATGGACTGGATTGTGTTCCTGCCAAAATTCATATATTGAAGCCCTTACCCCAACTCCCTGAGGGTGTAACCATATCTGCGGATAGCATCTTTAAAGAGATAATCAGTTTGAAAGAACCTCATTGGGATGTTCCCTAATCCAAAATGCACAGTGTCCTCATAAGGAGAGGAAACACGGATGCTCACAGACAGGAAAGACAAAGCAGAGATTCAGAGAGGGGGACGCTCCTCACAGGCTGAGGACAGAGGTCTGTTCACGGACCTCAGAAGGGCCAACCCTGCCGACATGCAGGCGCTGCAGTCACGGCCTCCAGACTGGGAGAAGCAAACTTCTCTTGTTCAGATTACCCAGGCTGTTGAGAAAGTCAATTCCTGGGCAGGCTGACAAGAAGTCCAGGGGTCCCCGAGGAGGGAGGGGTCTGGAATTCTCAAGGAGGAGGAAAGGACAGACATTTTTTTTTTCCCCTCTACATTCCTTAGGATTATATAATAATAATGTATCCTGCTTGAGGACAGTTTCTGGAAAAAACCTTCTGGCTAATCCTATTATCTTAAAACATAAATTATGGGAGTGGGTCTAGTAAGGTTTTTACAACCTCCAGATATTCTTTGGATTCACTGTAATAACTAATTAAAAGTATATAACTCCATTGATAACAATAGTGAGGGGGCACGCTTTCTGCCCTCTTCTGAAGTCTATGTCAGAAGCTTTCTCTATCTCTTTTATACTTTAATAAAACTTTATTACACAAAAAGCTCTGAGCGATCAAGACTCATCTCTGGCCCCAGACTGAATTATTCTCCTCTGGAGGCCAAGAATCCCGGTATCTTTCATGGTTCAGCAACAACCTTTCATTTTGGGGACCCCTGGACTTCTTATCAACCTGCCTAGGAATGGACTCTCTCACTGTGGCATCATGATACAGCAGCTTAAGAAACTGATATATATTACCTCGGACACACCAGCGTCAGAAGACTTCATCAGAATTAAAATTAATCTGGCCCTTGGTGTAGAACTGGAGCGTTTAAGAAGACCCAAGTGTAGAAGTCCAGCTCAGGAAGAATACCAAGGCTCTCAGAGAAGATGGCTACAGAAAGTAACCATTCAATGCAGATCGGCAGTGCCAGGTGGATGCCCATAAAGTATGAGTAAGAATGACATGCAAGGTAACACCTAGATTTCCAATCTGGCACCTGGCACCAGGAAGTCAGTATCAGTAATCCAGTTTCTAGTTCCTACAGGGGGATTCGTTAGGGCCAAGCGTTAGTTCTAAAGGGACTCCAGCAAAAAGCTGGACATGACTGAGCAACTAACACCTTCACTTTCACTTTTCACAAAGATCCAGGGATGGGAGTCTAATAATGAAAACCAGGTACCATCCTGGGGCCTGGTCTCAGGAATATGTTAGAAACCAGATTTCTAGGGCTGGGCCTTGACTGAGCACAGAACAGTGCTGGTCCCCAGAAGTCTGGCTGGAGCTGGGACCACTGTGCATTCTACCTCTTCTTACTGCAAACGGAAAATGGTGCCGGGGCAGGGCAACTGACAGTGCCCACGACGTTCACTTCTCTGTGCAACAGTGTGTGAAAGGGGAGGCTTTCTCTTTGTTTATTTGCTTCCCAAGTCTCTCCCAGGTTCTGATGCTCTGTTATTCTGTGAAACTGAACCCCAAATAAGGACAACCTTTTCACTCACTGGATAAAATGGGTCACAAACACTGCAGTATGATTCTGCATTTTGAAAGGATATTGAAGTAATAACCTAGGAGATAAAATAGATGCACTGAAATTTTCAATATCAACTCTCCTTCTAAATGCATTTTGAAGCACAGATAGTTTCTCTTAAAACGTCCTTCAATCATACACCCAAACATTCCATTTTAAAAACTGTCAGCATACGTGTCAAATTTGTACTTGATTAGTTTTGAAAATGTGATGTAAACAAGATTTTAATTGAGTTTCTCCTGATTCTAGAATAGAAATCTCCTTCAGATGTAGCTAAATGAGTAGTATTTCTACCCATGGATTAATTTGGAGAAAATATTATTGGATATAATCAGGTTAGATTTATAGACGTAATTTCTTTTCTTTTTATAGAACTTCTTTTAAGTCAGAGCTCCTGCTTTAGAATCAAGGAGATTTTCCAGTCCTTTATGTATTATGGAGAAACTGTAATTCTGAAAAACTCAGCTCCTCTCCATGATATTTCCCAAAATGTTCTTCTCCCATTGTCTTAGAAATTAGGAATTAGCACATTAGCTCTGACAACCCCCAACATGCATGCACACTGTTACCTATATCCACTCCGTCTCTAAGATTTAAATTACATAGATGATTAAAACAGTCAAGGTCATTTTATACCCACTGTAAGAAGAAATTAGTTCTCAGACTTTCTCGAAGGAATCTAAACTGAAGCACCTAACACTCTAAACGCTGGCTCTTTCAGCAGCTGCAAGGGAGAATTAAATTCCTCTTCCCCACAGAAATAGTAGGAATCAGTGAAAGATTAACGTACGAAAGGTCAAAGAGAAGCAAAGGCTATCAGAGTTCTATGTGGATCAACCGCTGATAGATGGTGGGTAAAATTATGAGAGGGCCCAGAAGACACCAAAACTGATCCCTTGCAACTTATCAAGGGGAAGTTAAATAGCAATTTTCTGTTTTCCTATTTTAGTGGATATCAAGTGAACCTGTGCACATGATGAAAATGAAAGACTTCTGAGGCAGCTACAATAACTCATTTATCCTCATGGCCCTTCTGCCCACACTGTCGACTCCATTACCCAACCTATTTCAAAATGATCACTTTCTTATTTCTGCTAATGGAGAGTACTCTAATGTTTAAATAACTTTGCTCTATCCACTAACCACTCTATTTAGGATATTCTCTATTGATTTCTAATTTTATGACATCATATTAAAAACCAATGAAAGAAGAGACTTTATTAAGCTTACTGTGATACTGATACCCTTTTGCTTTCAAAGCCAATAGATTTATTTCTATTTATATATTTGTATACTTAAGTTGTCTTAATTCCCTATTTCTTGGCCTAAAATTTGAGCAGGATGTTGAACATTTTAGACAAGAATATTCATCAGTTCAGTTCAGTCGCTCAGTCGTGTCCGACTCTTTGTGACCCCATGAACTGCAGCACACCAGGCCTCCCTGTCCATCACCAACTCCCAGAGTTTACCCAAATTCATGTCCATTGAGTCTGTGATGCCAGCCAACCATCTCATCCTCTGTCGTCCCCTTCTCCTCCTGCCCTCAATCTTTCCCAGTATCAGGGTCTTTTCCAGTGAGTCAATTCTTCACATCAGATGGCCAAATTATTGGGAGTTTCAGTTTCAGCACAGTCCTTCCAATGAATATTCAGGACTGATTTCCTTTAAGATTCACTGGTTGGATCTCCTTGCAGTCCAAGGGACGCTCAAGAGTCTTCTGCAGCACCACAGTTCAGAAGCATCAGTTCCTCAGCGCTCAGTGCACTTTGTGCCCAACCCCCACATCCATACATGACACTGGAATAACCACACCTTTGACTAGGTGGACCTCTGTCAGTAGAGCGATGTCTCTGCTTTTTAATATGCTGTCCAGACTGGTCACAGCTTTTCCTCCAAGAAGCAAGCATCTTCTAATTTAATGGCTGCGTCACCATCTACAGTGATTGTGGAGCCCCAAAAATACAGCCTGCCACTTTCCATCATTTCCCCTTCTATTTGCCATGAGTGGGACCGGATGCCATGATCTTAGTGCTCTGAATGTTGAGTTTTAAACCAGCTTTTTCACTCTCCTCTTTCACTTTCATCAAGAGGCTCTTCAGTTCCTCTTTGATTTCTGCCATCAGGGCGGTGTCATCTGCATATCTGAGGTTATTGATATTTCTCCTGGCAGTCTTGATTCCAGCTTGTGCTCCATTCAGTCTGGCATGTTGCATGATGTACTCTGCATGTAAGTTAGATAAGCAAGTTGACAATATGCAGCCCTGATGTACTGTTTTCCCAGTTTGGAACCAGTCCATTGCTCCATGACCGGTTCTAATTGTTGCTTATTGACCTGCATACAGATTTCTCAGGAGGCAGGTAAGGTAGTTTGGTATTCTCATCTCTTGAAGAATTTCCCACAGTTTGTTGTGATCCACACAGTCAAAGGCTTTAGCATAGTCAATGAAGCTGTAGTACATGGTTTTCTGGAATTCTCTTGCTTTTTGGATGATCCAGCGGATGTTGGCAATTTGATCTCTGGTTCCTCTGCCTTTTCTAAATCCAGCTTGAACATCTAGAAGTTCACGGTTCATGTACTGTTGAAGCCTGGCTTAGAGAATTTTGAGCATTACTTTGCTAGCGTGTGAGCTGAGTGCAATTGTGCAGTATTTTGAACATTCTTTGGCATTGCTTTTCTTTGGGATTGGAATGAAAACTGATCTTTTGCATTCCTGTGGACACTGCTAAGTTTTCCAAATTTTCTGGCATATTAAATGCAACATTTTAACAGCACCATCTTTTAGAGATGATAATTGAAGAATATCCATATGCTTATCTCTATCTCTCTGTTCTCCAAATCATTTGTCCCCCATATCTGTCAGTTTTTCCTTTATTTCAACATGGACATAATATTTATCTTCAACTGTGTAAAACAAAGAGACCAAAATAAGTATACATACATTCAATGCAGAAAGGGGTTTATTCTAAAAATTGAAAACCAGTAACTGGCATTGAACTGTGGTGCTAGAGACTCTTGAGAGTCCTTTGGACAGCAAGGAGGTCAACCCAGTCAGTCCTAAAGGAAATCAACCCTGAATATTCATTGGAAGGACTGTTGCTGCAGCTGACACTCCAATACTTTGGCCACGTGATGCAAAGAGCTGACTCACTGGAAAACACCCTGATGCTAGGAAAGATTGAAGGCAGGAGGAAAAGCAGGGGCAGGCGACAGATAATGAGACAATTGGATGACATCACTGACTCAACGCACATGAGTTTGACCAAAATCCTGGAGACAGTGGAAGACATGGAAGTCTGGCATGCTGCAGTCCACGGGGGTTGCAGAGTCAGATATGACTTAGTGACTGAACAACAAAACTGGCATTTACCATATTATTACATGTGAATACTTCGGGACCAAGTGAAAACCAGTAACAGGCAGATGTTAAATTTCCTATTCTACAGATGAACTTTCAGGCTTCCTGTTCACTTAGAGG